>NC_139713.1:6878745-7034522 GCF_964188405.1 Protomyctophum parallelum
TATCTGCTTGTTTGATATAATAACTGTGACAACCAGTAGTTAATACTTGATGCAGCAGCAGTATTAAGAATGTATGCATTGTTTGGTTGCAACTTGTTGATGCCTTTATTAATGTAACCATAACGTTACGTTGTAGAATTGTAGTGGAGAGAGAGAGAGATTTGGACCCATGGCAGCCATTTTTCAAAATAGCCGCCAGCAACAACTGTTTTCTTATGAATGATGGATAGGCCTATAATATGATATTTTAGACTTATTTAGTATTTGGTAAGTGTCTTTGCTTGATTGAAAATTGTTATTAAATATTCAAGATGGCCGCCAGCAACAACTGTTTTCTCATGAATGATGGATATAATGATATTTCAGACTCATTTACCATAGTGTGTGTTTACGCGTGCGTGCGTGAAGCATCTCTGTCCGATGGAGATGGACACAGCATGTCAGGATGCTGTTGTCATTCAGGTTGCTGAATGATGACTAAAACATTATGTTCTGTTGGTGATTTCCACAGAGCACCACAGGAGGAGATCTCACCCCATCAGGAGAGATGGCCTCCACAAGATATTTGGCACGGTCAGAGGAGCAGCGGCAGATGGACCAGGGACATGGACTGTTTGATGCAGTGTTTCAACCTGTAGTAAAGTTGTACAGGATGGGTATGTACCGTTTAATTTACAGCTAGTTAAATATGTGCTCCTCTGTAACTGTCCTGTTGTACCCATAAGTGCTGAAATCTTTGCCCCAGTCAACAAATGACAGGGCTGCCAAAGTCTCAACCTTTGAGAGTGAGAGTCACGCAATTTCATCTTTTACCACCCACCACAACACACGTGCCATTTCACACCCTCACATTTTCACTATTTTCCACTCTCACAGTCTCACTAGTCACTAGTACTACATTATAATATTGTCCAGGGACATGGTGAGCCCTCCCTATGCTGCCTCTGATTTACTTGCGAGTTAACCAATCCGACGAAAGGAACCGGCCGCACCACGTATACAAACCAATCAGAAGCAACTTAGGGCAGGCTATAGACCGATTCCGTACCGGTTTCATGGTCGCAGCCTACGTATTTCCTGTAGGCGGATCCGCCATAGCTGCGGGGGAGATCAGCACGTCTTTCATTACAGTGAATGTAAAGTGTCTTGTTTTCGTTGGCTCACGTTACGCTAATTGATAACTCTATAACGTTACAAAGATGCCCAAAAAATCGGGACGAACGTGTGCAGTTCATGGCTGCTCCAACAGTAGTGGCAAAATCCAACTCTGGAAAGAAACTGAATGTCAAAAACACAAACCTCTACATCATGAAGATTGTCCATGCCAAAAGCCATACGGTTTGCACAGATTCCCTGGGCGTGCAGAGGACAATGACGTGCGCCAGATGTGGATCAAAAACATCAACATAAAGGACTTTGTTCCCACAAAGAACAGCACGGTAACTTTTGGATACTTTTTGTTAGTTATACCATTAATGCTAGCATGCAGCCCCCATTGAGGAGTGAAATGTTATCTCAACTAGTTCATCATTGTTAGTAAATAAGTCACCTGTGGCTTGACATTATTGTGATTAAATACTAGGCTATTTGGACAAACTATGACAGTCTAATGAACACAAATACTGCAGGACACAGTTGTATGGTAGGGTTCTACACATAAACAAACTTCATGGAAAGTTGGAAACATCTGGGTCTAAATTAGACCCAAGTAGTGAGTCACAACAGTGGCTGAATGTTGACAATCTAGTCTACCCCCTATGAAATGGTGCAAAGCAATGTACGTCCACTCTATGAAATGGCTATGCCACCATTTAGTGGACAGTATTTTCTGAATCAGAATAAATCTTTATCACATCACAAGGTGGGTAAAATTATTAGTTGAGAAGGCGTTTTTGCAGTCAAAATAGAGGCATAAAGTGCATAATATAACTAATTGCATAACATGATACATGAAACCATTTAGTGGACAGTATTTTCTAAATCAGAATAAATCTTTATCACATCACAAGGTGGGTAAAATTATTAGTTGAGAAGGCGTTTTTGCAGTCAAGATAGAGGCATAAAGTGCATAATATAACTAAATTGCATAACATGAAACCATTTAGTGGACAGTATTTTAATGCATTATGAGTTATATCTGGTAGCCTACCAGTATTTACTATTCATCCTAATTATTCTATCTTTAGGTGTGTGGAGTACACTTCCCAGATGGGAGGCCAACAAAAGAACACCCGTATCCAGTTCTGCAACTAGGATATAAACATGTACGTTTGATTCTCCCCTTCAAATTGACAGTTTGATGTGATTGTTTTTGGTTCAACAGATTAGGTTTATTTTGAATAAAACAATAACTTGTAGTGCATCGTTTCTTTTCCTTTCACAGGGGAGAATGACATCTGGTAGAGCCCCCCCTAAGAGAAGAGGCCTTCGGTCATCAAGCAGCAGCAGCACACAAAACGCAACAACATCAACAACAACAGAATTAAACGCAACAACATCAACAACAACAGAATTAAGAGCAGGACCTGAAGACACCAGTGATATCGGAATGGAACATATTGCAGACCACAATTACTTCTGTATCAACTCAAGGGCAAACAGTGCAACACAAACTGATGTCATGCCTCTGAAGCGTGATATTGGAATCCAGTGTCCAGAAATTATTACAGACCACAGCTACTCTACCATAAAGTTAACAAACCGTGCAACACAAACTGATCCTACACCATCATTGTCAGCCTATGACCTAGATGACAAAGATGCAAGGTTTCACACGGGCATAGGTATTGCAAGTTTTTGGCAGCTTTTACATTCCCTCATAGCTTTTCACCCACCTCCAAAGATGACCAGATTAGCAGTCCATGACCAGCTGTTACTCGTTTTAACTAGGCTACGTCTTTGTTTGATGTTCACAGACTTGGCTAAAAGATTTGGAATAAGCAAGACCTCAGCATGTGTGATCTTTTCACTTTGGAGACCAATACTTGCTAGGTTTATGAGGGAAAATGTGATTGCGTGGTTGCCTAGGGATACTCTCAGAAGAATAATGCCATCATGTTTCAGTAAAAATTATCCCAAAGCAACATGCATAATAGACTGTACAGAAATATTTGTCCAAAGGCCAAAACACTTAAGAAAGCGATCCCAAACATTCAGCAACTACAAACATCATAACACTTACAAATTATTATATTGTATTGCCCCCAATGGTTATGTGATGTTCACATCAAAACTATTTGGTGGACGGGCCAGTGACACTTTCATCACAAAGAACAGTGGTCTTCTTGAACTTCTGATTCCTGGTGATCAAATCCTAGCAGACCGTGGGTTCACCATCTCAGATGTGTTGCCTCCAGGGGTGACTCTGGCTCTCCCAGCTTTTACTCGCGGCCTCAAAGAACTTCCTGGGCATGATGTTGTGGCAACACGGCGCCTAGCAAATGTCAGAATCCATGTAGAGCGTGCAATTAGAAGGTTCAAAGGTTTTAAAATGGTCAGTTATGTCATTCAAGGTAGTATAAAACATGTTGATGACATTGTGAGTATTTGTGCTGGGCTATGTAATTTGCAACCCAAGTTAATTCAGACTGAAACTGAGCAACAAGAAACATCTGATATTGAGGAAGAAGAGGAATGTGATGTGGATGAGGATGTAAGCCTAGATGAGCATGACATGACTTGATCCTCTTTACCCCATCGAGGGGCATAGGGCGTCCACCAGAGCTCTCCATCTCAATCTCCTGGGCCTGGGCTTTTGCTTCCTGCCAGCTCATTCCAATGTTCTTTAGGTCTTGGAGAGTCTCTACTCTCCAGGTGTTTCTCAGCCTACCCAGATTCCTATTCCCCTGAGAAAGAGAAAGATGGAAAAAATTATAAACAATTATTATTAATTCTCAGTTTCCCTCCTCATGCACAATAAGTAAAATGTTTATTAGAATACCTGTATCCCTGTATCCTCTTCAAACCACTTTGTTGTCAAAGGCTCCGATGTTTGGTCATGCCTAGTGGCTACCAGCAAAGGTGCCATTCAATTTTCGTTCCACCCAGTTTTGTGGATTTTCTTTTTTGGGCACTTCAGAGGCTACTGATGATTCAGATTTCCTTTAATTTACTCCAAATAAACTACTCTGGCCCTTTGTTTGTGCAGCAATTGTCTCCCTCTCATGTTTCCCACATATCACATTTATTTTCATTACAAAGTTTACATTTGTGTTGAGCTCATGACATGCTCATGACATGGTGAGTTTTTCATTTGCTTTGTTTTGTGGCTGTGCAGTCAACACGTTATGCAAAAGAGTTCCAGGTATTTTGGATAGACCAGCCATCTCAGGGGATTGCATCCGTCTCAAAAGCTGTTACTTTCATCGAGGTCCCTGGTCTGGCCCCCTGATGTTGTCAACTGCATCAGGCCTCACATTGTCACATTGTCATCTGTGCATGCTGTGCCTGTGTGGCTGGCCGCATCTTTGATTTTGTACAGTATCCCTGCTGAATGACTGCAGCTCTTCCCTTAAGTTGGTTGGCCTAGCAGTCGCAGTTCACATCCACCACTTTGCCATCCCTCCTCTGCAAAGTTACTTCAACATGATGGTACATGATAATGTCCTGTGAGTAACACAGGTCCTTTCAGAACTGTGCTCATCATTTGGTAGCATGTGGAGTATCTTGTCAAAGTCAGGGGCCAGATAACAGTGATTGGCTTGATTGGGCACCCTCTGGGTGCACACCCTGTAGGTGCATAAATTGATTCCCTTGGCGTCTGGCTGGTGTTTGGCTGCTGCTACCATACCAGTCTTTATCTGCTTGGTTTACCAAAACCTAACTCGGTCGGTTGTGACAGCCAGCGACTAACAGAATGAGTACCTGGATTGACGACGTCAGACAGTGGCCTCCAGTTACTGATAAAGGTAATTAATTGATGGCAATCGCCAATCAGTGCTTAAACCACTGTCTTATTATTACACTGTCTAGTAGACTAGACTAGCTTTGACTATTTTCCTACACCATCTCTTTGCCAGAAAGTCACCATGGCATGCATGCGGTTAAGTTAGTATTTATCCCAATGCTGGGGTGGTTAACTTGTGTTTACTGTTTGTTGTTTGTTTGCATAATAAAAATTATGAAATGCAAATCTTAATGATCTAAGACTGTGTATTTCCTAATCATTACAGATAAGTGGTATTAATCCTATTAAAAAAACAAATGTTTTTATTTATTTTTATGATAGGTATTCAAGAATATTTCCTTCACCGACTGGCATGTGATGAACAACCCAATGCCAACTACAGGTCCCTGATAGAGGGTCAAAATTACCTGAGCTCCGGATGGGTTGGCCAGATACTCCACAGGCTACCAGATGAGGAGCACATACTCTTGAAAGGACCTGTTCGCTACTCACAGGACATTAAACAGTACCATCATGTTGAACTGACCTTGCAGAGGAGGGATGGCAAAGTGGTGGATGTGAACTGTGACTGCATGGCCAACCAAGGGAAGAGCTGCAGTCATTCAGCAGGGATACTGTACAAAATCAAAGATGCTGCCAGTCAGGGGTTCACAGGCACAGCAAGCACCGATGAGGCTTGTGTCTGGAACAGTTCCACGTGTGACAATGTGATGCCTGATACAGTCGAGAACATCAGGGGGCCAGACCAGGGACCTCGGAAAAAAATGAAAATAAAGTCAACAGCATTTGAGAAAGATGCAGATGTCATTCAGCACCTCACATCCCCTGAGATGGCTGGTCTATCCAACATACCTGGTACCCTTTTGCATGATCTGTTGACTGCACAGCCACAAACCAAAGAGGTTATTGATAAACTGCCCACATGTCACGAGCAATGTGCTCAACAAAAATGTCAACTTTGCAACTGTATTTTTGAAAGACATGTGTTATGTGGGAAACGTGAGAGGGAGAGAATTCTTGTACAATCCAAGGGCCAGAATAATCAATTTTGGCTAGATCAACGAAAAATAAGAATCACAAGTAGTGAGGCCTCTCAAGTGCCCAAAAAGGTTGACCCACAAAACTGGGTGGAACGAAAATTGAATGGCACCTTTGCCGGAAATACAGCCACTAGGCATGGCCAAACATCCGAGCCTTTGGCAAGAAAGTGGTTTGAGGAGACCACAGGAATAACTGTGGAGTGTACAGGACTTGTTGTACATGAAGAGGAAAACTGGCTTGGTGCCAGCCTTGATGGTATTATAGATGCCGATACCATCATTGAAATTAAATGTCCTACAGCCAAAAAACTTGTGGCACACAATGGCAGTCTGCTAAAAATGATTGACTCTAACAAGTACGATGTGAGGCATAAGGATGGAAAATATATTCTGAGGGAAACGGCATCAGGATTAGGGTACTATTACCAGGTACAAGTGGCGATGCATTGTGCTAAAAAAAAAAATTGTAAATTCATTGTCTGGACTCCAAATGAGCAGATCATTGCAGATGTCCCATACAATGAAGAGTGGATTACAGAGAAAATCAGCCACCTGAAGGACGTGTATTTTCAGCACTTACTTCCAGCAATATCCACAAGGATAGCCCACGGGGTAATGAAAGTGGATGGACTAAAGTAAACTAGCCCTCTTTTGAATTTAATGAGTTTCAGTTGAGAAAATGTTTTCTGTTTTTTCTTTATTGCTCTGTAAAGCACTTTGCGCTGCATTAATGTCATCAAAGAATCCAAAAGATGCTATATTAAGTATATTATTAAGTAAAATAAATATTTTTTTGATCTGCACATGCCTGTATCTCCAACTTCATGCACAGAGGCATAACATTTTCCACATTGGATGCTGTGTCTTCACTTCAGGCCCTGCTGCTGCTTTATGACTGAATGCCTCTTCTCTTGGGGGGGGGGGGGGGGGGCTGCATTCTCCTCTGTGAAAGAAAAATAAACAGTGCTTACCTTTCTTTTTTTAAGTTATTGGTTTTCAAAAGAAACCAAATATTAAATGAAAACAATCACACCAGACAGTAAATTTTAAGGGGGAAATTATATTTTTATCCTAGTTGCAGAACTATGGGTGTTCTTTCAATGGCCTCCCATCTGGGAAGTGTACTCAACACACCTAAAGATAGAACGATGAGGATGAATAGCTGGTACCACATAATAACAGACTCAATAACGCATAAAACATATTTTCCACTAATTTTGGGCAGATTAGTCATATATGATGCACTTTATTCCTCTATCTTTTTACAGTAGCCTTCAATGAGTGAATCTTCTCAACTGATAATTAATCACAATTATGCCACGCGGCCCACGCCGCATGTGACTTATTTTGAGGAGCAGCTTAGCCTACTAAAAATTATGTTTTGATGAATTGAACAAGGTGGACCCTGTTGTAAACAAGTGTAAACAGTAATGTTTAATTGGGTCGTCCACTCAGAGTTAACAGTCTTTGTATTGAGTTTGTGCTTGAAATATACTGTAATTCTGCAAACTGTTTTCAATCAATCAATCAATCAATCAATCAATCAATGTTATTAGCGTTAGCTTAGCCATTGTTCACATGACGCTACTGCAGTCTGTTTTACGCGATCGTTACATTTAGAGTGAAAACGTGTACATAAACATTCAGATTTCAAATATGAAGTACTCACCACGTGGGGCACGGGTGTTAGAAATGTGCTGGTACGGCGATTAGCATTGCTGCATCCCGCGTTGTTTAATAAAAGGCATTTTATCCGAGCAGTTTTTTTGTCAGGTCGAGGAAGGAGTGTTGCGCTCTGAAACAGTGGGTGTGTTCGATATATTCACGCTGACCGCACTGCCAATACAAACTAATGAGAGAGTGCGCTCCCGGTGAGAAACTGTGTATTTTCCGAACGCACCCCGTTTGAGAAAAATAACGAGGCGCTTGGATAAAAATGCCATTTATTAAACTACGTGGAATGCAGCAGTGCTAATCGCTGTACCAGCACATTTATAACACCCGTGGGGCACACGTAGTGAGTACTTTATATTTGAAATCTGAATGTTTATGAACACGTTTTCACTGTAAATGTAACGATCGGCGCCACGTGTTTCGCTAGCTGGACAGTGAACAGTTATTAATGACATGTAACATATTTCACCACTCAATGGGGGCTGCATGCTAGTATTATATTAATGGTAGTTAATGGCAACTAACGAAAAGTCTCAAACTTACCATGCTGTTCTTTGTGCCTGGGAAGTGGGAACAAAGTCCTCGCTTTTTGACCCACTTCTGGCGAACATCTGTCCTCTGCACTCGCAGGGAATCTAATGGCTGCCGGCGCTGCGCAGCCTGCGCTCATAGACAATCGTCATGATGAGTCAGGACGTAGAATTTGTCTCCTCCTAAGTGCATGAATTTTGCCACTACTGTTGGAGCAGGCATAAACTACACACGTTCGTCCCGATTTTTCAGGCATCTTTGTAAAGTTGTAGTGTTAGTAATTAGCGTAACGTGAGCCAACGAACACAAGTCACTTTACATTCACTGTAGTGAAAGACGTGCTGATCTCCCCCGCAGCTATGGCGGATCCGCCTACAGGAAATACGTAGGCTGCGACCATGAAACCGGTACAGAATCGGTCTATACAGAGGTGAGGCTAATCTATGGACTTTTACAGCTAACGGCCACTAGGGGACCTTCTAAATCTTTCTCTATGGCCGGTCCACGTCCCCCACCTTTAAGCGGCGGGCTCCAGCAGGAAAGAGTGAGACAGGCAGTTCGCGCGAAAAACGAAAGCAAAGGTGGAACCAAATGCAGTACGAGAGACCGAACGAGAGCAAGACAGAAATTGCGAGAGCGAGACAGTTTGCGCAAAGGACGTTTTCATGCACAAACCCTCATTATGGAAAACAAACGAAGAACTGCATATAATGCAGCTTTTAAGTTGAAGGCAGTCGATCTGGCTGTCAAAGAAGGAAATAGAGCTGCTGCACGCACCTTGGGCATCAATGAATCAATGGTGAGACGTTGGAGATGCCAGAGTGAAGAACTGGCTCAATGCAAAAAGGCGAAAAAAGCTTTCAGAGGTAAGAAAAGCAGATGGCCCGAACTTGAAGACTTTCTTGAAGATTGGCTGAACACACAGAGAGCGGACGGCCGAGGTGTTTCCACCGTGCAGATCAGACTGAAAGCCAAAACAGTCGCCACCGAAATGAACATCGAAGACTTTAGAGGTGGACCGTCCTGGTGTCTCAGATTTATGAAACGAAAAGGACTGTCCATCAGGGAAGCCACCCTGAGGCTGTTCGTTTCCGATACTGAAGAAGAGGACTTTGCTGGTTTTAGTGCACAGGACGAAGACGAAGATGAGGATTAATGTTACAGCCTTACTGCACCTTATCCTAAAAGTTGAAGACGAGGATTAATGACTTCTGGTAGGCTGGTTATATTTTAAGCAGCAGTGTTTACTGCACCTGTAGTAGGCCTACTGCCGTGTTACAGGCACTTTTAATTTGGCACTACATTTTACATTTAATTTTGCCATTGATATTGCCTCGTTAAGTGATAAGAAAGAATAACAACTTTTTCAATTCATCATCATATCATCATAATGTGTTTTCTATCGCCACAAATAACCAATTTTGAACAATCAGGCTTTCATATCGTATAGGTGCTTTAATGGAAATTGCTCTCAGGAACACCTCAACGTGATGTCATCAATGTCACCCTACTTTCTCCTGTTCTTCAGTCTTCAGTTCCAAATTTGCATTTCCACTTTGTTTACAATGTCCACCATTGTTGATTTTCCAAGCTGGCATGGAATGGAAACAAGCCTGGTTTTATCTAGCATCAGTATTATAATGACTCAAATATTAAATAATCCCCACCAACTCAGGACATTGTGGTACTGCAGCTAAAACTGCTTTCAAAGTCCAGAAAGAAATGCCATGGACTGGTTATATCAGAGTGGTGATTTAGGCTCAAACCATTAGAAATAACTTTGAGGGACATAGACAATATGATATTAAATATTAAAATCAGTTTTAAAATGTTATGTTATTTGAGCTAAAATGGAAGCTTCCCCAAACAGCCATCTCTTTCCCGATAATCCCCTCTGTGCACGAACCCTTACATATGGTAATTAAACATTAAAACACCTGCGGCTTATGGTCCTTGTATATGTACACATTTGTTTTTTCCCCTAAATTTTGCTGGTGTGTCGGTCTCACACTATCACAGCATCCTGCACGTGCGTGAATGTCAAAATGAATTGGAATAAAAACAAATAGCCAATAGGTATCAGGTCTGGATCGCATTTGAGTGAACTCTTGCAGTGTGTGATGCCTAGGTCAGCTATCAATCGTCTGGTGTGAAAGCCACACAGATATAATGACAGTCAAGTTTTTAAAAGACTCCTGTAGTTTGAAATACATAACGATCTGATGACTCGCTGACAACTTTAAAACTCCTACAGTCTGTAGGGGCCATAACACAGACATTATGTTTGTCTGCAAAATAAAATGACAGCATGGTTGTTAAAAGGGGCCAAGGACTATGGGTGTATGTACCTTTAATGCTCGGGACAGGTTACCATAGTTACAACCTAGTCACGTTACGTGCCGGCTTCAGCCCGCGAGAGAGAAGGAATGTGCTCGACCCCTTTTGTTCCAAGTGAAGTTTAAATTGAAACTATTTTGAGTATATTACCTCCGTGGCTCCGTTTGTATCATCTGAACTAAGCTCCAGTATATTTTTCACAGGCTTTGAGTCAATGACGAAAGTAAGTGCTTGAATATGTTGATAATTTGTCGGGTTTTATGCCCTGTAATAACTAAGAGATGCATGAAGATATACTAACGTCTAGCCCCATATGTGCCCTCTTATGGGGCTAACTAACGTCATGGTATACTGCTCATAACACGTGTCCGGACTCTGGAGTTACTGTGGTGGTTTGTTAATTACTTCTTTGAGTGAAGTATGGTGTATCACCGTTTTTTTGGCACCAGTAAAGTGACCAATTCATAGCATTCATTCCAGGCAGTTGTTTTTACTGATCCAAATGTCATTGTCATGATTCTGTCCCATTTTATGTGGCCACCAGGGGTCATCCCTTCAATTCTATCTGACAGTTCAGTTCCCTGCAAAGCAGATGATGTCTTTGGAGGATGTTAATTGTCTCCACCAGGCCGAAGGCATGTGGGGAGAGTATGTTTTGCACTCCGTCCGTCCGTGTGTCCGTCCGTCCGTCCGTGTGTCCGTGAACAGCTAATCTCGGCCACCGTTAACCCGGTCGATGCCATATTTTGCACACACACTCCCTGGATGCCAACGATGAACCTCTGCCCCAAACTTTCCAGAACGGCCTGTTATAGCGCCACCAGGAGGCCGCTTTGTGCAAAACAAGTTTTTGCACAGTACACCTACAGATTTTGTCCAAACATCACGCAAATTGGTACACAGTCTCTCTAGAGCCATTCAACGAAACGGGTCTTTCAGATTTATCAGACTCCATCCTGATGGGTTAAGATTGGCTTCCAAAGTTCACAGGAGTGCTCAGTTTCAAACAAAATGTTGCAAATCATGAACACATCGCGTGATTTCCGTGAAATTGTGCACCCACATTCCCACTAGGCCGAGGACGAAATGCCCCATGAACAATTTCAACTCAGCCTCAAGGTGGCGCTATAACTGGCCAAAAAGTGTTTTTACCTCTAACTGCACGGATCTGTGGATAACCTGGTGGAGACCTGTGCCCAGAAGGGCACTTTTTCTAGTTATGAACTTGTGTTCAAAGTGAAAAAGGAACACTACCAATGTCTACAGATGCGGTTTAATATTGAGCATACAGTATATGGTGTGATTTATTACCTTATATAGTTTGCATAGCCCACTCATTGTGATGGAGTGGTATTTATTATTCGTTTGTCAAATTATAGATTAATTCTGTTTGTTACTGCAGAAATGCTGAATATAAAGACTGTGGGATACTGGAAGTCAAGTCTCTGTCCATTATTGCATCCTGACTAGGGATGCACCGAAAGGGAAATTATTGGCCGAAACCGAATATAGGAAACAGTCAGCCGAAATCCAAATATGGTTAATATTCTATATCTTTTTTCCTACCATTGCTGTCATGGCTGTACCTTAAAGCTACCTGATTTATGGCAAAATAAATGGTTATGGCAAAACTTAACGTAAATAATAATCACTTATGGGTCCATAAAACATTTATTCAGCTCTTTTGAATGCATAAATTGCATACACTATTCGGTGATATATTTTCTGCCTTTTCGGGCCGAAGCCGAATAGGCAGAAAATGCATTTTTAGCCATTTTCTGCCTATTTTCTGCGGCCGAATATTTGGTGAATCACTAATCCTGACCGATGCACCATCTTGGGTATTGCTGACAGACATATAAGAACAAGTACTCGGCCTCATACTAGTATTTTTCAATGGTACTGTGAGCATTTAAGATCTTACCAACTTGTCTACAGTCCCTGTGTGGTGAAGATGTCAGCGTTGAATGATTTTTTCCCATTATCTTCATACATGGTGCAAGGACAACTCATGGTAGCAATGAAACAATTTATTTTTGGTGCAACCACTCCATTACACAGCTATGTGTGTCCCTGGGTCTGTCTGTCTGTCCATGCACGAAAATAGCTTGTTTGGTTTTCACCATTACTCAACCATTTCGGACACGGGGCGGCTTGCCGGAAACGGCCCCCTGGGCGCATTCCTGGGGGTCTGGATGTTCCAGGGACCCCACACGGTAACTCTGTCATTTCTCGACCGTATCGGACGCGGGGGGGGGGGCTCCCCGCCGGAACCGGGCCGGCCCCCTGGAACCGGGCCGCCCCCCTGGGCATGTTCCTGGTGGTCTGGATGTTCCGGGGACCCCCACATGGGGTCGACTGTTTCGGACGCGGGGCGGCTCGCCGGAACCGGGCTGGCACCCTGTGGGTCTGGAATCTCCGCGGGCTCCCCGGGGACCCCCACACGGACTTGCACCACTCAATTCACACGGGTGTGATTTTTCATGTCAAGGATGTATCTGGCTGCGGGGCCCCTACTCAAATATGTACTGTACACATTTATTTTGTAAATTATTGAAAATGTTACAAGCCAATCTAGAAGCTCAGTGACACATCGTGAGCTGGCAGATCTGCGACTTTTTAATATCCTAAATAGAAAATGGGGTTGAACAGAACTGAGTGTGCCGTTATATTAAATAATGTTTTGTAGGACCCCCAGACCTCACTTTTAAAAACCCTGTGCTAAATGACTTATTTCTTCCCCCCGCAGATGCCTGTACGAGACCCTGTTCCCCCGCAGACACCTGTACTAGACCCTGTTCCCTCGAGGCAGATGCCCGTACTAGGCCCTATCCCCCCGCAGACGCCTGTACGAGGCCCATTTACCATGAGGATGTATCTCTCGGCGGGAGATATACGGAAGCTGACGATGACACCGGGACCCGACACAGTCGGCGATTTAATTGGCTGGCTCAAAGGCATTCTCCAATTGAACAACAACTTCTCCTTGCAATACGACGACCCCGGTTGGGGCCTGTGCAACCTCGACGATCTCAAAGAGCTGCCAGAGAAGCCGACCATCCACGTCATCCCTATACTTGAGCTGGAAACGATACCAACGGCCAGTGCACAGCCTGTTTTTGATCATCCAACCAGTGCACAACATGTTTTAGATAATCCAACCACTGCACAACCTGTTTTAGATCATCCAACCACTGCGCAACCTGTTTTAGATAATCCAACCAGTGCACAACCTGTTTTAGATCATCCAACCACTGCACAACCTGTTTTAGATCATCCAACCAGTGCACAGCCTGTTTTAGATCATCCAACCACTGCACAACCTGTTTTAGATCATCCAACCAGTGCACAACCTGTTTTAGATCATCCAACCAGTGCACAGCCTGTTTTAGATCATCCAACCAGTGCACAACCTGTTTTAGATCATCCAACCAGTGCACAGCCTGTTTTACATCATCCAACCAGTGCACAGCCTGTTTTAGATCATCCAACCAGTGCACAGCCTGTTTTAGATCATCCAACCAGTGCACAGCCTGTTTTAGATCATCCAACCAGTGCACAGCCTGTTTTAGATCATCCAACCAGTGCACAACCTGTTTTAGATCATCCAAGTCCAACCACTGCAGTACCTGTTTTATATAGTCCAATCGGTCAGAGACGAGTTTTTGTAATTGTCACTGGGAACCGCTCCGCCTCCCCCACCCTCCCCGCCCCCCCCACCAGAACAGCATTTGACTGCCTGAACTCCAGAAATTCTTCAAGGGGGCCCACGACCAACACCCCCCACATGCGTGTCGTCCCTCTACTTCAGCTGGAAAGAATACCAACACTTCAGCTGGAAAGAATACCAACAACCAGTACAGGCCCTGTTTTCAATAATCCAACCAGCGCAGGGTCTGTTTTCAATAATCCAACCAGCGCAGGCCCTGTTTTAAATAATCCAACCAGCGCAGGGTCTGTTTTCAATAATCCAACCAGCGCAGGCCCTGTTTTAAATAATCCAACCAGCGCAGGCCCTGTTTTCAATAATCCAACCAGCGCAGGCCCTGTTTTCAATAATCCAACCAGTAAAGGCCCTGTTTTAAATAATCCAACCAGCGCAGGCCCTGTTTTCAATAATCCAACCAGTACAGGCCCTGTTTTCAATAATCCAACCAGCGCAGGGTCTGTTTTCAATAATCCAACCAGCGCAGGCCCTGTTTTAAATAATCCAACCAGCGCAGGCCCTGTTTTCAATAATCCAACCAGTAAAGGCCCTGTTTTCAATAATACAACCAGTACAGGCCCTGTTTTCAATAATCCAACCAACGCAGGCCCTGTTTTCAATAATCCAACCACTGCAGGGTCTGTTTTCAATAATCCAACCACTGCAGGGTCTGTTTTCAATAATCCAACCAGCGCAGGGTCTATTTTAAATGATCCAACCAGCGCAGGCCCTGTTTTAAATAATCCAACCAGCGCAGGCCCTGTTTTCAATAATCCAACCACTGCAGGGTCCGTTTTTAATTATCCAACCAAGGCAGAACCTGTCTTCGATAATCCAATAACTGCAGAGGATAATTCCAGTGACATGTACAGCCAGGAAGACGGAGATATCTGGTCCAACTCCCCTCTAGTCAGAAGCTCGGCGTGGCCAGAGGTATTTCCCATTCCCTATTTCGGTGTGGATGTTGAGTACAGACTCAGAGAAGGTAACCTGCAGTACATGCAGGATCAAACCTGCCTCAAAATGCAGAAGGAGCTGAAACACAAAATCCTGCACACGCTGGCTCAGACCATGTATGCGTTTGATCCGTACCCCGGCCAAAAGGACCGCAAGGCGGTTGCAAAGGCCTTACTGGAGAGACACCCGTGTCTTGGAAAGTGCAGCTGGATGTCATGGAAGTTCAGTCTGGACTATAAGATGGGAAATTACAGATCAGACATGCGACGGATGGGTCGGGTTGATGTGACCGTCAATGCCGGTAAACGTGGGAGAAACGGAAGCGGAAAGGACCGTGAACCTCCCCACAAAGGCATCAAGAAGGCGAGGAAAGGGGAGCTGAATTTCCTGCCCCACTATGAAAAGAAGCACGACCCCAAAATGGAAGAAATTCGCCAGGCTGTGTTCGGTGAAATGATGACGCAAAACCCAAATGGGAACCTCGTTAAGAAACAGATGGACATCACGTTTGCTTTCAGGAGAAAAGACATCGTCAAAGGCGAGCCTGACATCAGCCAGGTGTTACAGCGATGGCCAGCTCTCTTCACAGAAAGCCAGGTACGTTTTTTTAAATGTTTTTCAAGATTCCCTCTGCAGTTCTCTCCCGCGGGCCGGCACCGCTACAAGGACTTTGGTGTGCGTTGTTAGCATCTTTGTACATACAAGTTTTTAATGTTTACAAAATAAATAGACTGTGTGGCCTTGTGTTTTTGAAATATAATGTTCAAAATGCATTTATGCATGGCACAAAATACATTTCAGTTAAAGGACCACTGCATCACTTTTCAACTTATCTTCATAATGTTGGTCCGATGTCACTGGTGGACGGATTTCTGAACTGCCCACAGCCCTTCCATGAGGCACAGACTGAGTAGAAGAAAATTGTGGCATTTTATCATGAACATTAGTGAGGACCAATTATATGAAGATAGGTTGAAAATTGGTGAAGTGGTCCCCTTTTAATTAAGTACTGGTTTTAGCTTTTGCCAATTTACTATCAGTTGTAAATCTAGTATCTGAGGGTTACAGATTTTTATCCATGGGCTCATACAGTATGTTTTATGTTTCAGATTTGGTGCGAGTTTTCCAGGCTGGTCGGGAGAAATCTCAAAGAAGACTTCTTTGGAGCGCTGGACCGGGTGTCCTCGAGGCTGATCGACCTCTTCGGGAACAAGAAACGTCTGACTCAGCTTTTACTTCAGACCAAGGTGAGTTGTCTACACTAGTCTACTTCCTCTCTTCCCTCGATCTCTGTTCCTTTCTTTTATCATTTGAAAACGTCAGACTTCTCATGTCAACTATTCTCATATCTCCTCTATCCTTATCATTTCCCCACCCCCGTGAAATCGTACATTTCCCGTCAGTCACTCAAACTCCCCATATATGGGAACGCCCCCCAGATCCCTGATGATGTCATAGTAAATGCGACGTGCTGTCGCAATGAATCAACATGAGTTAAGACATGTTTGACATGTTAGACAAGAAATATCAGTTTGTTTTGGATACGTTTTCTCTGTTTTGTGAAAATCCTGTCTGTCTCCCTGCCTGCCTGCTCTGCCTACTGCCTGCCCACCCTACCTACTGCCTGCCCTGCCTACTGCCTGCCCACCCTACCTACTGCCTGCCCACCCTACCTACTGCCTGCCCTGCCTACTGCCTGCCTACCCACCTGCCTTCCAGGCCACAGAGCCAACAGCTGTCAGGTCTCTTTGTCTTCGCGGACTGCCAGTCCTCTTGGGGGACGATCCGACTGTCTTCTTCAAGTTTTGCTCCGTAAGTAACTTAATTTGTTGTAAATGCTGCAGGTGTTTTTAAAGAAGAAAAATATCAGATGATTATCTTAGATACCAAGTTGTAGCAAACCATATTTCTCATTTCATGAAAAAGTACATTTATTATCCGTATTATCAAATCAAATCAAACT
The DNA here is from genome assembly GCF_964188405.1 of Protomyctophum parallelum. Classification (NCBI taxonomy): domain Eukaryota; kingdom Metazoa; phylum Chordata; class Actinopteri; order Myctophiformes; family Myctophidae; genus Protomyctophum; species Protomyctophum parallelum. The sequence continues at coordinate 6,895,860 of NC_139713.1, forward strand.
TTATTTATAAAGCACAAACGACTGTCATCGACCAAAGTGCTGTACAAGTAAAATATTAACAAAACATATCAATAGCAATACAATCAAATAAAATCAATACATCAATGTCAAGTGGGTACATATGAATATAATAGACACTACGGTAAGAGGTGCTCAAAATAAAAGGTTGAAAATTAAACTAGGTTGTGATTAATAGCTAGGTCGATAAAATGGGTTTTAAGCAGAGACTTAAAAGTCTCAATGGACTGGGCTGATCTGATGTGGAGAGGAAGGCTATTCCAGAGCCTATAGGGGCAGCCACAGTAAAAGCACGGTCTCCCCTGGTTTCGAGTAGGGCTGTTTTGGGGGTCAATAGTGAGAGGTGCGCTGACCTCAGGGCTCTGACCGGCTTATGGTGTTGAAGTAGTTCTGCCAAGTAAGAGGGGACCCAGTCCATTGAGGGATTTAAAAGCAATTATCAAGATTTTAAAATCAATCCTACATTTGACGGGTAGCCAGTGGAGTGAGGGCCAAGACGGGGGAGATATGGTCACGCTTTTCTGTGCCTGTGAGGAGGCGTGCGGGCGGCAGTGTTTTGGACTAGCTGCAGTCGTCTGACCAAGGACTGGTCGATGCCAGAGTATAAGGCATTACAGTAGTCTAATCTAGACAACATAAAAGCGTGAATTAATGTTTCAAGTTGTTTGTTTTCAAGTTATTATAGTCCTTTTAATAATTAATGTGCCGTTTATATTGTGCAATTCTTTAGATTATATATTTGCACAGCATTATCTAACGCAGTGGTTCCTAAACCTTTTCATGTCAAGGACCCCCAAATTGACACTAATTATCCCGCGGACCCCCATTTGAAAACACATGCCAGGGACCCCCATAAGAGAAGATCTTTACATCTCTAGCAGTGATTCTCAACCCGTTTAATTTCAAGGACCCCCAGTTTTGCATGCATTAGTCTATTTAATAGCATTTCTATTTAATAGCATTTCTAGCTCTGGGACCCCCAATTTGTATTATAAAATCAATGCTAATTTAACTCTGAGTGTACAAACGGGTCCATTTCGTTCCATTTGTACACTCTCTGAGTTACAGACCCATAAGGGTCCATTTGGTTCCAAATTATCATTTAGCTGGGTCCCCCCCCTGGAACTCCCTCAAGAACCCCTGGGGATCCCCGGGCCCCACTTTTGGAACCACTGATCTAACGGTATGATTATGTCCTGTCCTTTGTTTTTCCGTTAGGATGTAAGTGAATCTTCTCAATACAGTGAGACACCAGTGGGAATCCTCACCATCGATTCTAAAAGTCCCCAGCCCGGCCCATCCAAAGTGGGGATCATCTTGGAAGGGAGTGTGGTGATGGAGGTGGCCGACCTGCCTCAGGCCTTCTGTCTTCTTTTCGGTCTGATTTATGCCCTCAATCTGGAATACCCGACGCGCATGAAAAATACATGCCACTTCGTACAACAGGTGATGCTCAACCTGGGTAGAAGTGCATTGCCGCCCAAGGTTCAATTCTTGAAAGAGCAGCTAGTTTCCACTTCGACGTTGAAATCATGACAGTTTTCTGAAATACCTCATGTTTCTGTATCGGTGGTGCTCAATATTTCATGTCCACCGACCCCCCATCTGAAAATATGTTATTCCAGTAACCCCGCCTCGGAAGCAAAGATTTGAGTTAAAAACGTTCGCTCTGAAAGAATATATATTCAAATACCGTAATTTCCGGACTATAAGCCGCACCTGAATATAAGCCGCACCAGCCAAATTTAGGGAAAATCCTGTATACAAGCCGCACCGGACTATAAGCCGCACCGGACTATAAGCCGCAGCTATGTTAGCTCAGAGCCTGAGATGGTTCTGCGTTAGCTGTAAAAATCCATAGATTAGCCGCACCGTTGTATAAGCCGCAGGGTTCAAATCATGGGTAAAAAGCTGCGGCTTATAGTCCGGAAATTACGGTATTTGCAACACATTTTCACGATTACATTTCTTTAAAAAATAGCAGATCTACAAGCTCGTAGCGCGGCACTCGGTGAGTCGGTGCCACGCTATGAGCTTGTAGATCTGCTATTTTTCAACAGCTAAAGTATAACATAATGCTTAACTGTTATTCACAGATCAGCTGTAAATAGTTCTACACAAAGCACTTTATCCTTAGCAGTGGTTTACTGTTACTACGTTTATAATATTTGCTGTACTGTCAGTGTGCTTTATTTTATATACTTTTATAATATAAACACACTGTTTACACACTGTTCATACACCAAGTACACACAAAGTATATACTCATACAGTACAGTCTGTTACATACAGTACGCATTGATGGGAGTACAATATGAAAAGACAAAATGCATCATAGTACCCCAAACCAATTTGACATGGAATCCGGTCTGTATGTGTGCGCACTATTTATGGAACGTCTTCACTTATTATTACTGTAGGCTCTTACAGTAGGTGGCGCATAGGCTGCAGCATACTGTATGTGTATAAACGTGTTTGTATTTGGTGCACCTTTTAAGTTTTTAACCCATTCTGACCGGGCACCCATTTTGGTGTCAGCATCATGTTATGCTTTAGCTATTTAAAAATAGCAGATCTACAAGCTCATATCGCGCCACCGAGTGGCGCGATACGAGCTTGTAGGTCTGCTATTTTTGAAAAATCGAAGAGCGACTGACATTTTTAGAATCTGATCTCAGGTCAGAATGGGTTCATCAGACCAGTGTGTGTCCGGCGGAAACCTCGTATGAATCTGATCTCAGGTCAGAATGAGTTAAGCTTTGGATCGTGCCTTTTAGGCACGTTCCATTAGAAGTCACACTGAAGTCTGTGTGTGTGTGTAATGTATTGTTGCTGTCGGGCGGGTTATATCCTTGTATCTTCATTTTCCAAACCTTTACGTTTTACGGCCATATTTTCATCGTAGGAAATTGTCACGTGAAAGTAGTGAAAATAGCCGATGTACAAGCTCACAACTTGTCACATCCGCGCTGTGAGCTTGTAGATCAGCTATCTTCAGTATTTTAAAATGCTTTTTTAAAAGCAACATTTTTATAATAAAAAGCAAGCGTTTTGGATATGAGGCCTCCACCTGATGGCAACGATATCAAACCAATGATGTATTTAGTTTTTGTGTATTGGGGTCAATGAATCACACAGTGAAGCCTCCCCCTGGCCAGCCGGGGGGCCTGATGGAGGGGAAAGGAACTGGTGTTCCTTCCACGTGCTACGTCCAACCAGGGAAACTCCCCCCTGTCAGGTGTAAAGGAGCAACTTGGACACTCAGGCATGAAGGAAGCATGAGTTAAGTCCGTTGCTCTCCCCAGGTTGGCGGAGGGTGTGTAGAGCCCAGGATCACATTAGATGATTGACACAGGGGTGAAAAATGGGTTACAAAATCGTGGGATAAAACAAATTAATAATAATCACACAGTGTATGTATATGTGATTCATTGAAATATTGACCCTAATACGGGCTTTAGCTTAGAGTGACATACTATTGGTCCGACTGTCATTAGACTGACAACCTACCTCAAACCCTAACCGCGCGCACGGGAGCAGCGCATGTTCAAACCGCATGTCCGTTGTTTCCGCATGTCGGTCCGTTGGTGTGTCTAATCTGCGCGCGCATCACCCCTGATACTGTTCATGTTCAATGGCGTTTTGTTAAACGAAATGATGACGTACTTTGTTTATGTGAAAATGTAATGTCCCCCAGGACATTAGTAGACAAACAATGTGGTGCTTGTTCATTAATCATTATTTTCAAAAATGTGAAACGAAACAAAAAAAAACACATTCTGTATGTTGCTGAAAGGGGAGGGATTCTGGGAATTATGAAACCAAAGTTCATGGCTGAATAAATTTACAAAGAAAGTAATATGGTGTGTTTGCTTATTTTTTTTATTTTTAAGTGGAATAATTATTTGAATGATTTATATCATACATAATTTAAGTTAAGGATTTTAGTTAATTTAACTGAAATGCTTCATTTCATGAATTTGTATTTTTGAGATCATTCAGGTTTTTTAATTAAATAACATAACATTTTTACATCACAGTAGGCTATGTAGAATATACATTTCAAAGTCAATATGATTAAGCATATACTTAAATATTTTGTACTTCTCTAAATGTTCTCATGATGTGTGTATATATATAGGCCTACACAAAAAAATCAAGAAACCATCATCAGACAGTAAAAAAGGGAAAAAACATGTACAGTATGGGAAGAAAGTGGTGTGTGGGAACTCAGACTTAATTTAAAGGGGCCAGTTTCTTTATATTTTCGCTACAGTGGAGAAGCTGGTCTGCAAGCATGTCATGCAAGGGCAGGAAGCCAACTTAGCCAAGAGTCCCATAGCCTTAAAGCTGCTACAAGCAATATGTCAACATTTTAATGCTTTTTTTGGTTGCTTTTTTGGGGGGGTATTCAGACAGACAGCAATAAGTAAAACGCTCCCAAAAACATGTGTGACACAACTAGGGGCCACAACTTATGTGACACATCTAGGGGCCACAATCTGCATTCAAAGATGTTCCTAGCTTTGTCAATGGTTGAAAAAAAAATAATCACACCTGTGTGAACCGAGTGGTGCAACTCCCCTCTCTCTCTCTCTCTCTATTAGCTTTATTATGGATATCAATCCGCGTCGCTGAGAACAATTTTTTCATTATTATTTTGTCTTTGCTGATTATCCGGTGGTCTAGATGGAAACATTGGTGCTTTCTAGAGCAAGGATGGCTATATTTTAGCTCGCTAGCATTGACGCTATTTATTTACCACAAGATGTGAGGCACGCACGCGCGGATATTGCTGGTTTCACGCATGCGCACACCACTCGTGCTCAAGACGGATACATGATACATAGGCTACGGACATTCCTGGATGTAGGAGTGGTTGCACCACTCAAAAAGACCCGGTCTTGCTTAGAGCAGCGTTCCTGACAGCAGAGAGCATTCCTAAAACTGCACAGTGCACACTAGTGTGTGTATGTGTGTGTGTGCGCGCGCGCGCGTGCGTGCACTCTGCAATCGGCCAATCAGAGGCGACGTCGGCGAGAGAGGAGGAGCTTTTGTGCGTTGCCGTTTTGGTGAAAGGACCGTTGTTTCTAGCTCACGCTTGTTGTTAGTTTGTATGTATTGGAGGCTAGCGCATGCATGCAGAGTTCACGTCGAGCAACGTCTTCCAGAGAGAGATAAATTGACAGTGACACAACTAGAAACTCTCCGAGGAACAAAACAAATTAACTGCTGGTCTGGACAGACACTGATATACACACACTGCAGTCTGCAGGTTAGTAAACAGATGTTATCATGTTTGTTGAATTGAACACGAGCTTAGCTAAGAGCTAGCCGTAGCTCCTTGTAGATATTAAGCCACATGGTTTATCTACAATGAGTCCATGTGTATCTACATATGTGACTCCTAGCTGTCTCTGGTCCATAGCTCTAATGCCGTTGCATTTAGAGCTATGTTACCGATGACTTCCCGGTGTTTCGGTTTAACTTGTTTATGTGTTGTCTGGTTCCCTGTGCTGGCTCTGCGCGTTCACGAGCCTTCTTTCACAGATGTTGTTTCAGGAAGGGTGCGGAGCTATCTTCTCCTGTTCTTCTCAATAAAGATCATTCAATATCCATCCGATTGTTTGTGGAATCTCACTTGTATGAAACAGTGACAACATGCACAGTTTATAAAACAGTTAGAATGATGAAAATGAAAATATCAGTGTGGGAAGTAGTGGGATTCGAACCGTCTTTGCAAAAATACGTGGAGAGCTGTGCGCAACCCATCACACTATGATGCGCTGACAACTGCTGTAGTAAACGATCTATTTGATCCTATGTGCGTCTGTCCAGGTGTGAACTTGGGAACAGTATAGTCACACTACAGCATGCCATGTCATCTTGTTTTTAACAAATATAAGCACTCCGTTGAACTGATCAATGAATAGCTGTAGAAACGAGTCAATGATGTTGGTATAGTCACACCATGAAACACAAACTCTTCTGTGGAGACTGACAAATGCAGAATAGCATATTCATCTTTTCATTTGTAAATCTCGAGCAAATAACTGACACTGTACACTGTGCAGAGCATAAAACAGCACCACCTGCTGTTGTCTAGCATATATCACAGTCACAAGTTGACATGATGCACTGCCTGCTAGACAACAGTTTAATACCATCTGCTAAGAAGATTTAAACCCAAGAAAGCCTATGGCTTGTTTCCAGCTCATCGAGACCCAAAAGAGAAATGTCCCATCCCAGAACCCAAGCCAGTGAAAATATAGTAAAATACCCTTGTACAGGGCTGCCAAGTTTCAGGAAAAGGCATGAGTGATACTTGCGTTCGGTGTCCTGATGCGTTCGGGCGGCGGCGTTGATTCTTTTTTTTTTGTTTTTTTTATGTCGATTTGTCCTTTTTATCGATTTAGATTAGAGGAATACAAACATCCCACCATCCTAAAAAGTACTAAAATATATGCACATGTATTTTATATGACACATATGAATATATGTGCTATATATAATGAGTGACGAATATATTTCCTATAAATTCACATATTGTTATATGGTATATGAACCTGAATACATGGGCATGGCATCTATGCAGCATATATTCAGCATAGGCTATATTTGCCATATACACCTATTGGCATGTATGTTCATATATTTCCTTTCTGTGTGGGGAAGACCAGTGGTTCTCAAACCTTTACCTGTCTATAATATTTTAAACTGCAAGAGAACATGATAGGCTGGTATGATGGTGAATGATAATCCACCTTTTGAATAATAGCATTTAACAAAATTAGTGTCTCTTGAGCAGATTATAAATTGTGCCATAACATCCAGTCCATTTTAATGTCAATACCAAGAAATGGGCAAATACAAGTCCTAAACAGTTGTGCTAGTTCAGTTTTTGAATGTGATGTTTTAACATTAAACATAAAATTGCAATTCTCCCCATATTTACTCTGTTTTTGTTCTATTTTTAACCTATTCCCAGCCAAAATTCCCAGGTAGGCATGCTTTGACTAGGCAAAAATGGCACAGTCGCAGCTGCACAGATATTTTGGTCCTTAGTGGAGGCAGATCGATTATTATTATTTTTAAATCATTTTGGGTTTTTTTTAGTGCATGTTAATGTTTCATACAAGTAAGATTCCACAAACAATCTGCTTGCCTATCGCGGACATGCAACTTAGCGCGCGCATGTCAGTCGCGCGCATGTCACCAGATAACGTCACAACCAGTTGATATGGGACACCTGCCCAGTTGTTTAGCTACAAGTAGCTACCACAGGGGGCATCGCCACGTGGTGGACATTTGTCAAAATTACATTTTTTGCCAGGAGTGGACAATAATATCACCAGAAACTCGAGCTATCCCTGTATGACCATAACAGGGCATTCATTAACTTGCAAACATAACATTTAAGAACAACTAGTACTAGTTGGACTCCTTATGCCATTATGGCATATAAGTCCATGGTGTCCGAGTAAATAAGTGTCATACATATTCTGAAGAAAACCTGGAGACTTGACACTCAGCAATGTGGGTTTATGATCAAAATAAGAACATTATAATGTATAACAGACGAGACCATGTCTTTACCACAGACATGTCCGTACAGTATAGACACATTTGACTATACTCACCAGACTATACCTGGTTGTCACACAGTCTATTCCTATGGCGTCCTAAAGTTGGCTCTTCGGTGCTACTGAAAATTTCTGACGAGCCGAAATCATTTCTGCACTACAGCGGTGGAAGAAGGGACATCCGCACACTGCCACTTGCTAGTTCAGAGCAATTTTATTAATTGAGCAACGTTTCGGTCTTGCGACCTTCACTACAGCGGTAAAATAGGAGTATAAATCGGCCCTAACTCTTATGGCCACCCTAATTAAGTTGGTCCTTCACATTTTCAAGACACATGATGTGAATTCACTCGACCACTGAACAGGATGGTTTCCCAGGCTATGTTTAGTGGTTATTTAACAAACTGTATTCTAGTGTATGCACTAGAATGAGCTGTTGGAACTCGCAAGATTCGTGTCGTTGATTGGGACACATCTTTTAGTTTTCGAATAAGGGCCAGATCGCATTTGAGTGTGAAGATTGAGAACATGAAGGCAAGAGACAGTTGCTGAAGGTCTGAACCATGTAGAATTGATTACGGTAAACTGTTATCAGTTTGACTGTTTTTTACGCTTAACCCGCATTTTAATCAACCCCCCTTCACTGCCGAGATTGTTGTATTACCTTTAGAGCATACGCTGAATTATTTGGGCTTTTAATCCGCGAAAATCCAGCAAAAAAAGGTCCCGTGGTTTGTTATGATCTGAGTGTAGCATCCACCATCTTGGTGCACCCGGAAGACGCACACAAGACTGGTCTCAATGAGGCGTTGCACCCAATGCATTTCCATTGGCCTCAATTTCCCAGAAGCCCTAGCAGCCCACAGCATGTGACGATTTCCGGTTTCGTCATCAAAGCGAATGCATCTAGTCTCTTTCTCCGCGACGAAGACGGATTTTCTTTTGATTTATTACAATACAGCGGATTAATCACATAAAACAAATGGCGGTATTAGCGGGGTCGGCAGCGACAGTAACCTGGAGTAATCCATTCCCGGCACGGAAAATATTATTCAAATAAAAGTTACTTATTGAAATCAATTTATAATAATTAAATTGAATCGTGACCTTTAAAATTGAGAATTGAATCGTATGAGGCCAATCGAGACACCCCCACTGAATGAAAACTAAAAGTTGTTTCTACTGGTCTACAGTATCAAGGGAGTCTACAGTATCAACAGAGAAGGCCTCTGAAGGATATTCAACGTTGTCGGAGGAACAGTCAGAGATGGACGAGGGATGTGAACAGTTTGATGCTCGGATGCAACCTGTTGTAAAGTTGTACCAGCTAGGTATGTATGGTTTTATTTACAGTGGTGACAGTCTTGTCGCACACACGCGCACACACACACACACACACACACACACACACACACACACACACACACACACACACACACACACACACACACACACACACACACACACACACACACACACACACACACACAAATGTGATGACCCTCTCCCCTCCTCTCTTCTCAGACTTGCTGCACCTCCCTGTGTGTAAGGATGGTTTCACTGCACAACAAGCTGATGTTGAGGACTGTGGAACATCACAGCTGAATTGTGATGACCAGCTCATCTCTCCTCCCCTCTCAGTGGACAGTGATTGGGAGGAGACAAAAGAAACTCACCCCAGGAGGAGTCTCACAGGAAAGAAAAGGTTTACTTGTACAGATTGTGGCAAAATGTTTAATGAAAAGAGTCAGTTGACAGTGCACACAATGATTCATACCGGGGAAAGACCCTTTACTTGTACAGTTTGTGGGATAGGCTCTCGTAGTAGTGGTGCTCTTAAACAACACTTGATGATTCATACAGGGGAAAAGCCCTTTCCTTGTACAGTTTGTGGCAAATGCTTTAGTCGGAAGTTTGTGCTAAAACAACACATGATGACTCACTCCACGCAGAGTCACACAAGAGAGAAGAGGTTTACTTGTACAGAGTGTGGCAAAATGTTTAATGTAAAGAGTCAGTTGACAGTGCACACAATGATTCATACCGGGGAAAGACCCTTTACTTGTACAATTTGTGGGATAGGCTCTCGTAGTACTGGTGATCTTAAAAAACACTTAATGACTCATACAGGGGAAAAGCCCTTTCCTTGTACAGTTTGTGGCAAATGCTTTAGTCAGAGATTTGCGCTAAAACAACACATGATGAATCATACAGGGTACAGAGGCTTTAGTTGCACAGAGTGTGGGAAAACGTTTACTCGAAAGGAACACCTGAACCTGCACACAATGATTCATACGGGGGAAAAACCCTTTAGTTGTGCAGTTTGTGGTAAATGCTGGAGGCAAGAGGGTGATCTAAAAAAACACATAAGGACTCATACTGGGGAAAAGCCCTTTACTTGCAAAGTTTGTGGTAAAGGCTGTATTAATCGGTATCAACTACAAGTACACATGAGGATGCACACAGGGGAAAGGCCATATTCTTGTACAGAGTGTGGGTTAGGCTGTAGTAGTAGTAGTCAGCTTACCCAACACAAGAGGACTCATAGAGGGGAAAAACCCTATCCTTGTACAGTCTGTGGCATAGGCTGTAGTCGATCAGGTGAGCTAAAACAACACATGAGGACTCATACAGGGGAAAAGCCTTTTTCTTGTACAGTTTGTGGCAACGGCTTTAATAGAGCGGATCATTTAAAAAATCACATGAGGACTCATACAGGGGAAAAGCCCTTTACTTGCACAGTTTGTCGTAAAGGATGTGTCGATCTGAAAACACACATGAGGACCCATACAGGGGAAAAGCCCTATATTTGTACAGTGTGTGGTAGAGGCTGTGTTCATAGTAGTCAGCTGACGGTACACATGAGGACTCATACAGGGGAAAAGCCCTTTATTTGTAAAGTTTGTGGTAAAGGCTGTGTTAGTGGTAGTTACCTGACGATACACATGAGGACACATACAGGGGGAAAGCCTTAAGCCTTCTTAAATAAAGGTGCACAATATAATCGGCGCCATTTTTTAAAAATTGGCCGATATCTGCCTGATCTCAAAATAACGTATTATTGCATGAACACCGATATTGTTCACGCAATAATAACATGACCGTCAATAGCTTTCTACTGGCAGAGCGACCAGCCTGCCTGTCTCTTTTAGAGCATCAGCTGTTAGCTCTCCCCCTTCACACACTGCTGTGTCTCTCGACTCTGCAGGCTGGAGCACGCAGCATAGAGAGAGAAGCCGTAATAATAATAATAGTACTAGTCAAACGGCAAACAAACATGGGAACAGTCAGAGAGGGTTTCTTGTACATCCTAAATTACTAATCTTAAATTAGTTTAGAGTAGTGATACTGGGGAGGAGCGGAGGATATGTTTTCAACACGAATGTGATTGCCTCGTTGTTAACATCACAGTAACGAGCACTCGTTACTGGAATGTAGTGCAACCGTAACTGCTGCTTTGAACAGGCATGATAGCCTGTAGGCCTCTGAATTTAACCACAGAGATTGAGCACACACTTACCTCTCAGCTCTTAATGTTTCTATTTTTAACTTCTGTCCTGGAATGTGTTCTGTTCTGTATTGTATGAAGCTGTTACTAGAGCTAGCTGTTGTGTTAAGTGTGGTGTTTCCACTTGTCAGAAGATGCCTGAAGAAGGTCTTTGGCCAAAACATTTTAACTTCTTTAATAAAAGTATTCATTCATTGAGCAAGCAAATGCAGTGTGCTGGTTTCATTCTCCTTACAGGTGCAGTTAGTTTAATGTAAATGATTTAGTCTGAACTAGCCTAGTGGCTTAGCTATAGACTTAACCCATTCTGAACGGGAACCCATTTTGGTGTCAGCATCATGTTATGCTTTAGCTATTTAAAAATAGCAGATCTACAAGCTCATAGCGCGCTACGAGCTTGTAGGTCTGCTATTTTTGAAAAAAATCGAAGAACGACTGACATTTTTAGAATCTGATCTCAGGTCAGAATGGGTTCATCAGACCAGTGTGTCCCCAGTGGAAACCTCGTATCTCAGGTCAGAATGGGTTATATGTGTGCCAAGAAATCAAAACGGAGAAAATATAATTTGGAATGAAAACTAATTCAAACAGCAGGCAAAAAATGTATATATTTGCAATCAAAAAATAATAATTAAACAGAGCAAAAAATAATAATGGTTAAAAGGGCCATACAAATATATATATTTGGAAACAAAGAAATAATGTGAATGTCTTCTGTTTTTCTTCTCAGTTTTTTTTTTGGGGTTGGGGCAAGCTCAGTCAGAAAAGTCTGTCTGTCGTGCGACCCTTGGATATTAAAGGTCCAATTCACCCCTTTTACATCTTATTTAATGATGTTTGGGAGACAAGAAACACTTTCCTGGGGCTTTTATGTGTGTTTTTAGATATTTTAGTATTAAAAAGTGCCAGTGATGTCATGGACATTGGTCTCACTTCCTTCCTGGTTTTGTTTCAGTTTGCTGCTGCATAAATTAATGTTTGAAATGTTTGTTGATTAGCCACGATATTTGTCTTATGTCTGTCTCTCGCTCTCTTTAAAAAAATAAAAGAAAAAAGAATATATATATATATATATATATATAAATAATTATTTTTTTAAAGGGGGAATTCGGTCTAAAATAAGAAACAATATTAATTATAACCAAAGCAATTAGTGGTTCTGTGACCATCCTCTGGCAAGGCTGCTTTGATGATTGATTCCAGATGACATAGACGTCATGTATGATTTATGAAGGCTCTTTCATACAAGTCAACCATGAGGATTCCAAATCTGACACCATTTTAATCGGCGTATATCTTTTGTACGTCCGAGCATAGACATGGTAACGCCCCGCCTGCCTCTGATTGGCCTACCGACACTGGTGAGTTTCCTCCGTGGTGGAAGATACATGCTGGATAGTATGCCGCGAGGTTACTCCGTGGTGGAAGATACATGCTGGATAGTATGCCGCGAGGTTACTCCGTGGTGGAAGATACATGCTGGATAGTATGCCGCGAGGTTACTCCGTGGTGGAAGATACATGCTGGATAGTATGCCGCGAGGTTACTCCGTGGTGGAAGATACATGCTGGATAGTATGCCGCGAGGTTACTCCGTGGTGGAAGATACATGCTGGATAGTATGCCGCGAGGTTACTCCGTGGTGGTAAATAAATAAATACAAGTACGATATAATACAAGAGAATGACAGCTTGGCACGCACGACACTGACGACAGTAACTTTTATTTTTGTAGAACAGGCAAACTAATATTGTCTCTTTTCCTTTGATCTTTATCTTTTTTAGTATAATAGTATTAGTTTACTATAATTAGATTAATACCTTGATCTTATCTTTTTTAGTATAATAGTACTAGTTTACTATAATTAGATTAATACACGATAATCAACACTAACACTTGAATGCCAAATCACAACATACTTATTCAATCAAAGCAAACTGCACAAATTTAAGTTACTGTCGCGTGTTGCCATTCTCTTGTACTTGAATTATTTCCCACGTGTGTCATGATGCTGCTACGACACCAGAAACTGACTAAACACATGGGGGGGAGGCAATATGTAATATAATATATTACTCTTCATTCTAAGTAATATATTACTTTTTAAAGTTTGTAAATGCATCAAAGATGCGATTATAATCCATTTCTAATGGCTGCCTGAAGGCATGAAGACTTGGCCTGGAAGAGAGGTCATCAGGTGGTCTCCACCTGAAGAGAGGTCATCAGGTGGTCTCCAACCTGAAGAGAGGTCATCAGGTGGTCTCCAACCTTCTTAAGAGTGTTTCAACCCTCAGCCACTACACACTGCAGTTGGTGGGTCAGCAGTGATTGGCCAAGTCACTGCCCCTCTCATTTCATTGGGAGATGGATGGTGCAGATCTGTTCGAGTGGCAAAACAGTCAGTATTTGCTTATTGTAGATTACTTCTCAAGGTACATTGAAATAGCTACACTGGCTTCTACCACTGCGGCTGCAGTGATTGAACACTTTAAGTCCATGTTTTCACGTCATGGAATTGCCCGGGAGTTCCGGACAGACAATGCGGGCCAATTTAGTGCAGACCTCTTCCGACAGTGGTGGGGTTTCGTTCATGTGACTTCCAGCCCCAGATATCCTCAGTGCAATGGGGAGGCTGAAAAGGCAGTGAAGACTGTGAAGGATCTTCTGGGAAAAGGAACAGACCCATATGTGGCCCTAATGACATATCGGGCTTGCCCAGCTGAGCTACTGATGGGGAGAAAACTGAGTACCATGCTGCCAGTTCTCCCATCTTGCCTCAACCCAGGATGGCCAAATGTCACAGCACTGAGAGAGAGAGAGAGAGAGAACAGAGAGAGAGAGAGAGAGAGAGAGAAACAGCAGAGATGGTTCAACAACAGACACAGAGCCCATGATATAGCCAGATTGCACCCGGGTGACCATGTCTGGGTCACTGATATGAAAGAAAAAGGGACAGTGACAGCTGGAGCCTGACGCACCACGCTCCTACATTGTTGAGACCCCCAGAGGGACCCTACGGCGCAACAGAAGTCATCTGGTCACCTTGGGGACCAGGACCGAACCTGAAGACCCACAGAATCCTGCTCCGCCAGCTGACATCACACCAGCCCATGATCCAAGCAGGATGCTGAGAGGCCCAACTCTACATCTCCAAGGGGCCAAGAGACAGTCGAGAGGCGGTACCCTACCAGAGAGAGAAACCCCCTGAGGTACCTTATGGACTTTCAACTGGACAAAAGGTACTCTCGTTGCTCTGAGTGACCTACGGGGAAAAATACTCCCCTCACTCAAATGAAGGAATGGGTAGTCCACCCCATCTTCACAACAACAAATATATATAAAATGTTGTTAGTAAAAAGACTTGCTGTATTTTTCATTTGACTTTGATTTCTGTGACACTGAAACTAAAACAAATAAGTTAAGGAATAGCCACTCCATAATACAACTAGTGAACTGCTGAGTAGTAGCTATATTATTGTTATTCACCACAGTATACTATTCATTTGATGTAGCCTACTCAGGAGGGAGGATGTGTTGTGAGAGTTGTGTGGGGAATCTAGGGATATGGCGCCACCTTGTGGGAGTTGTGGTAATGTGGAACCAGAATAAATATATTGAGCTACTGAAGATGACCGGTCTCCGTCTGACGCTTATTTAATAATATTTTAGCGATCCCAGGAACCGGAGGCAGAAACGTAGTTCCAATGATGAAGATCTCTCTTTATTAGTTCAATAATCATCCATATAACAACAGCATTTGTCTGTGTTCCTCCTAGGCAGGTTTGCGCTCTCACACAAACTATCCACACACAGCGTACCCAAAGGCCCCCGTCAATCACTCCCCAGTAAGGACCACCCCAAGACAGTATATGTTTGTGTGTGTGTGTGTGTGTGTGTGTGTGTGTGTGTGTGTGTGTGTGTGTGTGTGTGTGTGTGTGTGTGTGTGTGTGTGTGGTGTGTGTGTGTGTGTGTGTGTGTGTGTGTGTGTGTGTGTGTGTGTGTGTGTGTGCGCCAATCAGAGGCGGCAAACTGGCGTTGGTGAGTGTGCTTTGTAGTGTTGAATGGGTGAGAGGATGGGGGAGGGAAGTTAGTGAAAGGGGAGCTGTTGTGCGTTTTGGTCCTTTGTTGCGTGAAGCTTACTTCAGTTAAGTTCAGTAACAGAACAGTTTGTGTTGGAGCGCATGCATGCAGAGTTCACGTTCACGAGCAACGTCCAGAGATAAGAGACATTTACGAGGCTACTAGAAAATCCGCGAGGAACAAACGGCTGGACACTGATCTGTTCTACACACTGCAGGAGGACAGGTTTGTGGACACATTTTTGCATCGCGTTGAATGAATTGAACACGAGGTAAGACTAGAGTCAAGTCACACCAAAGGGTCGGGTCGGGACAAACCGTTTTTTAACGTAAACTGCAAAAAATGCAGTGGTTCGCCTTAAAACCGTTTTGTCCCGACCCGACCCTTTGGTGTGTGCCTTGTAGATAAGCCACGTAGAACAAGTGCAGGCAGCTGGTTCCAAAACGTTTTAACTTGAATTTAAACAACGCAGAGTGCAATACCAGGTCTGCTAATAAGATTTAAACCCAAGAAAAAGCATATAATAGGAGGCCTCGAGACCTTTCCCCCCTCACTGTATGTTTTCTTGTAGACCTAGAATGCCTGTGATCATTTAATTATACTTCGTACATTTTCATGTAGGCCTATCTCAGGCATAGATCCCTTCTGGTAATGCTGGTAGAATTTGAATATGCGCGGCGTAAATGTGATAAATGCTCCGTCTGTACTCACCCATTAAATAATTACAAAGACGTGGAGAGAAAAATGGTCCTATAGTTGTATATCCATGTGAAAGTTCTGGCACAAAACGTGTATTTAGTCAATTATATCCACTTTTTCAAGAGATGCACACGGACATCTTTCTCTCCGGGCGAGGGGACGTATTTGTAAACATGACGTATTTGTCAAATCAGTTCATCGATTTTTCCGGTCCCCCTGCATTACCAGAAGGGATCTATGCCTGAGATACATGAAAATTTACGAAGTATAATTAAATGATCACAGGCATTCTAGGTCTAGTTTTCTTGTCCCTTTTTACCTACGATGATTTCCTGTTTTGACTATAGATATAGATGTGTATATTCGTACGTCTCTAAATGTTTTGCAACATGAATTGAAAATGGTGGGCCCTCTATTGTAAACAAGTGTAATGCTTTATGGTGTCGTCCACTCACAGTTAACAGTTATTGTATTGAGTTGTAGGCCTACTTGAAATGTAGGCCTACTGTACTTCTGCAAATTTCTGCAAATTTCCCACCCCATGAAGCGAGTGAAAATGCCCTTGTATGTAGGCTACCCTTGGACCCCAATGGAAACAAGCCATAGGCTTTATTGGGTTTATCCTCTTAGACATGTACTTCTGTGTTTGTTTCTGTTAAATAATTTACAATTTAGGCATTTAGCAGACGCTCTTGATCCAGAGCGACTTACATTTAAGCAAAAACAAAAGCATGGCATACATCACATATATAAAAAGTAGTTATCATGAATCATGTATAGACTAAGAACTAAGAACGATTTCTTTTTAAATCATTATGGTTTAAATTGATGAAAAACGTATAATTGACAACAACAAATATAGGGAAGTCGTTAGAGAGTCGTTAAGGGATACCCACAAATGGGTCCCGACCCGACCCAGTCGCTTGGCTACAAAGTAGCATTGTTGACTCGTTGGATAAGATTTTGTCCACAATTTAATGCTTGATGTTGGTACCATTAGGAGAGAAAACAGGCATGGTTGATCAAATGAGAACTCTTCTACCTTCTCTAGTCTAGACTTCTTGTAAATTAAGTAGGAATGCAGATGTTTAACAATAATTGTACTCTTGGGAGAGGGTTTCATTTTACACAAGAGTCCAGGATGAAATGACTAAGGGGACACACTAGGGGCTCCATCTTGCGCCTCCCTTATCCCTGAACGTATTTGCCATTTTTTACTATTTTGAAAAACATATTCAAATAGTTCAACTAGCCGATCTACATAGAGACATTGTGAGCCTGTAGATCAGCTATTTTAACTATTTTAAACGTTTTTTTTTTATAGTAAAAAATGGCTAAGGAACAGCAATGTCTGTGTCCGCCTATGTGTCGTCCGCCTATGTATGTGACGTTAATGAGCACGAGTATGACTATTAGTACCAGTAGGGGCGCTGTTGTGCCAGAAATAGAGAGAGCGTTAGTGCTGTACTGTTGCCTGCTAATGAGAGAGAGAGGAGGGGGGGGAGAGGGGAGTTGCACCACTCAGTTCACACAGGTGTGATTTTTTAAATTTCATACAGCTATTGCGTTGTTAAATCTGGAGTCGTGGTCTCATCTTGAATGTTACCTTGAATTGCAGTTGTACACAGTAGACACCAGTTTGTAGAATAGCCTATATGAAATAGCTAGTGTGCCTATTGACCATTTGCAGACCGCGGCCATCTTGCCATCAGTGTACTCGTTTTCAGTAAAGCAACGTCCTGCTGCCTCCTGCATTATGTGCACATTCAAAACTGGTGCTACGCAGGGCCGTCGAGTGATATCTAACGAGCACTTCCAAACTGCAACACTTAGAAAGAAAACACCTGCAAGGACAGGACAGAAAGCAACTCATAACATGTCTACAATGGATTTTGAGAATAGAAAGAGAATAATTCAAGCTTTTCGCACAGCTGCAATGTTTGTGAGTTTGATGTTTAATACAATCAGACAGGACTTTTCTGTTTGGATGAATGGGCTGTCAATGGGAAGTTGCACCTAGGTAGCACCTTGCCATTAACTTATATGTTAAGATGGCCGCGGTCTGCATATGGATAATATATAGCACACGTCATTAGAATTCATTGGCAGGTCTATTGTTAGGTTAATGTTTGAATTGCCTTGAAACTATGGCCCACGGCCATTATCCATTAGCCATTATCACCTCAAGAAAGACAATAGCGGTCTGAAAGAGGTCAGGTTGAGGGGGCTTAGCCCCCCGTGGGGCTATACAGTTTGAAAAAGTGAGAAAGGGGACCGTTAAGACCTTCATACGGTAATGGTAAATGTCTGTGTGAAAATGCAGAGGCAATGGCCTGGCCAGTGATGAGTGGTGACAGTTCTTCAGACAGACATACTTATGGTGCGTTCGGAATGATAGAGGCACACTGAGGCACAGCCAATACAAAGTAATATGCGAGTGTGCTCCCGGTGCGCATTTCTGAACGCACGTAAGGGGAGGTTCATAATAATTATTAAAATTAATGTAATACATAATTTCATCACTCGTCCTCATGGTGGCGCTATAACATCCCACTTTACATTTTGCCTTATAACTATTGAACCATACTAGATCGTAAAACACTTTTTGCTCTTCCACCTAAGGCGTTTGTCCAAATCTCACAAAAATCGGCACACATTATCTATGGACATATCCAATGAAAACACCACAGGCAGAAACGGCCGTAATCGGCTTCCAAAGTTAGAGGGAGGGGTCTATTTTTTACAAATAATGCCACAAATCACGAACGAAATGTCAAATCCACCCCATATTTTAATCACATGTCGAGGGTGGTTGAATCAACAGAGAGCCAAAAGAAATTCCATTTTCATCCATGTATATCCAAAGGCATATTGCCTCTGACACCAGACACCTCCAGGTACATAGGCCTACATCAATAATATGATGTATATATCGCATTACCCACACTGTACATTATTTGGTGCTCATATATTTGAAGGACTATATTTATTAATTGATAGGTTTGTTTCCATTGTTTACCTCTTTATAAATGTAGGCATTTAGCAGACGCTCTTAATCCAGAGCGATTTACATTAAGCAAGAACAAAAAAGCATGGGAATACATCACATAAAAAGCACTTATCATGAAACATGCGTAAGCTAAGAACGTAACAGTGGAATATCTATATAATGAAACTATACATATATACTATACTATGCTATACATATGTACTATGACGTGCTATGACTATATACAATGCAATTATAGTGCTGTCAGGCCCAGGCCGTAGCGTAACGGTCTGGGCACCGGACTGGTGATCCAGTCGCGGTGTGCCGCGGGTTCGACTCCCGGACCCGACACGGCCTTTACCGCATGTCATCCCCCCATCTCTCTCCCGTTTCCTGTCAGCCTACTATCTGTCCCTTAAAAAAAAAAAATCAATAAAAGGCGTAAGCCGCAAAAAAATATCTTACAAAAAAAAATTATAGTGCTGTCTACATAACATGCTATAAGTCTGTATCAACTATCAAATGCTATCTAAGTCTACAGAAATGCTATGTATAATATGATGTATATATCGCATTACCCACACTGTACATTATTAGGTGCTCATATATTTGAAGGACTAGTATTTATTAATTGATAGGTTTGTTTCCATTGTTTTCCTCTTTATAAATTGAATCTATTAGATCAGCTATTTTTGGTATATAGACAGAAAGACAGTGGAACAGGTGCAGAGACAACTCTTTAAGTTAAATCTGGGCTATCCGGGTTTACCGGGCTATGTTTAAATGGATATTTAACAAAATGTATTCTAGTCTATGTACTGTACGAGCTGTTGGAACTGGCAAGGTTTGTGTCATTGATTGGGACAAATCTTTTAGTTTTCAAATAAGGGCCAGATCGCATTTGAGCACAAGTATGTTTCCTGCGATGTATGTGAAGATTGAGAACATGAAGGCAAGAGACAGTTGCTGAAGGTCTGAACCATGTCGAATTGATGACGGTAAACTGTTATTATTCAAATACAAGTTACTTATTGAAATCAAGACTCAGTTACCTAACACTTAATAATAATATAGTGCTTAAATTAAATCGTGACCTTAAAATTGAGAATTGAATCATATATGAGGCAAATTGAGACTGAATGAAAACTAAAAGTTGTTTCTACTGGTGATTTCGACAGACCACCAAAGGGAGAGGGGTCTACAGTGTCAAGAGAGAAGGCCTCCGAAGGATATTCAACGTTGTCAGAGGAACAGTCAGAGATGGATGAGGGATGTGAACAGTTTGATGCACGGATGCAACCTGTTGTAAAGTTGTACCAGCTAGGTATGTATGGTTTTATTTACAGTGGTGACAGTCTTGTCGCATGCACACACACACACACACACACACACACACACACACACACACACACACACACACACACACACACACACACACACACACACACACACACACACACACACACACACACACACACAAATGTGATGACCCTCTCTCCCCCCTCTCTTCTCAGACTTGCTGCACCTCCCTGTGTGTAAGGATGGTTTCACTGCACAACAAGCTGATGTTGAGGACTGTGGAACATCACAGCTCCTCTCTCCTCCCCTCTCAGTGGACAGTGATGATTGGGAGGAGGCCAAACAAACCCACCCCACGAGGAGTCACACAGGAAAGAAAAGGTTTACTTGTACAGTTTGTGGTAAAGGATGTGTCGATCTGAAAACACACATGAGGACCCATACAGGGGAAAAGCCCTTTATTTGTAAAGTGTGTGGTAGAGGCTGTGTTATTAGTAGTCAGCTGACAGTACACATGAGGACTCATACAGGGGAAAAGCCCTTTCCTTGTACAGTTTGTGGCAAATGCTTTAGTCGGAAGTTTGTGCTAAAACAACACATGATGACTCACTCCACGCAGAGTCACACAAGAAAGAAGAGGTTTACTTGTACAGAGTGCGGCAAAATGTTTAATGTAAAGAGTCAGTTGACAGAGCACACAATGATTCATACCGGGGAAAGACCCTTTACTTGTACAATTTGTGGGATAGGCTCTCGTAGTAGTGGTGATCTTAAACAACACTTAATGACTCATACAGGGGAAAAGCCCTTTCCTTGTACAGTTTGTGGCAAATGCTTTAGTCGGAGATTTGTGCTAAAACAACATATGATGAATCATACAGGGTACAGAGGCTTTAGTTGCACAGAGTGTGGGAAAACGTTTACTCGAAAGGAACACCTGAAGCTGCATACAATGATTCATACAGGGGAAAAACCCTTTAGTTGTGCAGTTTGTGGTAAATGCTGGAGGCAAGAGGGCGATCTAAAAAAACACATAAGGACTCATACTGGGGAAAGGCCCTTTACTTGCAAAGTTTGTGGTAAAGGCTGTGTTCAGCACGGTGAACTGAAAGTTCACATGAGGATGCACACAGGGGAAAGGCCATATTCTTGTACAGAGTGTGGGTTAGGCTGTAGTAGTAGTGGTCAGCTTACCCAACACAAGAGGACTCATACAGGAGAAAAACCCTATCCTTGTACAGTCTGTGGCATAGGCTGTAGTCGATCAGGTGAGCTAAAACAACACATGAGGACTCATACAGGGGAAAAGCCTTTTTCTTGTACAGTTTGTGGCAACGGCTTTAATCGAGCAGATCATTTAAAACATCACATGAGGACACATACAGGGGAAAAGCCCTTTACTTGTACAGTTTGTGGTAAAGGATGTGTCGATCTGAAAACACACATGAGGACCCATACAGGGGAAAAGCCCTATATTTGTAAAGTTTGTGGTAAAGGCTGTGTTCAGATTAGTCAGCTGAAGACACATATGAGGACTCATACAGGGGAAAAGCCCTATATTTGTACAGTTTGTGGTAAAGGCTGTACCCAAATGGGTCATCTAAGAAGTCACATGAGGAGGACCCATACAGGGGAAAAGCCCTATATTTGTACAGTTTGTGGTAAAGGATTTGTTCAGAGTACTGAGCTGAAGACACACATGAGGACACATACAGGGGAAAAGCCCTATATTTGTAATGTGTGTGGTAAAGGCTGTGTTGAAGGTAGGCAGCTGAAGATACACATGAGGACTCATACAGGGGGAAAGCCTTGCACAAAATAATCAGCGCCATTTTTAATCTGCCGATATCGGCCTATTTATGCCGTATCGGTCCGATCTCAAAATAACGTATTATTGCGTGAACACCGATATTGTTCACGCAATAATAACATGACCGTCAATAGCTTTCTACTGGCAGAGCGGCCAGCCTGCCTGTCTCTTTAAGAGCATCAGCTGTTAGCCCTCCCCCTTCACACACTGCTGTGTCTCTCGACTCTGCAGGCTGGAGCACGCAGCAGCACGGTGCATAGAGAGAGAAGCCGTAATAATAATAATAATAGCAGTACTAGTCAAACGGCAAACAAACATAGGAACAGTCAAAACTAATTTTAAATTAGTTTAGAGTAGTGATACTGGGGAGGAGCAGAGGATATGTTTTCAACACGAACGTGATTGCCTCGTTGTTAACATCACAGTAACGAGCACTCGTTACTGGAATGTAGTGCAACCGTAACTGCTGCTTTGAACAGGCATGATAGCCTGTAGGCCTCTGAATTTAACCACAGAGATTGAGCACACACTTACCTCTCAGCTCTTAATGTTTCTGTTTTTAACTTCTGTCCTGTAATGTGTTCTGTAGTGTAGGAAGCTGTTATTAGAGCTATCTGTTGTTTCTGTGCATGTCTGTCCCTGGCTTTCAGCCTCTCCCTAAACTCACCCCTGAATGTAAGACGGTGATAAACTAAACCATGTTTTATTATAGTAAGCTAGTAGGCTTGTTTCCATTGTGTTCCTCTGTATAATATCTGAATCGGTATTGGCAGATATGACCCTGCAAATAATTGGAGATTGGTTATAATTTCATAATCGTGTACTCTTATCCTACTTTTACTTGTACAGTTTGTGGTAAAGGCTGTGGACAAATTACTCTTTTATGAACTCACATGAGAACTAAGAAAGAATATATATATGATGTTTGAATTGAAAATGTATTGTATTGATAGATGAACGGTGATTGAAGACTTTATTTAAAAGTGGTGGAGAGGGGGGGGATTGGTCATTGTCGACCCCTCTGTATCTGTAAGTGTGGTGTTTCCACTTGTCAGAAGATGCCTGAAGAAGGTCTTTGGTCAAAACATTGTAACTTCTTTAATAAAAGTATTCATTAATTGAGCAAACAAATGCAGTGTGCTGGTTTCATTCTCCTTACAGGTGCAGTTAGTTTAATGTAAATGATTTAGTCTGAACTAGCCTAGTGGCGTAGCTATGGACTTAAATGTGTGCCAAGAAATCAAAATGGAGCAAATATAATTTGGAATGAAAACTAATTAAAACATCAGGCAAAAAATGTATATATTCGCAAGCAAAAAATAATAATTAAACGGAGCAAAAAATAATAATGGTTAAAACGGCCATCAAAAAATATATATTTGGAAAAATAATGTGAATGTCTTCTGTTTTTCCTCTCAGATTTCTTTTGAGGTGAGGGGGGGGGGATAGCTGATCTGCAAGCTCAGTCAGAAAAGTCTGTCTGTCGTGCGACCCTTAGATATTAAAGGTCCAATTCACCCCTTTTGCATCTTATTTTAATGATGTTTGGGAGACAAGAAAAACTTTCCTGGGGCTTTTATGTGTGTTTTTAGATATTTTAGTATTCAAAAGTGCCAGTGATGTCATGGACATTGGTCTCACTTCCTTCCTGGTTTTGTTTCACAGTTTGCTGCTGCTCTGTTTAATATCGTCTGCTCTGTTTAATATCGTCTGCTCTGTTTAATATCGTCTGCTCTGTTTAATATCGTCTGCTCTGTTTAATATCTGCTCTGTTTAATATCGTCTGCTCTGTTTAATATCGTCTGCTCTGTTTAATATCGTCTGCTCTGTTTAATATCTGCTCTGTTTAATATCGTCTGCTCTGTTTAATATCTGCTCTGTTTAATATCGTCTGCTCTGTTTAATATCGTCTGCTCTGTTTAATATCGTCTGCTCTGTTTAATATCTGCTCTGTTTAATATCGTCTGCTCTGTTTAATATCGTCTGCTCTGTTTAATATCTGCTCTGTTTAATATCGTCTGCTCTGTTTAATATCGTCTGCTCTGTTTAATATCGTCTGCTCTGTTTAATATCGTCTGCTCTGTTTAATATCGTCTGCTCTGTTTAATATCTGCTCTGTTTAATATCGTCTGCTCTGTTTAATATCGTCTGCTCTGTTTAATATCGTCTGCTCTGTTTAATATCTGCTCTGTTTAATATCGTCTGCTCTGTTTAATATCTGCTCTGTTTAATATCGTCTGCTCTGTTTAATATCGTCTGCTCTGTTTAATATCGTCTGCTCTGTTTAATATCTGCTCTGTTTAATATCGTCTGCTCTGTTTAATATCGTCTGCTCTGTTTAATATCTGCTCTGTTTAATATCGTCTGCTCTGTTTAATATCGTCTGCTCTGTTTAATATCGTCTGCTCTGTTTAATATCGTCTGCTCTGTTTAATATCGTCTGCTCTGTTTAATATCTGCTCTGTTTAATATCTGCTCTGTTTAATATCGTCTGCTCTGTTTAATATCGTCTGCTCTGTTTAATATCGTCTGCTCTGTTTAATATCGTCTGCTCTGTTTAATATCGTCTGCTCTGTTTAATATCGTCTGCTCTGTTTAATATCGTCTGCTCTGTTTAATATCTGCTCTGTTTAATATCGTCTGCTCTGTTTAATATCGTCTGCTCTGTTTAATATCGTCTGCTCTGTTTAATATCTGCTCTGTTTAATATCGTCTGCTCTGTTTAATATCGTCTGCTCTGTTTAATATCTGCTCTGTTTAATATCGTCTGCTCTGTTTAATATCGTCTGCTCTGTTTAATATCGTCTGCTCTGTTTAATATCTGCTCTGTTTAATATCGTCTGCT
The DNA here is from genome assembly GCF_964188405.1 of Protomyctophum parallelum. NCBI lineage: Eukaryota > Metazoa > Chordata > Actinopteri > Myctophiformes > Myctophidae > Protomyctophum > Protomyctophum parallelum. Next base: position 6,920,690 of record NC_139713.1, read on the forward strand.
CTGTTTAATATCGTCTGCTCTGTTTAATATCGTCTGCTCTGTTTAATATCGTCTGCTCTGTTTAATATCTGCTCTGTTTAATATCGTCTGCTCTGTTTAATATCTGCTCTGTTTAATATCGTCTGCTCTGTTTAATATCTGCTCTGTTTAATATCGTCTGCTCTGTTTAATATCGTCTGCTCTGTTTAATATCGTCTGCTCTGTTTAATATCGTCTGCTCTGTTTAATATCGTCTGCTCTGTTTAATATCGTCTGCTCGCCGTCATTGTATAGGAGGGTAACCTCAATGCATTCCGAGCATAAATTAATGTTTGAAATGTTTGTTGATTAGCCACGATATTTGTATTATGTCTGTCTCTCGCTCTCTTTAAAAAAAGAAATATATATATATATATATATATATATATATATATATATATATATATATATATTTCTTTTTTTTTAAAGGGGGAATTTGGTCCAAAATAAGAAACGATATTAATTATAACCAAAGCAATTAGTGGTTCTGTGACCATCCTCTGGCAAGGATGCTTTGATGATTGATTCCAGATGACCTTTCATACAAGTCAACCATGAGGATTCTGATGGTAAATAAATAAATACAAGTACGTACGATATAATACAAGAGAATGACAGCTTGGCACGCACGACACAACAGTAACTGTAGAACAGGCAAACTAATATTGTCTCTTTTCCTTTGATCTTTATCTTTTTTAGTATAATAGTATTAGTTTACTATAATTACATTAATACCTTGATCTTTATCTGTTTTAGTATAATAGTACTAGTTTACTATAATTAGATTAATACACGATAATCAACACTAACACTTTAATGCCAAATCACAACATACGTGTTCAATCAATTATTCAATCAAAGCAAACTGCACAAACTATATTAGTTTGCCTCTTCTACAAAAATGTCAGTTACTGTCGCGTGTTGCCATTCTCTTGTACTTGAATTATTTCCCACCACAGAGTACCCTTGCATCTCGGAGGACAGGCAAGAAGGCCAATCAGAGGCAGGCGGGGCGTTACCATGTCTATGCTCGGACGAAGAATAGATATACGCAGAGATATTAAATGTAGCTGTGTGCATTTAGTCTGCATTACATCGTTACAATAAAATATATTTTAGATGAGTCGTATCATTGTAAAGTAAAGATAACCAAGTAAAGATAACCTCTAGAGAAACCCCCTGAGGTACCTTATGGACTCGCCAGGAAGAACATTTCTGTCTCTGATGGAAAGAAAATAACAACGTTAAAGTCAAAGATGGGTGTGGATTCATTTCCATTCCTTTTTTAAATCCAATGAGTGACGTACAGGGCAAAATACTCCCCTCACTCAAATTAAGGTATGGGTAGTCCACCCCATCTTCACAAAATAAATATAAAATGTTGTTAGTATTTGACTTGAAACTAAAACAAATAAGTTCAGAAATAGCCACTCCATAATACAACTAGTGGACTGCTGAATAGTAGCCTAGTAGTTATATTATTATTATTCACCACAGTATACTATTCATGTAGCGTTGTGTTGTGTTGTGTTGTGTTGTGTAGTGTTGTGAGAGTTGTGTCTAGGGATATGGCGCCACCTTGTGGGAGTTGTAATGTGGAACCAGAATAAATATATTGAGCTACTGAAGATGGCCGGTCTCCCGTCTCCGTCTGACGCTTATTTAATAATATAGTATAGTGCTACTATGTCTATGACAGGCCCTTTTTATGTCAATCAATCAAGTCACCTTAATTCAAGTGATAGATTATATATATTAATTTACTGGTATATCACGATCTACCTTTTGGGCACCCCTGATTTAGAATGTACGATGGGTGTCTTGGTGCTGTAACGAAGACCATGACACATTGCAAGATTGTGTGTGTGTGTGTGTGTGTGTGTGTGTGTGTGTGTGTGTGTGTGTGTGTGTGTGTGTGTGTGTGTGTGTGTGTGTGTGTGTGTGTGTGTGTGTGTGTGTGTGTGTGTGTGTGTGTGTGTGTGTGTGTGTGTGTGTGTGTGTGTGTGTGTGTGCGTGCTGTAATCGGCCAATCAGAGGCGGCAAACTGGCGTTGGTGAGTGTGCTTTGTAGTGTTGGGTGAATGGGTGAGAGAGGATGGGGGAGGGAAGTTAGTGAAAGGGAAGCCGTTGTGCGTTTTGGTCCTTTGTTGCGTGAAGCTTACTTCAGTAACAGTCAGTTTGTGTTGGAGCGCATGCATGCAGAGTTCACGAGCAACGTCCAGAGATAAGAGACATTTCCGAGGCTACTAGAAAATCCGCGAGAAACAAACAGCTGGACACTGATCTGTTCTGTCACACTGCAGGAGGACAGGTTTGTGAACACATTTTTGCATCGCGTTGAATGAATTGAACACGAGGTAAGACTAGAGTCAAGTCACACCAAAGGGTCGGGTCGGGACAAACCGTTTTTTAACGTAAACTACACCAATGCAGTGGTTCGCCTTAAAAACCGTTTTGTCCCGACCCGACCCTTTGTTGTGTGCCTTGTAGATAAGCCACGTAGAACAAGTGCAGGCAGCTGGTTCCAAAACGTTTTAACTTGAATTTAAACAACGCAGAGTGCAATACCAGGTCTGCTAATAAGATTTAAACCCAAGAAAAAGCATATAGGAGGCCTCGAGAAGTGGCTCAATTTGCCCCAGGTAAGGGGTAAGTTGATCCAAAATTTAACCACATGATATTTTAATGTAAAGAGCTTAAACTTTAACAGATAATGTATTCACGTATTGAAAATAATTTAATAACAGTTTTCCCTTTTGCAAATAGTCTTATTTATCTGTTTATTTATTATTTAAACAATATAAAGACAATTAAATAAAGTTTGTTATTCAGAACCTTATAATATTTGCAATATTGTTAATACAATATAGCAAATTAAAGGTCATTCAGTATAATTTGAGTAGCTAATACTTAATACAAAAATATGAATGGTGATTCACATTAAGAAAATTGGCTCAATTTACCCCAAGGAATTGGTTCAACTTGCCCCATGGCCACTTTTTGACAAAACATGGCTAGCTTAATGCTCCAGGATAATGTTTAGCTAAATGATTCACATGGGTTTTATACATTGGTATATCACCAACATGCATGATATATAAGTTTAGACCTGGGTGCTTTTGCTTTAATATAAAAATTATTATTCCAGAAAAGTTTATTTTTTTACTTTGACCAGCAAAAAACACTTTTTTGTGTATAAATGTACTTTCCACTTTGTCCATGTGTCTCTCATCTTCACAGTCAGGTTGAAATGGTGGGTGTGTCCTGATTTTGAGGTCACATGACAACTCATGTGTGTAGTTTTAAAGATACAGGGGGTGGTTCAACTTACCCGACGGTTCATCTTCCCCCATCCTCCCCTATGCTTTATTGGGTTTATCCTCTTAGACATGTACTTCTGTGTTTGTTTCTGTTAAAGAATTTACAATTTAGGCATTTAGCAGACGCTCTTGATCCAGAGCGACTTACATTTAAGCAAAAACAAAAGCATGGCATACATCACATCACATATATAAAAAGGTAGTTATCATGAATCAGGTATAGACTAAGAGCGTAACAGTGGAGTATCTATGTCACTGTAGACATAGACATGTAGACATAGAAAAACATTTGTTTTCTAATTTATGGAATTTATTTAATTTTTTTATGCTTCATGATTTCTTTTTAAATCATTATGGTTTTAATTTATGAAAAACGTATAATCAACAAAGACAAATATAGGGAAGTCGTTAGAGAGTCGTTAAGGGATACCCACAAGGGTCCAGAACCGACCCAGTCGCTTGGCTAATGGCTACAAAGTAGATAAGATTTTGTCCACAATGTCATGCTTGATGTTGGTACCATTAGGAGAGAAAACTGGCATGGTTGATCAAATAAGAACTCTTCTACCTTCTCTAGTCTAGACTTCTTGTAAATTAAGTAGGAATGCAGATGTGTAACAATAATTGTACTCTTGGGAGAGGGTTTCATTTTACACAAGAGTCCAGGATGAAATGACTAAGGGGACACACTAGGGGCTCCATCTTGCGCCTCCCTTATCCCTGAACGTATTTGCCATTTTTTACTATTTTGAAAAACATATTCAAATAGTTCAACTAGCCGATCTACATAGACATTGTGAGCTTGTAGATCGGCTATTTCAAGTAAAAAAAAATTAAATAGTAAAAAATGGGGTGGCGCAAGATAGGTATAGCCCTAAGTGTTGTTATTGAGTGGTGCAACCACTCCAAGGAACAGCAATGTCTGTGTCCGCCTATGTGTCGTCCGCCTATGTGACGTTAATGAGCACGAGTATGACTATTAGTACCAGTAGGGGCGCTGTTGTGCCAGAAATAGAGAGAGCGTTAGTGCTGTACTGTTGCCTGCTAATGAGAGAGAGAGGAGGGGGGGGAGAGGGGAGTTGCACCACTCAGTTCACACAGGTGTGATTCTTTTAATTTCATACAGCTATTGCGTTGTTAAATCTGGAGTCGTGGTCTCATCTTGAATGTTACCTTGAATTGCAGTTGTACACAGCAGACACCAGTTTGTAGAATAGCCTATATGAAATAGCTAGTGTGCCTATTGACCATTTGCAGACCGCGGCCATCTTGCCATCAACGTACTCGTTTTCAGTAAAGCAACGTCCTGCTGCCTCCTGCATTATGTGCACATTCAAAACTGGTGCTACGCAGGGCTGTCGAGTGATATCTAACGAGCACTTCCAAACTGCAACACTTAGAAAAAGAATCACCTGCAAGGACAGAAAGCAACTCATAACATGTCTACAGTGGATTTGGAAGATAGAGAATAATTCAAGCTTTTCGCAGAGCTGCAATGTTTGTGAGTTTGACGTTGTTTAATACAATCAGACAGGACTTTTCTGTTTGGATGAATGGGCTGCCAATGGGAAGTTGCACCTAGGTAGCACCTTGCCATTAACTTATATGTTAAGATGGCCGCGGTCTGCATATGGATAATATATAGCACACGTCATTAGAATTCATTGGCAGGTCTATTGTTAGGTTAATGTTTGAATTGCCTTGAAACTATGGCCCACGGCCGTTATCCATTAGCCATTATCACCTCAAGAAAGACAATAGCAGTCTCAAAGAGGTCAGGTTGAGGGGACTTAGCCCCCCCGTGGGGCTATACAGTTTGATAAAGTGAAAAAGACCTTCATACGGTAATGGTAAATATCTGTGTGAAAATGCAGAGGCAATGGCCTGGCCAGTGAGGAGTGGTGACAGTTCTCCAGACAGACATACTTAGGGTGCGTTAGGAATGATAGAGGCACAGCCAATACAAAGTAATAGCCGAGTGTGTGCTCCCGGTGCACATTTCTGAACGCACCTAGACTTTTTTTTTTTTTTTGCGGCTTACGCCTTTTATTGATTTTTTAAGGGACAGAGAGTAGGCTGACAGGAAACGGGAGAGAGATGGGGGATGACATGCAGTAAAGGCCGTGTTGGGTTCGGGAGTCGAACCCACGGCACACTGCGACTGGATTACCAGTCCGGTGCCCAGACCGTTACGCCACGGCCTGGGCCTCCTAGACTTAACTTAAATTATAAGAAACCGTAAGGGGAGGTTCATAATTATTAAAATTAATGTAATACATAATTTCATCACTCGTCCTCATGGTGGCGCTATAACATCCCCCTTTACATTTTGCCAAATAACTATTGAACCGTAGGCTACTAGATCGTAAATGTCATTTTGCACACTTTTTGCTCTTCCACCTACAGAGTTTGTCCAAATCTCACAAAAATCGGCACACATTATCTATGGACATATCCAATGAAAACACCACAGGCAGAAACGGCCGTAATCGGCTTCCAAAGTTAGAGGGAGGGGCCTATTTTACAAAAAATGCCACAAATCACGAACGGAATGTCAAATCCACCCCATATTTTAATCACATGTTGAGGGTGGTTGAATCAACAGAGAGCCAAAATAAATTCCATTTTCATCCATATATATCCAAAGGCATATTGCACCAGACACCTCCAGACACCTCCAGGTACATAGGCCTACATCAATAATATGATGTATATATCGCATTACCCACACTGTACATTATTTGGTGCTCATATATTTGAAGGACTATATTTATTAATTGATAGGTTTGTTTCTATTGTTTTCCTCTTAAATAAATAAATCAAATCGGTTAGATCAGCTATATTTGGCAAAGGCCTTTGGCATATAGACGGAAAGACAGTGGAACAGGTGCAGAGACAACTCTTTAAGTTAAATCTGGGCTATCCGGGTTTACCGGGCTATGTTTAAGTGGATATTTAACAAAATGTATTCTAGTCTATGTACTGTACGAGCTGTTAAAACTGGCAAGGTTTGTGTCATTGATTGGAACACATCTTTTAGTTTTCAAATAAGGGCCAGATCGCATTTGAGCACAAGTATGTTTCCTGCGATGTATGTGAAGATTGAGAACATGAAGGCAACTGAAGACAGTTGCTGAAGGTCTGAACCATTTCAAATTGATTACGGTAAACTGTTATTATTCAAATACAAGTTACTTATTGAAATCAAGACTCAGTTACCTAACACTTAATAATAATATAGTGCTTAAATTAAACCGTGACCTTAAAATTGAGAATTGAATCATATATGAGGCAAATTGACACTGAATGAAAACTAAAAGTTGTTTCTACTGGTGATTTCGACAGACCACCAAAGGGAGAGAGGTCTACAGTATCAAGAGAGAAGGCCTCCGAAGGATATTCAACGTTGTCAGAGGAACAGTCAGAGATGGACGAGGGATGTGGACAGTTTGATGCACGGATGCAACCTGTTGTAAAGTTGTACCGGCTAGGTATGTATGGTTTTATTTACAGTGGTGACAGTCTTGTCGCATGCGCACACACACACACACACACACACACACACACACACACACACACACACACACAAATGTGATGACCCTCCTCTCTTCTCAGACTTGCTGCACCTCCCTGTGTGTAAGGATGGTTTCACTGCACAACAAGCTGATGTTGAGGACTGTGGAACATCACAGCTGAATTGTGATGACCAGCTCCTCTCTCCTCCCCTCTCAGTGGACAGTGATTGGGAGGAGACAAAAGAAACTCACCCCAGGAGGAGTCTCACAGGAAAGAAAAGGTTTACTTGTACAGATTGTGGCAAAATGTTTAATGAAAAGAGTCAGTTGACAGTGCACACAATGATTCATACCGGGGAAAGACCCTTTACTTGTACAGTTTGTGGGATAGGCTCTCGTAGTAGTGGTGCTCTTAAAAAACACTTAATGACTCATACAGGGGAAAAGCCCTTTCCTTGTACAGTTTGTGGCAAATGCTTTAGTCGGAAGTTTGTGCTAAAACAACACATGATGACTCACTCCACGCAGAGTCACACAAGAGAGAAGAGGTTTACTTGTACAGAGTGTGGCAAAATGTTTAATGCAAAGAGTCAGTTGACAGTGCACACAATGATTCATACCGGGGAAAGACCCTTTACTTGTACAATTTGTGGGATAGGCTCTCGTAGTACTGGTGATCTTAAAAAACACTTAATGACTCATACAGGGGAAAAGCCCTTTCCTTGTACAGTTTGTGGCAAATGCTTTAGTCAGAGATTTGCGCTAAAACAACACATGATGAATCATACAGGGTACAAAGGCTTTAGTTGCACAGAGTGTGGGAAAATGTTTACTCGAAAAAAACACCTGAACCTGCACACAATGATTCATACGGGGGAAAAACCCTTTAGTTGTGCAGTTTGTGGTAAATGCTGGAGGCAAGAGGGTGATCTTAAAACACACATGAGGATTCATACTGGGGAAAGGCCCTTTACTTGCAAAGTTTGTGGTAAAGGCTGTGTTCAGCACGGTGCACTGAAGGTTCACATGAGGATGCACACAGGGGAAAGGCCATATTCTTGTACAGAGTGTGGGTTAGGCTGTAGTAGTAGTGGTCAGCTTACCCAACACAAGAGGACTCATACAGGAGAAAAACCCTATCCTTGTACAGTCTGTGGCATAGGCTGTAGTCGATCAGGTGAGCTAAAACAACACATGAGGACTCATACAGGGGAAAAGCCTTTTTCTTGTACAGTTTGTGGCAACGGCTTTAATCGAGCAGATCATTTAAAACATCACATGAGGACACATACAGGGGAAAAGCCCTTTACTTGTACAGTTTGTGGTAAAGGATGTGTCGATCTGAAAACGCACATGAGGACCCATACAGGGGAAAAGCCCTATATTTGTAAAGTTTGTGGTAAAGGCTGTGTTCAGAGTAGTCAGCTGAAGACGCATATGAGGACTCATACAGGGGAAAAGCCCTATATTTGTACAGTTTGTGGTATAGGCTGTACGCAAATGGGTCATCTAAGAAGTCACATGAGGACCCATACAGGGGAAAAGCCCTATATTTGTACAGTTTGTGGTAAAGGATTTGTTCAGAGTACTGAGCTGAAGACACACATGAGGACACATACAGGGGAAAAGCCCTATATTTGTAATGTGTGTGGTAAAGGCTGTGTTGAAGGTAGGCAGCTGAAGATACACATGAGGATGCACACAGGGGAAAGGCCATATTCTTGTACAGAGTGTGGGTTAGGCTGTAGTAGTAGTGGTCAGCTTACCCAACACAAGAGGACTCATACAGGAGAAAAACCCTATCCTTGTACAGTCTGTGGTAAAGGCTGTGTTAGTAGTAGTCAGCTGAAGACGCATATGAGGACTCATACAGGGGAAAAGCCCTATATTTGTACAGTTTGTGGTATAGGCTGTACGCAAATGGGTCATCTGAAAACGCACATGAGGACCCATACAGGGGAAAAGCCCTATATTTGTAAAGTTTGTGGTAAAGGCTGTGTTAGTAGTAGTCAGCTGAAGACGCATATGAGGACTCATACAGGGGAAAAGCCCTATATTTGTACAGTTTGTGGTATAGGCTGTACGCAAATGGGTCATCTAAGAAGTCACATGAGGACCCATACAGGGGAAAAGCCCTATATTTGTACAGTTTGTGGTAAAGGATTTGTTCAGAGTACTGAGCTGAAGACACACATGAGGACACATACAGGGGAAAAGCCCTATATTTGTAATGTGTGTGGTAAAGGCTGTGTTGAAGGTAGGCAGCTGAAGATACACATGAGGACTCATACAGGGGGAAAGCCTTGCACAAAATAATCGGCGCCATTTTTAATCTGCCGATATCGGCCTATTTATGCCGTATCGGTCCGATCTCAAAATAACGTATTATTGCGTGAACACCGATATTGTTCACGCAATAATAACATGACCGTCAATAGCTTTCTACTGGCAGAGCGGCCAGCCTGCCTGTCTCTTTTAGAGCATCAGCTGTTAGCTCTCCCCCTTCACACACTGCTGTGTCTCTCGACTCTGCAGGCTGGAGCACGCAGCAGCACGGTGCATAGAGAGAGAAGCCGTAATAATAATAGCAGTACTAGTCAAACGGCAAACAAACATAGGAACAGTCAAAACGAATCTTAAATTAGTTTAGAGTAGTGATACTGGGGAGGAGCAGAGGATATGTTTTCAACACGAACGTGATTGCCTCGTTGTTAACATCACAGTAACGAGCACTCGTTACTGGAATGTAGTGCAACCGTAACTGCTGCTTTGAACAGGCATGATAGCCTGTAGGCCTCTGAATTTAACCACAGAGATTGAGCACACACTTACCTCTCAGCTGTTAATGTTTCTGTTTTTAACTTCTGTCCTGGAATGTGTTCTGTAGTGTAGGAAGCTGTTATTAGAGCTATCTGTTGTTTCTGTGCATGTCTGTCCCTGGCTTTCAGCCTCTCCCTAAACTCACCTCTGAATGTAAGACGGTGATAAACTAAACCATGTTTTATTATAGTAAGCTAGTAGGCTTGTTTCCATTGTGTTCCTCTGTATAATATCTGAATCGGTATCGGCAGATATGACCCTGCAAATAATTGGAGATTGGTTATAATTTCATAATCGTGTACTCTTATCCTACTTTTACTTGTACAGTTTGTGGTAAAGGCTGTAAACAAATGACTAATTTATGAACTCACATGAGAACTAAGAAAGAATAAAAGCCTGTGATTTAATTTTAATTTTGAGTTGATTGATGATGTTTGAATTGAAAATGTATTGTATTGATAGATGAACGGTGATTGAAGACTTTATTTAAAAGTGGTGGAGAGGGGGGGGATTGGTCATTGTCGACCCCTCTGTATGTGTAAGTGTGGTTCACTTGTCAGAAGATGCCTGAAGAAGGTCTTTGGTCAAAATATTGTAACTTCTTTAATAAAAGTATTCATTCATTGAGCAAGCAAATGCAGTGTGCTGGTTTCATTCTCCTTACAGGTGCAGTTAGTTTAATGTAGATGATTTAATCTGAACTAGCCTAGTGGCGTAGCTATGGACTTTTCTTACATTTGTGCCAAACAAAGAGAAAATATAAACTGAGCAAAAAGTATTTGGAATGAAAACTAAAACAGCAGGCAAAACAATATATATATTTGCAAGCAAAAAAATTAACGCAGCAACAAATATTTGAATGTATTTCCATCGTTTGCGAATTAAAGATATTCTTTACGTTACAAAAGTCTCAAAACTAAGTGTTCTCGTTCTCGATTAGTTTTTCCTCTCTGAGTAATTTCTTTTGGTGGGGGGGGGGGGTAGCTGATCTACAAGCTCAGTCAGAAAAGTATGTCTGTGTCGTGCGACCCATAGATATTAAAGGGCCAATTCATCCCTTTTGCAACCAGATCTTATTTGAATGATGTTTGGGAAACCAGAAACACTTTCCTGGGGCTTTTGTGTGTTTTTAGATATTTGAGTATTTAAAAGTGCCAGTGATGTCATGGACATTGGTCTGACTTCCTTCCTGGTTTTGTTTCACAGTTTGCTGCTGCTCTGTTTAATATCGTCTGCTCTGTTTAATATCGTCTGCTCTGTTTAATATCGTCTGCTCGCTGTCATTGTATAGGAGGGTAACCTCAATGCATGCTCAGTTGAGACCAAGGAAGCTGAAGGAGGAAGTGTTGGCTGCATAAAGCCCACTGCGCATGTGTCTTTCCTTCCATGGAGCACCATGGCGGCGCCCTTACGGTCTTCGCTTCCCGTCCTCTTTATACAGTCCTTGGGCTGCGTGTCATGATGCTTACTGCTGTTGCTGCTATGATACCAGAAGCTGACTAAACACATTTGGGGGAGGCAATATGTAATATAACATAATATATTACTCTTCATTCTGTAATAAATTACTTTTTAAAGTTTGTAAATACATCAAAGATGCGATTATAATCCATTTCTAATGGCTGAAGGCATGAAGACTTGGCCTGGAAGAGAGGTCATCAGGTGGTCTCCACCTGAAGAGAGGTCATCAGGTGGTCTCCAACCTGAAGAGAGGTCATCAGGTGGTCTCCAACCTGAAGAGAGGTCATCAGGTGGTCTCCACCTGAAGAGAGGTCATCAGGTGGTCTCCAACCTGAAGAGAGGTCATCAGGTGGTCTCCAACCTGAAGAGAGGTCATCAGGTGGTCTCCAACCTTCTTAAGAGTGTTTCAACCCTCAGCCACTACACACTGCAGTTGGCGGGTCAGCAGTGATTGGCCAAGTCACTGCCCCTCTCATTTCATTGGGAGATGGTTGGTGCAGATCTGTTCGAGTGGCACAACAGTCAGTATTTGCTTATTGTAGATTATTTCTCAAGGTACATTGAAATAGCTAAACTGGCTTCTACCACTGCAGCTGCAGTGATTGAACACCATGTTTTCACGTCATGGAATTGTCCGGGAGGTCCGGACTCCGGACAGACAATGCGGGCCAATTTAGTGCAGACCTCTTCTGACAGTTCGCTTCAGAGTGGGGTTTCGTTCATGTGACTTCCAGCCCCAGATATCCTCAGTGCAATGGGGAGGCTGAAAAGGCAGTGAAGACTGTGAAGGAGGCCCAGGCCGTGGCGTAACGGTCTGGGCACCGGACTGGTAATCCAGTCGCAGTGTGCCGCGGGTTCGACTCCCGAGCCCGACACGGCCTTTACTGCATGTCATCCCCCCATCTCTCTCCCGTTTCCTGTCAGCCTACTGTCTGTCCCTTCAAAAAAAAAATCAATAAAAAAGGCGTAAGCCGCAAAAAAAAAAATCTTAAAAAAAAAAAAAAGACTGTGAAGGATCTTCTGGGAAAAGGAACAGACCCATATGTGGACCTAATGACATATCGGGCCACCCCACTTGCCAATGGACATATAGGCGAGTAAATCTATGAAAAAAAAGCACCTTACCCTAAAAAAATTGCAACAAAAGGTTTCTCAACAGTTTTTTGTAGTATTAGGTGTCCCTAATAACATACTAAAAGTTTACCAAAGTTTGACCACCCGAAAGGTGTTATTTTCAAGATGGCGTCCAAGATGGCCTAAAAACCATTAAAATAGCCTAACTCCTTCATTATTCATCCTAGACAAGTACTTTTTGTGTCTAACCCTATGTTTTTGGGGTCTAGGAGTCCATTGAACTTGTTCAAATTGCAGAGATACAATTAGATAATTGTGAAATCCAATATTGTGTTTGTGACTCTGTTAAAACCCTCTGAAATAGTCACCAGTTTCAAGTTAACTAAACTAAATATTTAATAAATGTCTGAATATTTATATATTTTTTGGAATAAGGTTTCAAGATATCCTCAAAACACAACAAAACTAATAGTCACAATTTTCAGTAATTCAGAAGGTTGTGGCAGAGAATATTGTCAGTTGATAGATAATAGCCTACATGATTGCAATATTGAAACGTTTTGGATAGCTTGGTGGATAAACTTTGGCTCAAACTACTGTAAATAATCATTATACACCCCACCCAAAACTAATTTCTTGCATTATAGAGCGTCGCAGTCCCGCCCCCTTTCATGACGACGCCAGGCCCAGGAAATAATTCCCAATGCATTTTTCCCATAGACATTTCGAAACGTATTTATTGAAAGACATTATAAGCGTCGTACAAAGCCAACTCTTGTCGTGACAAATCATGACAACAAACACAATATTTTGGACCAAACAAATAATTACAAAGAAGAAAAACAACAAGTGTTGTAATCTGCTGTTTTTTTCTACTTTCTAATTATTTGTTTGGCCCAAAACATTGTGTCTATTGTCATGATTTGTCACGACAAGAGTTGGCTTTGTCCGCAGCGTAAACGTCTTTAAATAAATACTTTTTGAAAAGTCTATGAGGAAAATGAACGGTGATTTCGTCTCCGTCTCTCTCGAGGGGGCGGGACTGCGACGCTCTACTTACTCTTAGTGCAGAGTAGTCAGAACCTAAGTCTCTACCGGGTGCAGAGGGGAGTATGATAGGTGGGGTTGGGTGAGAAGGTAAAGGGGGGTCCGGTCTAGAGTTTAGTGGGCCTAGGGTTCCCCTCAGGTGGGTACAGGGGAGTATGGGGAGTGGGGGGTCACTGGATTTCTCCCTGGGGACTTGGAGCACAGAAGAGCAAAGTTAAGAAGACCCTCATGGTCTTCTCCTCTATGCGTGTCCGAGGTGGCTCATACAGTACATGTCCCATTAAAGCTATGGGGCACTTGAGAGCTTGAGAGATTGGGGCTTGTCTGTCCCTGTGGTGGTAGTTCTAAGACCTCCATGTTGTGATATTGATTAATATGGGGGGTGGGTTCAATTAATCGATTATTAATCGGCAGAGCTGTCGACTATTGTCAACATATTCCCCAATTTCCACTGAGATTATGGGGTGAATGAATGTGGCCAGACCCATCTTCTCTTTCTGTCATAGTGACATAATATTGTCCTGCATCAGATCATGTCCAAATCAGGTTCTCCAATCTCCAGTATCTTTTGAGTGGTGCAACCACTCCCTTACGGAGCTATGTGTGTGGCTGGCTGGGTCTGAGCACTATGTGTGTGGCTTGCTGGCTGGCTGGGTCTGAGCACTATGTGTGTGGCTGGCTGGCTGGCTGGGTCTGAGCACTATGTGTGTGGCTTGCTGGCTGGCTGGCTGGGTCTGAGCATACATAGATAGATAGATAGATAGATAGAATAGCAGTGACTGACTGAGACATCGAGCGTGCGTCCGCAACTGGTTGTGGCCCCCATCAAGTGACCTTTTGACCAATGCGGCCCTCGCCCCAAGTTGAGTTCGACACCCCTGCTCTAGGCCCATGAGGGGCCATTTCTCTCCACTGTATCCCCACTGAGGAGTCCATCTTCCCCATAGACCAGACAAGTGGCCATTTGGTTCTACTGACTGAGTGTCTTGTCCCGGCCCACAGTTTGGGAACCACTACCCTTATAGGGGACTTATTTTTACTACAGATTTTGTCCAAACATCACGCAAATTGGTACACAGTCTCTCTAGAGCCATTCAACGAAACCGGTCTTTCAGATTTCTCAGACTCCATCCTGATTGGTTAAGATTGGCTTCCAAAGTTCACAGGAGTGCTCAGTTTCAAACAAAATGCTGCAAATCATGATCACATCACATGATTTCCGTGAAATTGTGCACCCACATTCCCACTAGGCCAAGGACGAAATGCCACATGAACAATTTCAACTCAGCCTCAAGGTGGCGCTATAACTGGCCGAAAAGTGTTTTTACCTCTAACTGCACGGATCTGTGGATAACTTTGTATGCCAACTCCCTAGAGGCCAAGGAAAAACCTTTGCCTGGAATTCTTCACATCTGCTCATCCTGGTGGAGACCTGTGCCCAGTAGGGCACTTTTTCTAGTTTTTATTATTATTATTATTGCCAGACACCTTTACAAAAAAAGGGCAGACATTTCTCTGTAAATTTATTCCATGATTTGTGTAATATTCCCATGCAGTCTATCACTTGGCAGCCATGCTTTTACAAATGTCACATGACAGTACCACCCAGTAATAATGAATATATTCCTTATTGTTATGGTATCAAAATAAATCTCCTGGAAGCTTCAACAGAATGTGAATTGTGTATAGGTGATGAATTCACCTATACAGCAGTACGGCATTATAGAAAAGGGAAATGTCCTATTACACTGTTATAACCTTATAAACAATTGTACTTTTATATAATTTATATATGCTAATTGGATTCCTAGATAACCAAAACATAGGGTTAGACACCAAAATAACTTTTCTAGGATGAATAATGGAGGAGTAATGGTATTTTAAGAACTGGCGGCGGCCATCTTGAATATAACACCTTTCGGGTGGTCAAACTTTGGTAAACTTTTAGTATGTTATTAAGGACACCTAATACTACAAAAAAATGTTGAGAAACCTTTTGTTGCAATTTTTTTAGGGTCAAACCATATTTTTACCCGCCTAATAGCCCAGCAGAGTTACTGATGGGGAGAAAACTGCGTACCATGCTGCCAGTCAATCTCCAAGGGGCCAAGAGACAGTCGAGAGGCGGTACCCTACCAGAGAGAGAAACCCCCTGAGGTACCTTATGGACTTTCAACTGGACAAAAGGTACTCTCGTGGCTCTGAGTGACGTACGGGGCAAAATACTTCCCTCACTCAAATGAAGGAATGGGTAGTCCACCCCATCTTCACAAAAGAAAGAACAGAAAGAAAAATATAAAATGTTGTTAGTAAAAAGACTTGCTGTATTTTTTATTTGACTTTGATTTCTGTGACACTGAAACTAAAACAAATAAGTTCAGAAATAGCCACTCCATAATACGACTAGTGGTGGACTGCTGAGTAGTAGCCTAGTAGTTATATTATTATTATTATTCACCACTATTACTATTCATGTAGCCTACTCAGGAGGGAGGATGTGTTGTGAGAGTTGTGTGGGGAATCTAGGGATATGGCGCCACCTTGTGGGAGTTGTAATGTGGAACCAGAATAAATATATTGAGCTACTGAAGATGGCCGGTCTCCATCTGACGCTTATTTAATAATATAGTATAGTGCTACTATGACAGACAGGCCCTTTTTATGTCAATCAATCAAGTCACCTTAATTCAAGTGATAGATTATATATATTAATTTACTGGTAGATCACGATCTACCTTTTGGGCACCCCTGATTTAGATGTACGATGAGTGTCTTGGTGCTGTAACGAAGACCATGACACATTGCAAGATTGTGTGTGTGTGTGTGTGTGTGTGTGTGTGTGTGTGTGTGTGTGTGTGTGTGTGTGTGTGTGTGTGTGTGTGTGTGTGTGTGTGTGTGTGTGTGTGTGTGTGTGTGTGTGTGTGTGTGTGTGTGTGTGTGTGTGTGTGCGTGCTGTAATCGGCCAATCAGAGGCGGCAAACTGGCGTTGGTGAGTGTGCTTTGTAGTGTTGAATGGGTGAGAGAGGATGGGGGATGGAAGTTAGTGAAAGGGGAGCCGTTGTGCGTTTTGGTCCTTTGTTGCGTGAAGCTTACTTACTTCAGTAACAGTTTGTGTTGGAGGCTGAGCGCATGCATGCAGAGTTCACGTTCACGAGCAACGTCCAGAGATAAGAGACATTTCCGAGGCTACTAGAAAATCCGCGAGGAACAAACGGCTGGACACTGATCTGTTCTACACACTGCAGGAGGACAGGTTTGTAAACACATTTTTGCATCGCGTTGAATGAATTGAACACGAGGTAAGACTAGAGTCAAGTCACACCAAAGGGTCGGGTCGGGACAAAGCGTTTTTTAACGTAAACTACACCAATGCAGTGGTTCGCCTTAAAAACCGTTTTGTCCCGACCCGACCCTTTGGTGTGTGCCTTGTAGATAAGCCACGTAGAACAAGTGCAGACAGCTGGTTCCAAAACGTTTTAACTTGAATTTAAACAACGCAGAGTGCAATACCAGGTCTGCTAATAAGATTTAAACCCAAGAAAAAGGAAAAAAATCCTGTTTTGACTATATAGATGTGTATATTCGTACGTCTCTAAATGTTTTGCAACATTGAATTGAAAATGGTGGGCCCTCTATTGTAAACAAGTGTAATGCTTTATGGTGTTGTCCACTCACAGTTAAGTTATTGTATTGAGTTGTACTTGAAATGTAGGCCTACTGTACTTCTGCAAACTTCTGCAAATTTCCCACCCCATGAAGCAAGTGAAAGTGCCCTTGTATGTAGGCTACCCTTGGACCCCAATGGAAACAAGCCATAGGCTTTATTGGGTTTATCCTCTTAGACATGTACTTCTGTGTTTGTTTCTGTTAAAGAATTTACAATTTAGGCATTTAGCAGACTCTTGATCCAGAGTGACTTACATTTAAGCAAAAACAAAAGCATGGCATACATCACATATATAAAAAAGTAGTTATCATGAATCATGTATAGACTAAGAACGTAACAGTGGAGTATCTATGTCACTGTTACGTGACATAGAAAAACATTTGTTTTCTAATTTATGGAATTTATTTAATTTTTTTTATGCTTCATGATTTCTTTTTAAATCATTATGGTTTTAATTTATGAAAAACGTATAATCGACAAAGACAAATATAGGGAAGTCGTTAGAGAGTCGTTAAGGGATACCCACAAGGGTCCAGAAACGACCCAGTCGCTTGGCTAATGGCTACAAAGTAGGCCTAGATAAGATTTTGTCCACAATGTCATGCTTGATGTTGGTACCATTAGGAGAGAAAACTGGCATGGTTGATCAAATAAGAACTCTTCTACCTTCTCTAGTCTAGACTTCTTGTAAATTAAGTAGGAATGCAGATGTGTAACAATAATTGTACTCTTGGGAGAGGGTTTCATTTTACACAAGAGTCCAGGATGAAATGACTAAGGGGGCACACTAGGGGCTCCATCTTGCGCCTCCCTTATCCCTGAACGTATTTGCCATTTTTTACTATTTTGAAAAACATATTCAAATAGTTCAACTAGCCGATCTACATAGAGACGTTGTGAGCCTGTAGATCGGCTATTTCAAGTAAAAAAAAATTAAATAGTAAAAAATGGGGTGGCGCAAGATAGGTATAGCCTAAGTATTGTTATTGAGTGGTGCAACCACTCCAAGGAACAGCAATGTCTGTGTCCGCCTATGTGTCGTCCGCCTATGTGACGTTAATGAGCACGAGTATGACTATTAGTACCAGTAGGGGCGCTGTTGTGCCAGAAATAGAGAGAGCGTTAGTGCTGTACTGTTGCCTGCTAATGAGAGAGAGAGGAGGGGGGGGGGAGAGGGGAGTTGCACCACTCAGTTCACACAGGTGTGATTTTTTTAATTTCATACAGCTATTGCGTTGTTAAATCTGGAGTCGTGGTCTCATCTTGAAGGTTACCTTGAATTGCAGTTGTACACAGTAGACACCAGTTTGTAGAATAGCCTATAGGAAATAGCTAGTGTGCCTATTGACCATTTGCAGACCGCGGCCATCTTGCCATCAGTGTACTCGTTTTCAGTAAAGCAACGTCCTGCTGCCTCCTGCATTATGTGCACATTCAAAACTGGTGCTACGCAGGGCTGTCGAGTGATATCTAACGAGCACTTCCAAACTGCAACTCATAACATGTCTACAATGGATTTTGAGGATAGAAAGAGAATAATTCAAGCTTTTCGCACAACTGCAATGTTTGTGAGTTTGACGTTGTTTAATACAATCAGACAGGACTTTTCTGTTTGGATGAATGGGCTGCCAATGGGAAGTTGCACCTAGGTAGCACCTTGCCATTAACTTATATGTTAAGATGGCCGCGGTCTGCATATGGATAATATATAGCACACGTCATTAGAATTCATTGGCAGGTCTATTGTTAGGTTAATGTTTGAATTGCCTTGAAACTATGGCCCACGGCCATTATCCATTAGCCATTATCACCTCAAGAAAGACAATAGCGGTCTGAAAGAGGTCAGGTTGAGGGGGCGTAGCCCCCCGTGGGGCTATACAGTTTGATAAAGTGAAAAAGACCTTCATACGGTAATGGTAAATGTCTGTGTGAAAATGCAGAGGCAATGGCCTGGCCAGTGAGGAGTGGTGACAGTTCTTCAGACAGACATACTTAGGAGTGCGTTAGGAATAGGGATGGGTATCGTTAGGTTTTTTTCGAGTCCGGTACCAATTCCGGTTCTGCTTATCGATTCCGGTTCTTAACGGTTCCCTATTTCGGTTCCAAAATGATATAAAAGAGGTCAAATGTTTAACAAAAAAGCTCAATGTCAATTTAAGACATGTAATGAATAAGTAACATCCTCTTCCTCCTCATTCAGTTGAGCCATTTGTGGATAATATAGTAAAACAATAAATGGTATAAACTTAAGGTCAATTGTTTTTCACAAAGCTTTTATTTTTAAGACTTTGATTTAAGACAGATGAATAGAGTATAGACCAACATCCTTTCCTTTAACAGTTGAGCCATTTGTGGATACTACAGTTACCTCTTACTACTACTGACAATGACAACAAATATGCTGTCTGCATGGCATGTCAGAGCAGAGTGTATACTGTATACTAAAGACATGTATAATGAATAGTATAACATCTTCTCCTTTATTGAGCCATTTGTGGATAATATAGTGATTATTTTAAATGTATCTATATAATATCGATTCTGCATTTACCCAGGGCAATAGTGTTGTAGGCTACTTCTCTTATTACCAATAACAAATAAAAGCATGTCTGAGATCTGAGAGCAACACACACACACTGTGTAAATTAGCATCGCTAATGAAGGGGAGGGGGCAGCGCATCAATGGGGGATCATTGAAACAAAGGCGGCTTGCATTCTGTGGTTTGCTACTAACAGAAATGTGCATGCACACGGGCTGCCCAAAGTAGGCTATCTTTTGTTGTTTTTTCGCCACCTCTCGAAGTTAGACTGGGTATCTGGACCCTACGCCGTGATCTCTCTCTCACACACACACACACACACACGGGTGCGCACTCGAACTGAGTGCACCAACGCTTTCTCTCCTTGTTGATTCAATGCTGCGCAGCCAGCGTGCTGCGCACGTATGCAGTGAAGACTCAGACAAGGCGCAAGATTCCTGTCCCCTCTTAAAAGTTTCCTCCCATAAACTTCACTTGAAAATTACGTTTAAGAAACTTTAATAATGATGTTGCCTCAGTGCCAGGCACAGCGCGTGTCACTGACTGTCTCTACTCTCTAGACTCCTCGACAACTGTCTTACTCCATGCAGAGAGATGGCTCCGCCTCTGCAAGCCACAAGCCCACAACTCGTCGCTAATGCAACGCAATGTAGGCTTGTAGATCAGCTCTGTTCCCTGCGCATGCAGCGCATCTATTAAGGGAAGAAAATAAATAAATATCGTGTGACTGCGTGTCTGTGGGAACCGATAGAGAGAACCGAAATTGAATTATTGTAATGGGTACCCGGTACCCAGGCACGTTCGGTTCGGTACATACTTGGTCCCGAGATTCGGGACCCACCCCTAGTTAGGAATGATAGAGGCACACTGAGGCACAGCCAATACAAAGTAATAGGCGTAAGGGGAGGTTCATAATTAAAATTAATGTAATACATAATTTCATCACTCGTCCTCATGGTGGCGCTATAACATCCCACTTTACATTTTTCCTTATAACTATTGAACCGTACTAGATCGTAAATGTCATTTTGCACACTTTGCACATTTTGCTCTTCCACCTACAGAGTTTGTCCAAATCTCACAAAAATCGGCACACATTATCTATGGACATATCCAATGAAAACACCACAGGCAGAAACGGCCGTAATCGGCTTCCAAAGTTAGAGGGAGGGGCCTATTTTACAAAAAATGCCACAAATCACGAACGGAATGTCAAATCCACCCCATATTTTAATCACATGTCGAGGGTGGTTGAATCAACAGAGAGCCAAAAGAAATTCCATTTTCATCCATGTATATCCAAAGGCATATTGCCTCTGACACCAGACACCTCCAGGTACATAGGCCTACATCAATAATATGATGTATATATCGCATTTCCCACACTGTACATTATTTGGTGCTCATATATTTGAAGGACTATATTTATTAATTGATAGGTTTGTTTCTATTGTTTTCCTCTTAAATAAATAAATCAAATCAGTTAGATCAGCTATATTTGGCAAAGGCCTTTGACGTATAGACGGAAAGACACTGGAACAGGTGCAGAGACAACTCTTTAAGTTAAATCTGGGCTATCCGGGTTTACCGGGCTATGTTTAAGTGGATATTTAACTAGATGTATTATAGTGTATGTACTGTACGAGCTGTTGGAACTGGCAAGGTTTGTGTCATTGATTGGAACACATCTTTTAGTTTTCAAATAAGGGCCAGATCGCATTTGAGCACAAGTATGTTTCCTGCGATGTATGTGAAGATTGAGAACATGAAGGCAAGAGACAGTTGCTGAAGGTCTGAACCATGTCGAATTGATGACGGTAAACTGTTATTATTCAAATACAAGTTACTTATTGAAATCAAGACTCAGTTACCACTTAATAATAATATAGTGCTTAAATTAAACCGTGACCTTAAAATTGAGAATTGAATCATATATGAGGCAAATTGACACTGAATGAAAACTAAAAGTTGTTTCTACTGGTGATTTCGACAGACCACCAAAGGGAGAGGGGTCTACAGTATCAAGAGAGAAGGCCTCCGAAGGATATTCAACGTTGTCAGAGGAACAGTCAGAGATGGACGAGGGATGTGGACAGTTTGACGCACGGATGCAACCTGTTGTAAAGTTGTACCAGCTAGGTATGTATGGTTTTATTTACAGTGGTGACAGTCTTGTCGCATGCACACACACACACACACACACACACACACACACACAAATGTGATGACCCTCTCTCCCCCCTCTCTTCTCAGACTTGCTGCACCTCCCTGTGTGTAAGGATGGTTTCACTGCACAACAAGCTGATGTTGAGGACTGTGGAACATCACAGCTGAATTGTGATGACCAGCTCCTCTCTCCTCCCCTCTCAGTGGACAGTGATGATTGGGAGGAGGCCAAACAAACCCACCCCACGAGGAGTCACACAGGAAAGAAAAGGTTTACTTGTACAGAGTGTGGCAAAATGTTTAATCAAAAGAGTCAGTTGACAGTGCACACAATGTGTGAAAAGGCCCATGGAGCCTCCCAGCCACTCCTGCAATCAAGGCTGAGTGGCTGGCAGCTTGCTCACTGCACACAGGTGTGGGAGGCTACAAATAGGACTCAATGCACTCACTCATTCATGCATGCTTCACCATACTGGCTGGTATACCAAACCTCCAGCACCATCTCTCTTCACTCTTCAACTGTGTGCGTCCATTAACCAAACGTGAGTTCAAAAGCCTCTGGAAACCCAACTGTTTATTCATTGCCATAACTATTAATCACCCATCATGGACTCACTTCATTGCACCTGTTATTGTTTATATACTATATGACTAGCAGTACTTGAGTTGTTTAACTTCTTAATGGGTCATTGAATCGAACTGTTGACTAATAGACATAGTGTTTGGCCTGCATAACGGCATCACCCATATGTGTATTCACACATGTGTGTTTATGTATATATATATATCTGCATATGTATATGTATGTGTATGTATATATGTAGGTATGTGTATATACTGTGTATTCAACCTATTATATTCACATATTATTCAACCTATTATATTCATATATATAGATATATGTGTGTATTGTGTAGGTGTTTGATATTGTATATATAGGCTGCCCATGACATGAATATGATTTAGTATTGACGTTATTGGATGTAACTGCTATTTATGATTTGGATACGTTTACTGATGCCACACATTGTATATTGTTTGTCCCCTTTGTACAGCACACACCAATTAAAACCCTTAAACGAATCCTCTGCCTCTGCCTCCTCTTGGTCAGCCTGGCCGGTGGCCTTGCCTGCTCACCATTCTGTCCATTCCACATACACGAACTATTTCCGAGTGCCAGCACTCTTTCAATGGTCCTTCGAGCCGGATGTAATGGAACCGATGGCAGGCAGAGAGGAAGGCAGAAGGCTGGAGGATGAAGAGGAAGAAGAGGAATTGGAGGATCAAGCGGAGCCGGACGAAAGGGCCATGAAGCCGCTCCAGGGAGCCACCGTCCGACCCAAGGCCCATGCCACACGGCAACAACCTGCCTTGCTGGTTGAAGGGTTGCCTCACCCCCAGAGGAGGCGACAACAGCCGAGTGCAGCCTTGGTGGAACCGGGCCAGCCCGCAGAGGAACCGCCTGCTGCATCATCCAGCCACGCAGGCTCCGCCCACCACTCCAGAGCGCCCAGCGACGCAGGCTCCGCCCACCACTCCAGAGCGCCCAGCGACGCAGGCTCCGCCCACCACTCCAGAGCGCCCAGCGACGCAGGCTCCGCCCACCACTCCAGAGTGCCCAGCCACGCAGGCTCCGCCCCCTACTCCAAAGCGCCGAGCCCGGCACCCTCCATCCACCACTCCAGAGCGCCCAGCCAGGCAGGTTCGGCCCACTATTCCAGAGCTGCCAGCCAGGCGGTTTCTGGACAGAGCGGCTCCAGAGCATCCAGCCATAGAAGTCGACACAGCGGACACTCAATAGCCCTGCATGACACCCAAGTGGCCGCCCTCGAAGAACGGAAGAGGGCCATGGCTCTGTTAGAGATCGAACAGCAGATTAAGGAGGACAGAATCGCAGATGAGCGATGTCGGATTCTGGAGGAGCGGACTCGGCAGGACCAGGAGCGGACTCGGCGGGACCTGCAGGAGAAGGAGAACATCTCCAAGCACATGGTGCAACAGCGGCGGCTGAGACAGGCCAGGCAGAGGTTGGAGGAGGCCCAGATTGTCTCGTCTTTCCTTGTACAGAACGAGCAGGCAGATGAAGACACAGAGGCCGTCCACCCGGCAGAGTCTGTCCACCTGGCAGGGGGCGCCGCCCAACAGGTCTCCCTGGACCGCCCTGCATACGCAGCCTTCCAAAGCGGACAGAGTGCAACACCGGGCCCCGTCGCATTCAATGCAGAGTCGTCGAGGGAGGAGGAGAGAGGGCTGCCGCACCAAACCTTTCGTTCTGCGATGGAAAGGACTCCTCCCCAATGTAGGGATCTATCCAGCCCATCTCCCTACCGCCAGTTACCGCCACCTACCGGTCAGAGGCCCACCAGACCAGAATCCGGGCCCGCCAATGTGACAGTCCAGTCGGACCGTAACTGTGGACCCACCAACGTGGTGCAGAGCAACCCCCCAACAGCTGTTGGTCCACTGTTTGCCCAGGAAGTTCAGTCACCAGGCCTTATGGAACTTCTGGTGGCCTCGGCATACGGAGTACCACGGCCCAAGCTTCCCTACTTTGAGAGTGGGAAGGAGAGTGACTTTATTCTGCTGGAGATGGCGCTGAAGAGCTTGCTGGGGATCCACAGTCATCTCTCCGAACAATACAAGTACCAGGTCCTGCTGGACCACCTCCATCTGCCCAGTGCCTACACCCTGGCAAAATCTTATATGCACTCACCGACGCCATATACCTCTGCCCTCCAGGCCCTGAAGGCGAGATATGGAGAGCCCCGTCAGCTGGTCCAAGCCGAGCTTAACCGCATCTTTGAAGGACCTACTGTCAAGGCCAGGGATGCTGCTGCTTTCCAGGACTTCACCCTGGCAGTACGGTCCCTGACGTCCATGTTGGAATCGGTCGAGGGAGAGAATTGTAACGAGCTCAAATGTGGTTCCCACGTTGACAAACTGCTCTGCAAGCTTCCACCTTCCCTCAGTGAGAATTTCATTGAACATTGCTTGACACGAGGCATTCTGAAGGAGGGCTCCAGCCGCACATATGTCCTCAAAGATCTGGCCAGTTGGCTGGAAGTTAAAGCCAAAGCAAAGATCATTGCCCAACAGGCCACCGGCTCAGCCAATGATGCAGAGGTGAGGAAGGAGTCGGAGGACAGGAAAGCTCCCCGCAAGGCTAACCCAACCACGATGTACTTCAGCACTGAGGATGGGAAGGAAGCTTCTCCTCAGAAAGACAAGAACCCCAAATTCCAGGCATATTATTGCCCTTACTGCAATGCTACAGACCACTTCATGGGCTCCTGTCCCAAAGCCAGAGAGCTCACTCAACCACAGCTCAAAGCCTGGATAACCGCCGGTGACCGCTGTTACAAGTGTGCCCGGACCCACCAGGTGGAGACCTGCACTTTAAAGAAACCCTGCAATCGATGCAAAGACATTCATCTCACCGTTCTGCACGATGTCGTCCCTCACTTCCAGAGGGAGCAGAGCGTACTGATGGTGGGAGCAGCCCCTAAGAGGCTGTGTGTTGACCAACCAAGCTACTCATCCAAGGTCATGTTGAAAGTGGTGAAGGTCACCTTAAGAAATGGACAAAGGAGCATGGAAGCATTCGCCGTCTTAGATGATGGATCTGAAAGAACCATCATTCTCCCAGCTGCCATCCGGCAGCTTAGCCTCAAGGGGACTCCAGAGACCCTTAACCTCAGGACGGTGAGGCAGGATGTGCTCCAGGTGAAGGGCGCAACAGTCGCCTTCTCCATTTCCCCCCTAGGTCGACCTGACCTGGTGTACCCGATTGAAAATGCCTTCACTGCTCATGAACTTGACTTGGCTGAACACACCTGTCCAGGGAGTGCCCTCCAGAAACATTATTCTCACCTTGAGGGACTCCCACTGCCTAACCTGGTCAAAGTTAAGCCTCTCCTCCTCATCGGGTCCGACTACCCGTCCCTCATTACCCCGATTGAGCCAGTGGTGGCAGGTCCTACCGGAGGGCCTGTTGCTATTCACACATCCCTGGGTTGGGCAGTCCAGGGTCCAGCCCATCCCTTTACCCGTGCCCATGGGGCACAACAAGCCTGGAATACCCTCTTCACCGGCAGCAGCCCAACTCCAGCCCCTAACCTCTCCGCTGAGCTCCTTCGCAATGTGGAGTTACCGTGGCAGATAGACACTTTCCCACATCCACATCCTCCTCTCTCCACGACACCAAGGTTCGTCCTTCCCCTACTCCGTGGAACCAAACGTAGGCTGGAAAGGGATCCGGAATGGGCTGAAATCCCACCAGAGCTGATTGCTGCTACACGGGAGAGTGTTGACGGGGTGGCTCCCTCAACCTCTATCACTGCAGAGACCATCCAGTTCCAGCAGTCTCAGGCCCTGAGACGGTTCATTTCAAGACGGGGGACCCCCTTCGAGGTCCTCGCTGATTGTGGTACCAACGTCCGATCAGGATACACCAAGCTAGAGGAAGCTTTCAGAACGATGGAGCCTCAGCTTCAGCACCAGTTATCTGACCACCAGATCTCCTTCAAATTCAACCCCCCGGGTGCGCTGCATGTCGGAGGTACATTGGAACGGGAGATCAAATCCGTTAAGACGGCCCTGACAGTCGCCTTGGGTGACCAGACCTGCAGCGAGACTGTCATGATCGTGGATCCCCAATTGCCTCGTGCCTCCTGGCCAACCGGCCGGGTCACGAAGACCATTCCTGGTCGTGATGGTCGCGTCCGAACTGTTGAGGTCAAGGTGAAGAACCGGACTTATCTCCGCCCTGTTGCCAGGATAGTCCCTCTTCCGGAGGAGTCTGAGGAGGAACATTGGGCCTTTTATAACAAGGAATTTACCTAAATTCCGGGGTGGCTGTGAAAAGGCCCATGGAGCCTCCCAGCCACTCCTGCAATCAAGGCTGAGTGGCTGGCAGCTTGCTCACTGCACACAGGTGTGGGAGGCTACAAATAGGACTCAATGCACTCACTCATTCATGCATGCTTCACCATACTGGCTGGTATACCAAACCTCCAGCACCATCTCTCTTCACTCTTCAACTGTGTGCGTCCATTAACCAAACGTGAGTTCAAAAGCCTCTGGAAACCCAACTGTTTATTCATTGCCATAACTATTAATCACCCATCATGGACTCACTTCATTGCACCTGTTATTGTTTATATACTATATGACTAGCAGTACTTGAGTTGTTTAACTTCTTAATGGGTCATTGAATCGAACTGTTGACTAATAGACATAGTGTTTGGCCTGCATAACGGCATCACCCATATGTGTATTCACACATGTGTGTTTATGTATATATATATATCTGCATATGTATATGTATGTGTATGTATATATGTAGGTATGTGTATATACTGTGTATTCAACCTATTATATTCACATATTATTCAACCTATTATATTCATATATATAGATATATGTGTGTATTGTGTAGGTGTTTGATATTGTATATATAGGCTGCCCATGACATGAATATGATTTAGTATTGACGTTATTGGATGTAACTGCTATTTATGATTTGGATACGTTTACTGATGCCACACATTGTATATTGTTTGTCCCCTTTGTACAGCACACACCAATTAAAACCCTTAAACGAATCCTCTGCCTCTGCCTCCTCTTGGTCAGCCTGGCCGGTGGCCTTGCCTGCTCACCATTCTGTCCATTCCACATACACGAACTATTTCCGAGTGCCAGCACTCTTTCACAATGATTCATACTGGGGAAAGACCGTTTAGTTGTGCAGTTTGTGGTAAAAGCTGGAGGCAAAGGTGTGATCTAAAAACGCACTTGAGGACTCATACTGGGGAAAAGCCCTTTATTTGCAAAGTTTGTGGTAAAGGCTGTATTCAACAGGCACAACTAAAAGTTCACATGAGGATACACACGGGTGAAAGGCCGTTTCCTTGTACAGAGTGTGGGTTAGGCTGTGTTAGTATTAGTCAGCTTAACCAACACAAGAGGACTCATACAGGAGAAAAACCCTATCCTTGTACAGTCTGTGGCATAGGCTGTAGTCGATCAGGTGAGCTAAAACAACACATGATGACTCATACAGGGGAAAAGCCTTTTTCTTGTACAGTTTGTGGCAATTGCTTTAATCGAGCAGATAATTTAAAACATCACATGAGGACACATACAGGGGAAAAGCCCTTTACTTGTACAGTTTGTGGTAAAGGCTGTATTAGTCGGTATCAACTACAAGTACACATGAGGATGCACACAGGGGAAAGGCCATATTCTTGTACAGAGTGTGGGTTAGGCTGTAGTAGTAGTAGTCAGCTTACCCAACACAAGAGGACTCATAGAGGGGAAAAACCCTATCCTTGTACAGTCTGTGGCATAGGCTGTAGTCGATCGAGTGAGCTAAAACAACACATGACGACTCATACAGGGGAAAAGCCTTTTTCTTGTACAGTTTGTGGCGATGGCTTTAATAGAGTGGACCATTTAAAAAATCACATGAGGACCCATACAGGGGAAAAGCCCTATATTTGTGAAGTTTGTGGTAAAGGCTGTGTTAGTAGTAGTCAGCTGAAGACGCATATGAGGACTCATACAGGGGGAAAGCCTTAAGCCTTCTTAAAGGTGCACAATATAATCGCCGCCATTTTTTTTTAGTCAAACGGCAAACAAACATAGGAACAGTCAGAGAGGGTTTCTTGTTCATCCTAAATTAGTTTAGAGTAGTGATACTGGTGAGGAGCGGAGGATATGTTTTCAACACGAACGTGATTGCCTCGTTGTTAACATCACAGTAACGAGCACTCGTTACTGGAATGTAGTGCAACCGTAACTGCTGCTTTGAACAGGCATGATAGCCTGTAGGCCTCTGAATTTAACCACAGAGATTGAGCACACACTTACCTCTCAGCTCTTAATGTTTCTGTTTTTAACTTCTGTCCTGGAATGTGTTCTGTTCTGTATTGTATGAAGCTGTTACTAGAGCTAGCTGTTGTGTTAAGTGTGGTGTTTCCACTTGTCAGAAGATGCCTGAAGAAGGTCTTTGGCCAAAACATTTTAACTTCTTTAATAAAAGTATTCATTCATTGAGCAAGCAAATGCAGTGTGCTGGTTTCATTCTCCTTACAGGTGCAGTTAGTTTAATGTAGATGATTTAGTCTTAACTAGCCTAGTGGCTTAGCTATAGACTTAACCCATTCTGAACGGGAACCCATTTTGGTGTTAGCATCATGTTATGCTTTAGCTATTTAAAAATAGCAGATCTACAAGCTCATAGCGCGCTACGAGCTTGTAGGTCTGCTATTTTTGAAAAAAATCGAAGAACGACTGACATTTTTAGAATCTGATCTCAGGTCAGAATGGGTTCATCAGACCAGTGTGTCCCCAGTGGAAACCTCGTATGAATCTGATCTCAGGTCAGAATGGGTTATATGTGTGCCAAGAAATCAAAACGGAGAAAATATAATTTGGAATGAAAACTAATTCAAACAGCAGGCAAAAAATTTATATATTTGCAATCAAAAAATAATAATTAAACAGAGCAAAAAATAATAATGGTTAAAACGGCCATACAAATATATATATTTGGAAACAAAGAAATAATGTGAATGTCTTCTGTTTTTCTTCTCAGTTTTTTTTTTGGGGTGGGGGATAGCTCAGTCAGAAAAGTCTGTCTGTCGTGCGACCCTTGGATATTAAAGGTCCAATTCACCCCTTTTACATCTTATTTAATGATGTTTGGGAGACAAGAAACACTTTCCTGGGGCTTTTATGTGTGTTTTTAGATATTTTAGTATTAAAAAGTGCCAGTGATGTCATGGACATTGGTCTCACTTCCTTCCTGGTTTTGTTTCAGTTTGCTGCTGCATAAATTAATGTTTGAAATGTTTGTTGATTAGCCACGATATTTGTCTTATGTCTGTCTCTCGCTCTCTTTAAAAAAATAAAAGAAAAAAGAATATATATATATATATATATATATAAATAATTATTTTTTTAAAGGGGGAATTCGGTCTAAAATAAGAAACAATATTAATTATAACCAAAGCAATTAGTGGTTCTGTGACCATCCTCTGGCAAGGCTGCTTTGATGATTGATTCCAGATGACATAGACGTCATGTATGATTTATGAAGGCTCTTTCATACAGGTCAACCATGAGGATTCCAAATCTGACACCATTTTAATCGGCGTATATCTTTTGTACGTCCGAGCATAGACATGGTAACGCCCCGCCTGCCTCTGATTGGCCTACCGACACTGGTGAGTTTCCTCCGTGGTGGAAGATACATGCTGGATAGTATGCCGCGAGGTTACTCCGTGGTGGAAGATACATGCTGGATAGTATGCCGCGAGGTTACTCCGTGGTGGAAGATACATGCTGGATAGTATGCCGCGAGGTTACTCCGTGGTGGAAGATACATGCTGGATAGTATGCCGCGAGGTTACTCCGTGGTGGTAAATAAATAAATACAAGTACGATATAATACAAGAGAATGACAGCTTGGCACGCACGACACTGACGACAGTAACTTTTATTTTTGTAGAACAGGCAAACTAATATTGTCTCTTTTCCTTTGATCTTTATCTTTTTTAGTATAATAGTATTAGTTTACTATAATTAGATTAATACCTTGATCTTATCTTTTTTAGTATAATAGTACTAGTTTACTATAATTAGATTAATACACGATAATCAACACTAACACTTGAATGCCAAATCACAACATACTTATTCAATCAAAGCAAACTGCACAAACTATATTAGTTTGCCTCTTCTACAAAAATGTAAGTTACTGTCGCGTGTTGCCATTCTCTTGTACTTGAATTATTTCCCACGTGTGTCATGATGCTGCTACGACACCAGAAACTGACTAAACACATGGGGTGAGGCAATATGTAATATAATATATTACTCTTCATTCTAAGTAATATATTACTTTTTAAAGTTTGTAAATGCATCAAAGATGCGATTATAATCCATTTCTAATGGCTGCCTGAAGGCATGAAGACTTGGCCTGGAAGAGAGGTCATCAGGTGGTCTCCACCTGAAGAGAGGTCATCAGGTGGTCTCCACCTGAAGAGAGGTCATCAGGTGGTCTCCACCTGAAGAGAAGTCATCAGGTGGTCTCCAACCTGAAGAGAGGTCATCAGGTGGTCTCCAACCTTCTTAAGAGTGTTTCAACCCTCAGCCACTACACACTGCAGTTGGTGGGTCAGCAGTGATTGGCCAAGTCACTGCCCCTCTCATTTCATTGGGAGATGGTTGGTGCAGATCTGTTCGAGTGGCAAAACAGTCAGTATTTGCTTATTGTAGATTACTTCTCAAGGTACATTGAAATAGCTACACTGGCTTCTACCACTGCGGCTGCAGTGATTGAACACTTTAAGTCCATGTTTTCACGTCATGGAATTGCCCGGGAGTTCCGGACAGACAATGCGGGCCAATTTAGTGCAGACCTCTTCCGACAGTTCGGGAAAAGGAACAGACCCATATGTGGCCCTAATGACATATCGGGCCACCCCACTTGCCAATGGACATAGCCCAGCTGAGCTACTGATGGGGAGAAAACTGCGTACCATGCTGCCAGTTCTCCCATCTTGCCTCAACCCAAGGACTGTCTAAAAAGGACGAGACGCGAAGACAACATGGCGTCGTACGGGCGACGCCATGTTGCTCCATGGTGCTCCATGGAAGGAAAGAAACATGTGCAATGGGCTAAATGCAGCCAACACTTCCTCGTTCAGCTTCCTTGGTCTCAACTGCATGTTTCTTTCCTTCCATGGAGCACCATGTGAGCAACATGGTGGCGCCCTTACGGTCTTCGCGTCCCGTCCTCTTTAGACAGTCCTTGCCTCAACCCAGGATGGCCAAATGTCACAGCACTGAGAGAGAGAGAACAGAGAGAGAGAGAGAGAGAGAGAAACAGCAGAGATGGTTCAACAACAGACACAGAGCCCATGATATGGCCAGATTGCACCCGGGTGACCATGTCTGGGTCACTGATATGAAAGAAAAAGGGACAGTGACAGCTGGAGCCTGACGCACCACGCTCCTACATTGTTGAGACCCCCAGAGGGACCCTACGGCGCAACAGAAGTCATCTGGTCACCTTGGGGACCAGGACCGAACCTGAAGACCCACAGAATCCTGATCCGCCAGCTGACATCACACCAGCCCATGATCCAAGCAGGATGCTGAGAGGCCCAACTCTACATCTCCAAGGGGCCAAGAGACAGTCGAGAGGCGGTACCCTACCAGAGAGAGAAACCCCCTGAGGTACCTTATGGACTTTCAACTGGACAAAAGGTACTCTCGTGGCTCTGAGTGACGTACGGGGCAAAATACTCCCCTCACTCAAATGAAGGAATGGGTAGTCCACCCCATCTTCACAACAACAACAAATATATATATATATATAAAATGTTGTTAGTAAAAAGACTTGCTGTATTTTTCATTTGACTTTGATTTCTGTGACACTGAAACTAAAACAAATAAGTTAAGGAATAGCCACTCCATAATACAACTAGTGAACTGCTGAGTAGTAGCCTAGTAGTTATATTATTGTTATTCACCACAGTATACTATTCATGTAGCCTACTCAGGAGGGAGGATGTGTTGTGAGAGTTGTGTGGGGAATCTAGGGATATGGCGCCACCTTGTGGGAGTTGTGGTAATGTGGAACCAGAATAAATATATTGAGCTACTGAAGATGACCGGTCTCCGTCTGACGCTTATTTAATAATATTTTAGCGATCCCAGGAACCGGAGGCAGAGACGTAGTTCCAATGATGAAGATCTCTCTTTATTAGTTCAATAATCATCCATATAACAACAGCATTTGTCTGTGTTCCTCCTAGGCAGGTTTGCTCTCTCACACAAACTATCCACACACAGCGTACCCAAAGGCCCCCGTCAATCACTCCCCAGTAAGGACCACCCCAAGACAGTATATGTTTGTGTGTGTGTGTGTGTGTGTGTGTGTGTGTGTGTGTGTGTGTGTGTGTGTGTGTGTGTGTGTGTGTGTGTGTGTGTGTGTGTGTGTGTGTGTGTGTGTGTGTGTGTGTGTGTGTGTGTGTGTGTGTGTGTGTGTGTGTGTGTGTGCGTGTGTGTGTGTGTGTGTGTGTGTGTGTGTGTGCGCCAATCAGAGGCGGCAAACTGGCGTTGGTGAGTGTGCTTTGTAGTGTTGAATGGGTGAGAGAGGATGGGGGAGGGAAGTTAGTGAAAGGGGAGCCGTTGTGCGTTTTGGTCCTTTGTTGCGTGAAGCTTACTTCAGTAACAGAACAGTTTGTGTTGGAGCGCATGCATGCAGAGTTCACGTTCACGAGCAACGTCCAGAGATAAGAGACATTTACGAGGCTACTAGAAAATCCGCGAGGAACAAACGGCTGGACACTGATCTGTTCTACACACTGCAGGAGGACAGGTTTGTGGACACATTTTTGCATCGCGTTGAATGAATTGAACACGAGGTAAGACTAGAGTCAAGTCACACCGTCGGGTCGGGACAAACCGTTTTTTAACGTAAACTGCAAAAAATGCAGTGGTTCGCCTTAAAACCGTTTTGTCCCGACCCGACCCTTTGGTGTGTGCCTTGTAGATAAGCCACGTAGAACAAGTGCAGGCAGCTGGTTCCAAAACGTTTTAACTTGAATTTAAACAACGCAGAGTGCAATACCAGGTCTGCTAATTAGATTTAAACCCAAGAAAAAGCATATAGGAGGCCTCGAGACCTTTCCCCCCTCACTGTATGTTTTCTTGTAGACCTAGAATGCCTGTGATCATTTAATTATACTTCGTACATTTTCATGTATCTCAGGCATAGATCCCTTCTGGTAATGCTGGTAGAATTGGAATATGCGCGGCGTAAATGTGATAAATGCTCCGTCTGTACTCACCCATTAAATAATTCCAAAGACGTGGAGAGAAAAATGGTCCTATAGTTGTATATCCATGTGAAAGTTCTGGCACAAAACGTGTATTTAGTCAATTATCTCCACTTTTTCAAGAGATGCACACTGACATCTTTCTCTCCGGGCGAGGGGACGTATTTGTAAACATGACGTATTTGTCAAATCAGTTCATCGATTTTTCCGGTCCCCCTGCATTACCAGAAGGGATCTATGCCTGAGATACATGAACATTTACGAAGTATAATTAAATGATCACAGGCATTCTAGGTCTAGTTTTCTTGTCCCTTTTTACCTACGATGATTTCCTGTTTTGACTATATAGATGTGTATCTTCGTACGTCTCTAAATGTTTTGCAACATTAATTGAAAATGGTGGGCCCTCTATTGTAAACAAGTGTAATGCTTTATGGTGTCGTCCACTCACAGTTAACAGTTATTGTATTGAGTTGTAGGCCTACTTGAAATGTAGGCCTACTGTACTTCTGCAAACTTCTGCAAATTTCCCACCCCATGAAGCGAGTGAAAATGCCCTTGTATGTAGGCTACCCTTGGACCCCAATGGAAACAAGCCATAGGCTTTATTGGGTTTATCCTCTTAGACATGTACTTCTGTGTTTGTTTCTGTTAAATAATTTACAATTTAGGCATTTAGCAGACGCTCTTGATCCAGAGCGACTTACATTTAAGCAAAAACAAAAGCATGGCATACATCACATATATCAAAAAGTAGTTATCATGAATCAGGTATAGACTAAGAGCGTAACAGTGGAGTATCTATGTCACTGTTACGTGACATAGAACATTTATGGAATTTATTTTATTTTTTTATGCTTCATGATTTCTTTTTAAATCATTATGGTTTAAATTGATGAAAAACGTATAATTGACAACAACAAATATAGGGAAGTTGTTAGAGAGTCGAAAGCCACAAATGGGACCCGACCCAGTCCCTTGGCTAATGGCTACAAAGTAGCATTGTTGACTCGTTGGATAAGATTTTGTCCACAATTTAATGCTTGATGTTGGTACCATTAGGAGAGAAAACAGGCATGGTTGATCAAATGAGAACTCTTCTACATTTTCTAGTCTAGACTTCTTGTAAATTAAGTAGGAATGCAGATGTTTAACAATAATTGTACTCCTGGGAGAGGGTTTCATTTTACACAAGAGTCCAGGATGAAATGACTAAGGGGACACACTAGGGGCTCCATCTTGCGCCTCCCTTATCCCTGAACGTATTTGCCATTTTCTTTTACTATTTTGAAAAACATATTCAAATAGTTCAACTAGCCGATCTACATAGACATTGTGAGCCTGTAGATCAGCTATTTGAACTATTTTAAACGTTTTTTTTAATAGTAAAAAATGGCTAAGGAACAGCAATGTCTGTGTCCGCCTATGTGTCGTCCGCCTATGTATGTGACGTTAATGAGCACGAGTATGACTATTAGTACCAGTAGGGGCGCTGTTGTGCCAGAAATAGAGAGAGCGTTAGTGCTGTAGCCTACTGTTGCCTGCTAATGAGAGAGAGAGGAGGGGGGGGAGAGGGGAGTTGCACCACTCAGTTCACACAGGTGTGATTTTTTAAACTTCATACAGCTATTGTGTTGTAAATCTGGAGTCGTGGTCTCATCTTGAATGTTACCTTGAATTGCAGTTGTACACAGTAGACACCAGTTTGTAGAATAGCCTATATGAAATAGCTAGTGTGCCTATTGACCATTTGCATACCGCGGCCATCTTGCCATCAACGTACTCGTTTTCAGTAAAGCAACGTCCTGCTGCCTCCTGCATTATGTGCACATTCAAAACTGGTGCTACGCAGGGCTGTCGAGTGATATCTAACGAGCACTTCCAAACTGCAACTCATAACATGTCTACAATGGATTTTGAGGATAGAAAGAGAATAATTCAAGCTTTTCGCACAGCTGCAATGTTTGTGAGTTTGACGTTGTTTAATACAATCAGACAGGACTTTTCTGTTTGGATGAATGGGCTGCCAATGGGAAGTTGCACCTAGGTAGCACCTTGCCATTAACTTATAATAAGATGGCCGCGGTCTGCATATGGAGAATATATAGCACACGTCATTAGAATTCATTGGCAGGTCTATTGTTAGGTTAATGTTTGAATTGCCTTGAAACTATGGCCCACGGCCATTATCCATTAGCCATTATCACCTCAAGAAAGACAATAGCGGTCTGAAAGAGGTCAGGTTGAGGGGGCGTAGCCCCCCGTGGGGCTATACAGTTTGATAAAGTGAAAAAGACCTTCATACGGTAATGGTAAATGTCTGTGTGAAAATGCAGAGGCAATGGCCTGGCCAGTGAGGAGTGGTGACAGTTCTTCAGACAGACATACTTAGGAGTGCGTTAGGAATAGGGATGGGTATCGTTAGGTTTTTTTCGAGTCCGGTACCAATTCCGGTTCTGCTTATCGATTCCGGTTCTTAACGGTTCCCTATTTCGGTTCCAAAATGATATAAAAGAGGTCAAATGTTTAACAAAAAAGCTCAATGTCAATTTAAGACATGTAATGAATAAGTAACATCCTCTTCCTCCTCATTCAGTTGAGCCATTTGTGGATAATATAGTAAAACAATAAATGGTATAAACTTAAGGTCAATTGTTTTTCACAAAGCTTTTATTTTTAAGACTTTGATTTAAGACAGATGAATAGAGTATAGACCAACATCCTTTCCTTTAACAGTTGAGCCATTTGTGGATACTACAGTTACCTCTTACTACTACTGACAATGACAACAAATATGCTGTCTGCATGGCATGTCAGAGCAGAGTGTATACTGTATACTAAAGACATGTATAATGAATAGTATAACATCTTCTCCTTTATTGAGCCATTTGTGGATAATATAGTGATTATTTTAAATGTATCTATATAATATCGATTCTGCATTTACCCAGGGCAATAGTGTTGTAGGCTACTTCTCTTATTACCAATAACAAATAAAAGCATGTCTGAGATCTGAGAGCAACACACACACACTGTGTAAATTAGCATCGCTAATGAAGGGGAGGGGGCAGCGCATCAATGGGGGATCATTGAAACAAAGGCGGCTTGCATTCTGTGGTTTGCTACTAACAGAAATGTGCATGCACACGGGCTGCCCAAAGTAGGCTATCTTTTGTTGTTTTTTCGCCACCTCTCGAAGTTAGACTGGGTATCTGGACCCTACGCCGTGATCTCTCTCTCACACACACACACACACACACGGGTGCGCACTCGAACTGAGTGCACCAACGCTTTCTCTCCTTGTTGATTCAATGCTGCGCAGCCAGCGTGCTGCGCACGTATGCAGTGAAGACTCAGACAAGGCGCAAGATTCCTGTCCCCTCTTAAAAGTTTCCTCCCATAAACTTCACTTGAAAATTACGTTTAAGAAACTTTAATAATGATGTTGCCTCAGTGCCAGGCACAGCGCGTGTCACTGACTGTCTCTACTCTCTAGACTCCTCGACAACTGTCTTACTCCATGCAGAGAGATGGCTCCGCCTCTGCAAGCCACAAGCCCACAACTCGTCGCTAATGCAACGCAATGTAGGCTTGTAGATCAGCTCTGTTCCCTGCGCATGCAGCGCATCTATTAAGGGAAGAAAATAAATAAATATCGTGTGACTGCGTGTCTGTGGGAACCGATAGAGAGAACCGAAATTGAATTATTGTAATGGGTACCCGGTACCCAGGCACGTTCGGTTCGGTACATACTTGGTCCCGAGATTCGGGACCCACCCCTAGTTAGGAATGATAGAGGCACACTGAGGCACAGCCAATACAAAGTAATAGGCGTAAGGGGAGGTTCATAATTAAAATTAATGTAATACATAATTTCATCACTCGTCCTCATGGTGGCGCTATAACATCCCACTTTACATTTTTCCTTATAACTATTGAACCGTACTAGATCGTAAATGTCATTTTGCACACTTTGCACATTTTGCTCTTCCACCTACAGAGTTTGTCCAAATCTCACAAAAATCGGCACACATTATCTATGGACATATCCAATGAAAACACCACAGGCAGAAACGGCCGTAATCGGCTTCCAAAGTTAGAGGGAGGGGCCTATTTTACAAAAAATGCCACAAATCACGAACGGAATGTCAAATCCACCCCATATTTTAATCACATGTCGAGGGTGGTTGAATCAACAGAGAGCCAAAAGAAATTCCATTTTCATCCATGTATATCCAAAGGCATATTGCCTCTGACACCAGACACCTCCAGGTACATAGGCCTACATCAATAATATGATGTATATATCGCATTACCCACACTGTACATTATTTGGTGCTCATATATTTGAAGGACTATATTTATTAATTGATAGGTTTGTTTCTATTGTTTTCCTCTTAAATAAATAAATCAAATCGGTTAGATCAGCTATATTTGGCAAAGGCCTTTGGCATATAGACGGAAAGACAGTGGAACAGGTGCAGAGACAACTCTTTAAGTTAAATCTGGGCTATCCGGGTTTACCGGGCTATGTTTAAGTGGATATTTAACAAAATGTATTCTAGTCTATGTACTGTACGAGCTGTTAAAACTGGCAAGGTTTGTGTCATTGATTGGAACACATCTTTTAGTTTTCAAATAAGGGCCAGATCGCATTTGAGCACAAGTATGTTTCCTGCGATGTATGTGAAGATTGAGAACATGAAGGCAACTGAAGACAGTTGCTGAAGGTCTGAACCATTTCAAATTGATTACGGTAAACTGTTATTATTCAAATACAAGTTACTTATTGAAATCAAGACTCAGTTACCTAACACTTAATAATAATATAGTGCTTAAATTAAACCGTGACCTTAAAATTGAGAATTGAATCATATATGAGGCAAATTGACACTGAATGAAAACTAAAAGTTGTTTCTACTGGTGATTTCGACAGACCACCAAAGGGAGAGGGGTCTACAGTATCAAGAGAGAAGGCCTCCGAATGATATTCAACGTTGTCAGAGATGGACGAGGGATGTGGACAGTTTGATGCACGGATGCAACCTGTTGTAAAGTTGTACCAGCTAGGTATGTATGGTTTTATTTACAGTGGTGACAGTCTTGTCGCATGCACACACACACACACACACACACACACACACACACACACACACACACACACACACACACACACACACAAATGTGATGACCCTCTCTCCCCCCTCTCTTCTCAGACTTGCTGCACCTCCCTGTGTGTAAGGATGGTTTCACTGCACAACAAGCTGATGTTGAGGACTGTGGAACATCACAGCTCCTCTCTCCTCCCCTCTCAGTGGACAGTGATGATTGGGAGGAGGCCAAACAAACCCACCCCACGAGGGGTCACACAGGAAAGAAAAGGTTTACTTGTACAGTTTGTGGTAAAGGATGTGTCGATCTGAAAACACACATGAGGACCCATACAGGGGAAAAGCCCTTTATTTGTAAAGTGTGTGGTAGAGGCTGTGTTATTAGTAGTCAGCTGACAGTACACATGAGGACTCATACAGGGGAAAAGCCCTTTCCTTGTACAGTTTGTGGCAAATGCTTTAGTCGGAAGTTTGTGCTAAAACAACACATGATGACTCACTCCACGCAGAGTCACACAAGAAAGAAGAGGTTTACTTGTACAGAGTGCGGCAAAATGTTTAATGTAAAGAGTCAGTTGACAGAGCACACAATGATTCATACCGGGGAAAGACCCTTTACTTGTACAATTTGTGGGATAGGCTCTCGTAGTAGTGGTGATCTTAAACAACACTTAATGACTCATACAGGGGAAAAGCCCTTTCCTTGTACAGTTTGTGGCAAATGCTTTAGTCGGAGATTTGTGCTAAAACAACATATGATGAATCATACAGGGTACAGAGGCTTTAGTTGCACAGAGTGTGGGAAAACGTTTACTCGAAAGGAACACCTGAAGCTGCATACAATGATTCATACAGGGGAAAAACCCTTTAGTTGTGCAGTTTGTGGTAAATGCTGGAGGCAAGAGGGCGATCTAAAAAAACACATAAGGACTCATACTGGGGAAAGGCCCTTTACTTGCAAAGTTTGTGGTAAAGGCTGTGTTCAGCACGGTGAACTGAAAGTTCACATGAGGATGCACACAGGGGAAAGGCCATATTCTTGTACAGAGTGTGGGTTAGGCTGTAGTAGTAGTGGTCAGCTTACCCAACACAAGAGGACTCATACAGGGGAAAAGCCCTATCATTGTACAGTTTGTGGCAGAGGTTGTAGTCGTCCCGGTGAGTTGAAACAACACATGAGGACTCATACAGGGGAAAAGCCCTTTTCTTGTACAGTTTGTGGCAACGGCTTTAATCGAGCAGATCATTTAAAACATCACATGAGGACACATACAGGGGAAAAGCCCTTTACTTGTACAGTTTGTGGTAAAGGATGTGTCGATCTGAAAACGCACATGAGGACCCATACAGGGGAAAAGCCCTATATTTGTAAAGTTTGTGGTAAAGGCTGTGTTCAGATTAGTCAGCTGAAGACGCATATGAGGACTCATACAGGGGAAAAGCCCTATATTTGTACAGTTTGTGGTATAGGCTGTACGCAAATGGGTCATCTAAGAAGTCACATGAGGACCCATACAGGGGAAAAGCCCTATATTTGTACAGTTTGTGCTAAAGGATTTGTTCAGAGTACTGAGCTGAAGACACACATGAGGACACATACAGGGGAAAAGCCCTATATTTGTAATGTGTGTGGTAAAGGCTGTGTTGAAGGTAGGCAGCTGAAGATACACATGAGGACTCATACAGGGGGAAAGCCTTGCACAAAATAATCGGCGCCATTTTTAATCTGCCGATATCTGCCTATTTATGCCGTATCGGTCCGATCTCAAAATAACGTATTATTGCGTGAACACCGATATTGTTCACGCAATAATAACATGACCGTCAATAGCTTTCTACTGGCAGAGCAACCAGCCTGCCTGTCTCTTTAAGAGCATCAGCTGTTAGCCCTCCCCCTTCACACACTGCTGTGTCTCTCGACTCTGCAGGCTGGAGCACGCAGCATAGAGAGAGAAGCCGTAATAATAATAATAGCAGTACTAGTCAAACGGCAAACAAACATAGGAACAGTCAAAACTAATCTTAAATTAGTTTAGAGTAGTGATACTGGGGAGGAGCGGAGGATATGTTTTCAACACGAACGTGATTGCCTCGTTAACATCACAGTAACGAGCACTCGTTACTGAAAGGGAGTGCAACCGTAACTGCTGCTTTGAACAGGCATGATAGCCTGTAGGCCTCTGAATTTAACCTCTTAATGTTTCTGTTTTTAACTTCTGTCCTGGAATGTGTTCTGTAGTGTAGGAAGCTGTTATTAGAGCTATCTGTTGTTTCTGTGCATGTCTGTCCCTGGCTTTCAGCCTCTCCCTAAACTCACCTCTGAATGTAAGACGGTGATAAACTAAACCATGTTTTATTATAGTAAGCTAGTAGGCTTGTTTCCATTGTGTTCCTCTGTATAATATCTGAATCGGTATTGGCAGATATGACCCTGCAAATAATTGGAGATTGGTTATAATTTCATAATCGTGTACTCTTATGCTACTTTTACTTGTACAGTTTGTGGTAAAGGCTGTAAACAAATGACTCCTTTATGAACTCACATGAGAACTAAGAAAGAATAAAAGCCTGTGATTTAATTTTAATGTTGAGTTGATATATATGATGTTTGAATTGAAAATGTATTGTATTGATAGATGAACGGTGATTGAAGACTTTATTTAAAAGTGGTGGAGAGGGGGGGGATTGGTCATTGTCGACCCCTCTGTATGAGTAAGTGTGGTGTTTCCACTTGTCAGAAGATGCCTGAAGAAGGTCTTTGGTCAAAACATTTTAACTTCTTTAATAAAAGTATTCATTCATTGAGCAAGCAAATGCAGTGTGCTGGTTTCATTCTCCTTACAGGTGCAGTTAGTTTAATGTAAATGATTTAGTCTGAACTAGCCTAGTGGCTTAGCTATAGACTTAACCCATTCTGAACGGGAACCCATTTTGGTGTTAGCATCATGTTATGCTTTAGCTATTTAAAAATAGCAGATCTACAAGCTCATAGCGCGCCACCGAGTGGCGCGCTACGAGCTTGTAGGTCTGCTATTTTTTTAAGAATCGAAGAACGACTGACATTTTTAGAATCTGATCTCAGGTCAGAATGGGTTCATCAGACCAGTGTGTGTCCAGTGGAAACCTCGTATGAATCTGATCTCAGGTCAGAATGGGTTATATGTGTGCCAAGAAATCAAAACGGAGAAAATATAATTTGGAATGAAAACTAATTAAAACAGCAGGCAAAAAATGTATATATTTGCAAGCAAAAAATAATAATTAAACAGAGCAAAAAATAATAATGGTTAAAACGGCCATCAAATATTATATATTTGGAAACAAAAAAATAATGTGAATGTCTTCTGTTTTTCCTCTGTTTTTTTGGGGGGTGGGGGGGGGTGAGGGGGGAGACAAGAAACACTTTCCTGGGGCTTTTATGTGTGTTTTTAGATATTTTAGTATTAAAAAGTGCCAGTGATGTCATGGACATTGGTCTCACTTCCTTCCTGGTTTTGTTTCAGTTTGCTGCTGCATAAATTAATGTTTGAAATGTTTGTTGATTAGCCACGATATTTGTCTGATGTCTGTCTCTCGCTCTCTTTTTAAAAAAAAGAAAAAAGAATATATATATGTAACCAGGCAAAATGAGATAAGCACCGGACACAAACTAAAATAATGGGTTTGTTTATTCTGGGCAATAACTGCTTCTGTGTTGGCTCAATGAGCAAGACTACTGTTTTACAGTGCAGAGGAACAATAGGATATGGCTTTTATATTGCTAAAATAACTGCAGTGTACAGGAAAAC
Source organism: Protomyctophum parallelum (assembly GCF_964188405.1). Lineage (NCBI taxonomy): Eukaryota > Metazoa > Chordata > Actinopteri > Myctophiformes > Myctophidae > Protomyctophum > Protomyctophum parallelum. Next base: position 6,963,068 of record NC_139713.1, read on the forward strand.
ACACCAACTGGAAATCCTCACTGACAAATGAACACAAAAGAAAAGGAAATACAATCACATATTGCATTTACAAAGTGCTAACAAACACATCTTCAGAAAAATAAACAAAAACACAACATATTCAAACATAACACATTTAGGTTAATAAACCTACATTTAGTCCAGAATCTTAGCTCCCAGACTCCAAAGGATCAGTTCACAGCTCCCAGCTTAATCACAGCTTCTCAATAACAATCTGTATACATCCAATGAAAATCAACATTATTACAATGTAAAACTGAACAGTGTACCTCCGTACATCACTATGGTTGATAATACATCACCATTTGTACACATAGTTACCTTGATGGTAGATATTTATCTTCACACAACAACCAGCATGAATACCCTCATGGAATATGTCTCTCAGCATCTGACTTTACTTCCTACTTCCTGCTTCTGCATTCTACCTTCCTGCATTGCACTAACCAGAGCACTAGCACCATCTATTGGCAGTATTTCAGTATGCTTTAGACCTGGCTATAGGTATATTGGCAGTGTTTCACCTGGCTACATACTCCCCTGCTTTTAACAGTCAACGTCCTCGGTGACTGCCCTCTCAACTTCGCTAGCAAGTTTATCACACACCGACTGAGGGAGGTTATGTGGGTTGGGGTGCTTTCCTGCATTAAGTCTCTGACTTTTTCGTGGTAGGGGAATCGGTGTAGTAACCTCAGAGTTCCTAACAGGCATGTTAGAGGTATCAGGCACCGTTAACTCCGGATTGTTTACTTCAACAACCGAATCAACACACTCAGTTCCCGTGACGTCTATGACCCCTGGTCCTTCCATGTCCCAACCGGGGACTTCATTTCCCCCTCCATGTTCCTCATGGACAGTATTTGGGTAATTAAACTCATCCAACATTACATACTCAGGTTCCGTCTCTAAGTCCTCTGGTGTAACTTCAGGAGGGGCAAGGACGGGTGTTACGGTTGAGATCACATCCTCATCTACGCTGGGGACCAGAACAGGACCTACATAAGGCCTAAGGTTAGCTCTGTGGACCCTCTTAATAGGGCCACCCTCCACTGGCTCTACTGCATGTGTGCTACCCTGGACCTCCACTACCCTGTAAACAGTGGGGCCCCAAGCATCCTGAATCTTGTTCCTACCTTGTGGCCAATGACGGAGATAGACTAGCTGTCCCACCTGCACAGGAGGACAGTAAACCTTGTTCTTAGCTAGTTCAAGCCTTTCTAATGCTTTCTGTTCAGCATACTCTCTCGCTCTAGCGTGAGCCTCCTTCAGACGCTCCTGGTGTACCACCAGCCAATCATGTTTCCTATCCAACACTTGTCTCTGTCCTAATAAGGCATCTACAGGCAGGTGTGGGTGTACCCCAAATAGCAGGTAGTACGGTGAATACCCTGTAGAGGCATGAGGGGTCACATTGTATGCGTAAACCAGCTCTGGCAAGTGTTCTGGCCACCGGCGTTTCTTAGGTGGTGGTAGAGTACGCAGGAGGTCATGCAGCGTCCTATTATACCGTTCACATTGTGCATTACCCTGTGGATGATGAGGTGTGGTACGAGTTTTCTTAACCCCATATAGCTTACAGAGTTCTTGAACAACCTCACTCTCAAACGTCCTTCCCTGATCTGAGTGGAGACGTTCAGGCACGCCATACTTAAGAAACCACTCCCGGAGGAGGATCTTGGCAGTTGTGTCAGCTTTCTGGTCTTTACTAGGGAACGCCTGAGTGAACTTGGTGAACACATCAGTAATCACTAATACATTCTCACGGCCATCTGAAGCAGGATCCAACAGTGTGTAATCAACAGCCACCACTTCAAGGGGCCGTGTAGCCAAGAAGGGTTTCATGGGAGCATGAATCTTGGGAGATGGCATCTTAGTAAGTACACACCTCTGGCACTGCTTTACCCATTGCTCTACATCCTCATAAATCCCTGGCCAGAAACAGCGCTGTCTCAATAGGTTCTGAGTACGCTCTATTCCCTGATGCCCTAGGTGATCGTGTGCACTCTCCATTACCGCTTTCTGTAGGCATGCCGGTACCAGGAGCTGCTGATAGTCACCCCCGTGGCCATCGTCAATGACACGGTATAATAGCCTGTTTATCTCTGTCACTCTATGCCACTGTCTGAGTAGAGAGAGTACGGGTTTGGTCAACCCTGCTCTATCCTGATAGGTGGGCTTTCTCTTCTGGTCCCAAAACTGTCTAAATGACCTTATTGTGGGATCAGACTGCTGAAATTGCTGCAGCTCACCTGCAGAATAACCTGGCAGAGTAGGCGTATTACCCTGTGGATCAGCAGCAAAAGTACAATCGCCAACTTCTGAGGCACGGACCTGTCTGACCTTGCAACATTTGATACCTACATCCACTAAATCTGGATCAAGGGCTGTTCCATACCCGATGAAATTACAGATAGATACACAGCCATCAAACTCCAAATCATCTGGGTCTGGCAGTGGCTCCCCTGCCAACGGCTGCCTTGAGAGTGTATCTGCCGCAATGTTACATCGGCCAGGGCGGTATTTCACCTCAAAATCGAAAACAGCCAGCTGAGCAACCCAGCGCTGCTCAATAGCCCCCAACTTAGCAGAGTTAAGGTGACACAGGGGATTGTTGTCCGTTATGACAGTGAACTTACATCCAAGCAGATAGCCCCTGAACTTCTCTGATACAGACCATTTGAGGGCCAGGAGCTCCAATTTCATGCTGCTGTAATTTCTGTCATTTCTTTCTGCGCCTCTCAGTCTTCTACTGGCATATGCTATTACCCTTTTCTTCCCTCCCTGCTCCTGATAGAGAACAGCCCCTAACCCTAACATACTGGCGTCTGTCTCGACAATAAAAGGGGCAGAGAAATCGGCGTAAGCCAGTAACGGGGCACTGGTAAGTTTCTCCTTAATTTGGTTAAATGACACCAGACACTCTGGTGTCCACAAGCAATCAAACAAGCGTTTGGATTTAACTGAAATGTTTTCTTTGCTGCAAGCATTTACCACATCATGTAAAGGTCCTGCTAGTTGTGAAAAGTTCTGGATAAATTTCCTATGATAGCTACCGAACCCTAGGAAAGACCTCAAATCCTTGCAAGTAGTAGGCACTGGCCACTGCTCCACTACAGCTATCTTATCTGGGTCGGTGCTGATGCCTTCCTCTGATATTTGGTGACCGAGGAAGCGTACCGTGGGTTGTAGGAAGTGGCATTTCTCTACCTTAACCTTTAACCCAGTGTTCCTGAGTCTCTGCAAGGTTGTCTGAAGTCTGGCAAGGTGGTCATTAAATGTCTGGGAATAGATCAGAATGTCATCCAAATACACCAGCATAATTTGAAAAATCAAATCACTCATGGTTGCCTGCATAAGCCGCTGAAATGTTGCCGGACCATTGCATACACCAAACGGCAGTCTGGAATACTCAAACAATCCAAAAGGAGTCGTAAAGGCTGTCTTATGCCTGTCATTTTCATGTACTGCCACCTGGTGATAGCCACTGGCTAGGTCAATGGTAGAGAAATACCGTGCACCATGTAGGGCGTCAAAACTCTCATCAATACGGGGCAAAGGAAATGCATCCCTTCTGGTCTTAGAATTCAATTTCCGATAATCCACACACAGCCTTAAACTGTTGTCTGCTTTCCTCACAACTACAATGGGCGAGGCATATGCACTACTGCTCTCTACAACAACACCTTTCTTGAGAAGTTGTGCAATGTGTTCCCTAACCTCATTGTACTGTGTTGGCGGTATACGTCGGTAGGGTTGTGTGACTGGGATATTGTCCACTAAGTGTATCTCATGTTTGATCTTGTCTGTGTACCCTAGGTCCTCATCCTTAAAGGCAAATACATCTGCAAACTGAGCTAAAAGTACTGTTAACTTAGCCTGTTCTTCTGGAGAGCCACCAATGTCTAACTGTTCAATCATGGACTGTAGCTCACTGCCTGGGGTTTGAGGCTCCTTTCTCTCTACAGACACCTCTTCATGGTCAACAGAGATGCGCTGAAAATACACCTCTGTTGTCTTGTCAACGCACTCTGCCCTGCTGAGTACACCAAGTCTAGTTCTAGGTGATAACCATACATCTTCTGGTGAGAGGTTTACCACTTGCACTGGGAACACTGACATGTTAGCTTCTACAAGGGTAGGGAGAACTAGAAGACCACTAGGTAATGGAGTGTTGGTAGGCTCCAATAACATCAAAGTCTGCACATTTGAAGGTGTCATGGACCCCATAGCGTATACTGTGGCAACTGAAGCGGCTGGCACATGGACAGTATCTCTACCAGCGACTCTAGCTGAAGATGTATTGTGTACCACTTCACCCGTTTGTACATGCTGAAAGGCTTCTCTCCACACTGAGTCTAGCTCTCCTCCAAGTGTAGTGTCAAAACTTGCTATTGCCAGCTCCCTGCATCTCTTAACGACATTCATACCAATAAGAACTGGTAAAGGCTCTCTGGGTTTGCTTGGTTCCTCCCTAGCTTTACATGCTGGCCCCCCTTCCATCACCTTCTGATCCCCTGGACCAAACTCCCTGCCATCCGACATAGTAGGCTCCTCTGAGACTGGATTTCCCACCACTAAAAATCCACACTCTGGTATAATTAGTCCCATGGCTTGCACATCCAGCTCAATGTAACCTATGTATGGGATTGGCAATGAGTTTGCTGCAGTTAACTTTAGCCATTTGGCTGTGGAGGCAAGATCCTTATCCTCCCCCAATAAATGCTCGCGAAAAAACGATTCAGAGATGGTGCTAACCTGGCTCCCTGTATCTAAGAGACACCTAGTTTTAGCTCCCCCCACCTCAACATCAATCCCTGGACATTCCCCTACTGCCCGCTCCATGAATCTCTCCCGGGTAAGTGTATTTGAGCCTTGATTCTCACCTCGAATTGCCTGGCTCTTGGCAACCGAGGGGGCTAGTTTCCCTGCATGTTTGCACTGCTGGTGGCTGACTGGTTGTCTGGCTGGTGCTGTCTGCACTCTCTTGCGATATGTCCTGCGCCCCTACATTTGAGACAGATTGGTCTCCCATCCTCTGTAAATTGAAATTTCGGCCTGGGTCTCTCACCCCTGTCATTTTCAGATCTCCCCTTGCGAATGAAACCTTCCTTTACAGCATTGGCAAGCTCGCCAATAGCCTTCCCCTGTTCAGACATGACTTTAAGTATGTCATCTAGAGTCGCAGACTGTTTCTCCTGTGAACCACCAGCACCCTGTGCACCCACATCCCCCCTGTCTGTTACAATTGGCCTGCTCCTGGCCACTGTGGGCCTGTCCTCTAGAGACCAGGCAATGGCTTCTTCTCGCACCTCTAGAAGTGACAATCTTGGCTTTTCCCTGACCATTTTACGGAGCTCCCGTCTGAGTGAGGGGTCTCTAACCCCCTCTATAAATTGGTCCCTGACTGCCAGCTTTGTGTCAGCCACTGCATTTGGCCTCTGTTTAAGAGCGGAGCGAAGGATTTGTGACAGTGCATGTGAATACTCAAAGAAATCCTCACCTTCCTTCTGGTGACGGCCATAAAAACTCTGTAACAGTTGGGCTACACTGCGCTTCTCTCTGTAGGCCTCTCTAAGAAATGTAAGGAGCTCATCAGGTTCCCTTTCCTCCCCATCTGTGCATAGTTTGACTTCCTCAAGTGCTGAACCCCTCAACAGTGAGAAAATGAAATCAACCTGTTCCCTTCGGCCTAGGTCTCTAGCTCGTATGGCACGCTCTACTTCGTCAATAAACTCATCAACGGAACGTCCATCCACCACCACATCACCACTGAAAGGTTGGATGGGCCGCTCCCTTGGCATGTACACATATGACCTGTTAGACGCATTACTCAAAGTAGCAATCTGGGCCATAGCTTCATCATGTTTCACACTTAGTTGAGATAACTCACTCTGAAGCATTCTCACATGGTCCATTCCTACCGCTTCCACCACCTCTTCATCATTGTCACTCATAGCTATATGTCTCTGAACCACCCTGGTGAAAGGATAAAGTTATTTGATAGTGGGCAGAATGAGATGGTGTGGTCTTCTTCCTCTGTGGTCGACGTCCCCAAGCGTTGGGATGACGTTGGTGTCTTTTCCTCTGGGCTGGTCACTGGTCTTCAGTCATCACACCAGGCAGGCCTCACCGACTACGTCCTCGTCAGCACCAGCACCCAGGTCCCTACTGCAGTTATTTTTTTTTTATATTTGCACTAAAGCCGTCTGACTTAACTTAGCCAACTGCACCAAAATTGATTTGAAACACAGATTTTCCAGAACCCCACTCCTGGTACCAATTGTGTAACCAGGCAAAATGAGATAAGCACCGGACACAAACTAAAATAATGGGTTTGTTTATTCTGGGCAATAACTGCTTCTGTGTTGGCTCAATGAGCAAGACTACTGTTTTACAGTGCAGAGGAACAATAGGATATGGCTTTTATATTGCTAAAATAACTGCAGTGTACAGGAAAACACACCAACTGGAAATCCTCACTGACAAATGAACACAAAAGAAAAGGAAATACAATCACATATTGCATTTACAAAGTGCTAACAAACACATCTTCAGAAAAATAAACAAAAACACAACATATTCAAACATAACACATTTAGGTTAATAAACCTACATTTAGTCCAGAATCTTAGCTCCCAGACTCCAAAGGATCAGTTCACAGCTCCCAGCTTAATCACAGCTTCTCAATAACAATCTGTATACATCCAATGAAAATCAACATTATTACAATGTAAAACTGAACAGTGTACCTCCGTACATCACTATGGTTGATAATACATCACCATTTGTACACATAGTTACCTTGATGGTAGATATTTATCTTCACACAACAACCAGCATGAATACCCTCATGGAATATGTCTCTCAGCATCTGACTTTACTTCCTACTTCCTGCTTCTGCATTCTACCTTCCTGCATTGCACTAACCAGAGCACTAGCACCATCTATTGGCAGTATTTCAGTATGCTTTAGACCTGGCTATAGGTATATTGGCAGTGTTTCACCTGGCTACATATATATATATATATATATATATATATATATATATATATATATATATATATATATATATATATATATATATATAATTATTTTTTTAATGGGGGAATTCGGTCTAAAATAAGAAACAATATTAATTATAACCAAAGCAATTAGTGGTTCTGTGACCATCCTCTGGCAAGGATGCTTTGATGATTGATTCCAGATGACCTAGACTCATGTATGATTTATGAAGACTCTTTCATACAAGTCAACCATGAGGATTCCAAATCTGACACCATTTTAATCGGTGTATATCTTTTGTACGTCCGCATAGACATGTTAACGCCCTGCCTGCCTCTGATTGGCCTACCGACACTGGTGAGTTTCCTCCGAGGTGGAAGATACATGCTGGATAGTATGCCGCGAGGTTACTCCGTGGTGGAAGATACATGCTGGATAGTATGCCGCGAGGTTACTCCGTGGTGGAAGATACATGCTGGATAGTATGCCGCGAGGTTACTCCGTGGTGGTAAATAAATAAATACAAGTACGATATAATACAAGAGAATGACAGCTTGGCACGCACGACACTGACGACAGTAACTTTTATTTTTGTATAACAGGCAAACTAATATTGTCTCTTTTCCTTTGATCTTCATCTTTTTTTAGTATAATAGTACTAGTTTACTATAATTAGATTAATACACGATAATCAACACTAACACTTGAATGCCAAATCACAACATACGTGTTCAATCAATTATTCAATCAAAGCAAACTGCACAAACTATATTAGTTTGCCTCTTCTACAAAAATGTCAGTTACTGTCGCATGTTGCCATTCTCTTGTACTTGAATTATTTCCCACCACAGAGTACCCTTGCATCTCGGAGGACAGGCAAGAAGGCCAATCAGAGACAGGCGGGGCGTTACCATGTCTATGCCCGGACGAAGAATAGATATTCGCAGAGATATTAAATGTAGCTGTGTGCATTTAGTCTGCATTACATTGTTACAATAAAATATTTTTTAGATATACTCGTATCATTGCTAAATAAAGATAACAGACTATCTTGTATGCCAACTGCTATCGGACTATTCAATGCAAATGCATAAGAACTGCCTCCCCCCAAATGGCATATGCTCCTTGGTGCTCCTGGTCTTGTGTGTTTATGTCCATTTGTGTCTGTTTTGTGTTCTTCTGTCTGTCCAGTAGTTTTTAGCTTTTATGCACTTTATGCTGTTGTAACGCTTCAATTTCCCCTCTGGGATTAATAAAGTATATCTCATCTCATCATCTCTCTCTAACCTCTAGACCAGACAGTATAAGAAAAATCTACATCCTAGGCTGCATGTCATGATGCTTACTGCTGTTGCTGCTACGACACCAGAAGCTGACTAAACACATTTGGGGGAGGCAATATGTAATATAACATAATATATTACTCTTCATTCTAAGTAATAAATTACTTTTTAAAGTTTGTAAATGCATCAAAGATGCGATTATAATCCATTTCTAATGGCTGGAGGGCAGTGGAGGCATGAAGACTTGGCCTGGAAGAGAGGTCATCAGGTGGTCTCCAACCTGAAGAGAGGTCATCAGGTGGTCTCCAACCTGAAGAGAGGTCATCAGGTGGTCTCCAACCTGAAGAGAGGTCATCAGGTGGTCTCCAACCTGAAGAGAGGTCATCAGGTGGTCTCCAACCTGAAGAGAGGTCATCAGGTGGTCTCCAACCTGAAGAGAGGTCATCAGGTGGTCTCCAACCTGAAGAGAGGTCATCAGGTGGTCTCCACCTGAAGAGAGGTCATCAGGTGGTCTTCAACCTTCTTAGAGTGTTTCAACCCTCAGCCACTACACACTGCAGTTGGTGGGTCAGCAGTGATTGGCCAAGTCACTGCCCCTCTCATTTCATTGGGAGATGGTTGGTGCAGATCTGTTCGAGTGGCACAACAGTCAGTATTTGCTTATTGTAGATTACTTCTCAAGGTACATTGTAATAGCTAAACTGGCTTCTACCACTGCAGCTGCAGTGATTGAACACTTTAAGTCCATGTTTTCACGTCATGGAATTGCCCGGGAGGTCCGTACAGACAATGCGGGCCAATTTAGTGCAGACCTCTTCTGACAGTTCGCTTCAGAGTGGGGTTTCGTTCATGTGACTTCCAGCCCCAGATATCCTCAGTGCAATGGGGAGGCTGAAAAGGCAGTGAAGACTGTGAAGGATCTTCTGGGAAAAGGAACAGACCCATATGTGGCCCTAATGACATATCGGGCCACCCCACTTGCCAATGGACATAGCCCAGCTGAGCTACTGATGGGGAGAAAACTGCGTACCATGCTGCCAGTCAATCTCCAAGGGGCCAAGAGACAGTCGAGAGGCGGTACCCTACCAGAGAGAGAAACCCCCTGAGGTACCTTATGGACTTTCAACTGGACAAAAGGTACTCTCGTGGCTCTGAGTGATGTACGGGGCAAAATACTCCCCTCACTCAAATGAAGGAATGGGTAGTCCACCCCATCTTCACAAAAGAAAGAACAGAAAGAAAAATATAAAATGTTGTTAGTAAAAAGACTTGCTGTATTTTTTATTTGACTTTGATTTCTGTGACACTGAAACTAAAACAAATAAGTTCAGAAATAGCCACTCCATAATACAACTAGTGGACTGCTGAGTAGTAGCCTAGTAGTTATATTATTATTATTATTCACCACAGTATACTATTCATGTAGCCTACTCAGGAGGGAGGATGTGTTGTGAGAGTTGTGTCTAGGGATATGACGCCACCTTGTGGGAGTTGTAATGTGGAACCAGAATAAATATATTGAGCTACTGAAGATGACCGGTCTCCGTCTGACGCTTATTTAATAATATAGTATAGTGCTACTATGACAGACAGGCCCTTTTTATGTCAATCAATCAAGTCACCTTAATTCAAGTGATAGATTATTATATATATGAATTTACTGGTAGATCACGATCTACCTTTTGGGCACCCCTGATTTAGATGTACGATGGGTGTCTTGGTGCTGTAACGAAGACCATGACACATTGCAAGATTGTGTGTGTGTGTGTGTGTGTGTGTGTGTGTGTGTGTGTGTGTGTGTGTGTGTGTGTGTGTGTGTGTGTGTGTGTGTGTGTGTGTGTGTGTGTGTGTGTGTGTGTGTGTGTGTGTGTGTGTGTGTGTGTGTGTGTGTGTGTGTGTGTGCTGTAATCGGCCAATCAGAGGCGGCAAACTGGCGTTGGTGAGTGTGCTTTGTAGTGTTGAATGGGTGAGAGAGGATGGGGGAGGGAAGTTAGTGAAAGGGGAGCCGTTGTGCGTTTTGGTCCTTTGTTGCGTGAAGCTTTAGCTTACTTCAGTAACAGTTTGTGTTGGAGCGCATGCATGCAGAGTTCACGTTCACGAGCAACGTCCAGAGATAAGAGACATTTCCGAGGCTACTAGAAAATCCGCGAGGAACAAACGGCTGGACACTGATCTGTTCTACACACTGCAGGAGGACAGGTTTGTGAACACATTTTTGCATCGCGTTGAATGAATTGAACACGAGGTAAGACTAGAGTCTGCCCTCTAGAAACTAGAAACTGCCCTCCCACTCTGGGCGTTTTGGTGTAGAGCACATCAAAGCCTTCTACAAAAACCTTGGTGTTTGTAAAGATGATTTCAAAATGGCAATGGTAACAACCCAGGGACGGATTAACCCCCCTAGGGCCCCTGGGCCGGTAATTTTTGCAGGGCCCCCATAGCGCGCGTGCGCGCAATTTTTTTGTGTTTTTCTGTGTTTTTATCATCTTTTTGACCTAAATTTAACAAAATCAATGGCCAATGAAGGACCCCAGGATCCCTTTTCAGGGCGTCAAACCTAGTACCTTACGGTCCAATTTCCCTGAAGGGCCCCTGAGAGCCAAGGGCCCCTGGGCCACGGCCCCACTGGCCCAATGGCTAATTTGTCCCTGTAACAACCGAGGAGGTACTTAAAAAACTGAGTGCCCTCCAACCCCACAAGGCCACTGGCCATGACAATATCCCCTCCAAATTTCTCAGAGACTCAGCCTTTTCCATAGCTCCAGTCATCACCCACATAGTTAACCTCTCCATCAAACAGGGACAGGTCCCCCAAGATTTTAAACTGGCCAAAGTAACCCCCTTGTACAAAAAAGGGAGTAAATTAGAACCCGGCAACTACCGACCTATTTCTATTCTAAGCTCCATCTCGAAAGTGATGGAAAAAATAGTCTATGAACAGGTTGAAAAGTATCTTGCCACTAATAAATTGCTGTACGAGTTCCAATCTGGTTTCAGAACATCCCACTCCACTGACACATGCCTCCTCTATTTGAGCGACCACATCAAACACGAGGTGGACGCTGGAAAATACTGCGGCATGGTCATGCTGGACCTCCAAAAGGCTTTTGACACCGTGAACCACTCCATACTGGTTAACAAGCTTAAAGCTATTGGTTTTGATAGCACATCAGTGAGCTGGATGCAATCCTACCTGGAGGGGAGAGAACAGATGGTGGAGGTGAACGGAACACTGTCCCCTCCCCTCCCAGTGAGCTGTGGCGTCCCACAAGGAAGCATACTAGGGCCTTTACTGTTCCTAATATATGTTAATGACATGACTTCAGCTTGTGACTGCAACTTGTTCCTGTTCGCAGATGACTCAGCACTGCTGGTCTCGGACAGGAACAAACTGCAGGTTGAAAAGACCCTCAGCTCTGAACTCGGTAGAATCTGCACCTGGCTCGCTGATAACAAACTATCCTTACACCTGGGAAAAACTGAATCCATCCTCTTCGGATCAAATAGTAATCTCAGCAAGGCAGATGGCTTCTTGGTTAGAGTGGGTGACAATATTATCACACGAAAAGATCAAATTACCTACCTAGGTTCCATCCTGGAGGCCAATCTTTCCGGTGATAAGATGGCCACCAACGTAATCAAAAAAGTCAATCAAAGAACAAGATTCCTTTACAGGATCTCCTCACTGGTCAGCAAAAACACCTTGAAGACCTTAACAGGAGCCCTCGTACAAGGTTTCTTTGACTATGCATCCACCTCTTGGTACCACAGCACCTCAAAGGCCCTTAAAACAAGGCTCCAGACCTCCCAAAACAAACTGGTCAGGCTCCTACTTGGCCTCACCCCCCGAACCCACCTCACCCCTGCCCACTTTGACAGGCTGGGATGGCTTAGGGTCGTCGACAGAGTACAGCATCTTGCAATGGGTCTGGTCCACAAGATTCGATACACCACCAAGATACCCATGTACCTGTCTAAATACTTCCTTAATGTAAACGAAGTCCACACCCACAACACCAGAGGGAGTGCAACAAACCATGTACAACCCAGATTCGGCACAAACAAGGGACTAAATTATTTTCGCTCCTATGCCACCAAAATGTGGAACGCCCTACCAACAGTCATTAAGACATGTGAATCCCTTGACTCCTTCAAAACCGCTCTCAAAGGGCACCTACGGATGGCTGCAATTCGAAACTGGCCTCTGTAAAATCTGAATCCCCCCCACCCCCCCCACCCCATTTTCCCTCACTGTATATTGTATCTTTTCCCTTTTTTGCTTCCCATATGATGAATTTAGCTACATAGAAATGTCTATTTGTATGTCTCTAAATGTTTGTATGTCTTTAAATGTTTTGATGAATTGAACAATGTGGACCCTGTTGTAAACAAGTGTAATGCTTAATTGGGTCGTCCACTCACAGTTGACAGTCTTTGTATTGAGTTTGTGCTTAAAATGTACTGTTAATAAATATTTCAATCAATCAATCAAAAAAGTCAAGTCACACCAAAGGGTCGGGTCGGGACAAACCGTTTTTTAACGTAAACTACACCAATGCAGTGGTTCGCCTTAAAAACCGTTTTGTCCCGACCCGACCCTTTGGTGTGTGCCCAGATAAGCCACGTAGAACAAGTGCAGGCAGCTGGTTCCAAAACGTTTTAACTTGAATTTAAACAACGCAGAGTGCAATACCAGGTCTGCTAATAAGATTTAAACCCAAGAAAAAGCATATAGGAGGCCTCGAGACCTTTCCCCCCTCACTGTATGTTTTCTTGTCCCTTTTTACCTACGATGATTTCCTGTTTTGACTATATAGATGTGTATATTCGTACGTCTCTAAATGTTTTGCAACATTGAATTGAAAATGGTGGGCCCTCTATTGTAAACAAGTGTAATAGTTTATGGTGTCGTCCACTCACAGTTAACAGTTATTGTATTGAGTTTTACTTGAAATGTAGGCCTACTGTACTTCTGCAAACTTCCGCAAATTTTGTATGTAGGCTACCCTTGGACCCCAATGGAAACAAGCCATAGGCTTTATTGGGTTTATCCTCTTATGTACTTCTGTGTTTGTTTCTGTTAAAGAATTTACAATTTAGGCATTTAGCAGACGCTCTTGATCCAGAGTGACTTACATTTAAGCAAAAACAAAAGCATGGCATACATCACATATATAAAAAAGTAGTTATGAATCATGTATAGACTAAGAACGATTTCTTTTTAAATCATTATGGTTTAAATTGATGAAAAACGTATAATTGACAACAACAAATATAGGGAAGTCGTTAGAGAGTCGTTAAGGGATACCCACAAATGGGTCCCGACCCGACCCAGTCGCTTGGCTACAAAGTAGCATTGTTGACTCGTTGGATAAGATTTTGTCCACAATTTAATGCTTGATGTTGGTACCATTAGGAGAGAAAACAGGCATGGTTGATCAAATGAGAACTCTTCTACATTCTCTAGTCTAGACTTCTTGTAAATTAAGTAGCAATGCAGATGTTTAACAATAATTTTACCCTTGGGAGTTTTCATTTTACACAAGAGTCCAGGATGAAATGACTAAGGGGGCACACTGGGGGCTCCATCTTGCGCCTCCCATATCCCTGAACGTATTTGCCATTTTTTTACTATTTTGAAAAACATATTTAAATAGTTCAACTAGCCGATCTACATAGAGACATTGTGAGCGTGTAGATCGGCTATTTGAACTATTTTAAAAGTTTATATTGTTAAATAGTAAAAAATGGCAAATTAGGGTTAAGGGGTGGCGCAAGATAGGTATAGCCTAAGTATTGTTATTGAGTGGTGCAACCACTCCAAGGAACAGCAATGTCCGTGTCCGCCTATGTGTCGTCCGCCTATGTGACGTTAATGAGCATGAGTATGACTATTATTACCAGTAGGGGCGCTGTTGCACCACTCAGTTCACACAGGTGTGATTTTTTTAAATTTCATACAGCTATTGCGTTGTTAAATCTGGAGTCGTGGTCTCATCTTGAATGTTACCTTGAATTGCAGTTGTACACAGCAGACACCAGTTTGTAGAATAGCCTATATGAAATAGCTAGTGTGCCTATTGACCATTTGCATACCGCGGCCATCTTGCCTTCAACGTACTCGTTTTCAGTAAAGCAACGTCCTGCTGCGTCCTTCATTATGCGCACATTCAAAACTGGTGCTACACAGGGCTGTCGAGTGATATCTAACGAGCACTTCCAAACTGCAACACTTCGAAAAAGAATCACCTGCAAGGACAGAAAGCAACTCATAACATGTCTACAATGGATTTGGAAGATAGAGAATAATTCAAGCTTTTCGCACGGCTGCAATGTTTGTGAGTTTGATGTTGTTTAATACAATCAGACAGGACTTTTCTGTTTGGATGAATGGGCTGCCAATGGGAAGTTGCACCTAGGTAGCACCTTGCCATTAACTTATAATAAGATGGCCGCGGTCTGCATATGGAGAATATATAGCACACGTCATTAGAATTCATTGGCAGGTCTATTGTTAGGTTAATGTTTGAATTGCCTTGAAACTATGGCCCACGGCCGTTATCCATTAGCCATTATCACCTCAAGAAAGACAATAGCGGTCTGAAAGAGGTCAGGTTGAGGGGGCTTAGCCCCCCGTGGGGCTATACAGTTTGATAAAGTGAAAAAGGGGACCGTTAAGAGTCTTAACGGTCCCCTTTTAAGACCTTCATACGGTAATGGTAAATGGTAAATGTCTGTGTGAAAATGCAGAGGCAATGGCCTGGCCAGTGATGAGTGGTGACAGTTCTTCAGACAGACATACTTATGGTGCGTTCGGAATGATAGAGGCACACTGAGGCACAGCCAATACAAAGTAATATGCGAGTGTGCTCCCGGTGCGCATTTCTGAACGCACGTAAGGGGAGGTTCATAATAATTATTAAAATTAATGTAATACATAATTTCATCACTCGTCCTCATGGTGGCGCTATAACATCCCACTTTACATTTTGCCTTATAACTATTGAACCATACTAGATCGTAAATGTCATTTTGCACACTTTTTGCTCTTCCACCTAAGGAGTTTGTCCAAATCTCACAAAAATCGGCACACATTATCTATGGACATATCCAATGAAAACACCACAGGCAGAAACGGCCGTAATCGGCTTCCAAAGTTAGAGGGAGGGGTCTATTTTTACAAAAAATGCCACAAATCAGGAACGGAATGTCAAATCCACCGCAAATTTAATCACATGTCGAGGGTGGTTGAATCAACAGAGAGCCTAAAGCAATTCCATTTTCATCCATGTATATCCAAAGGCATATTGCCTCTGACACCAGACACCTCCAGATACATAGGCCTACATCAATAATATGATGTATATATCGCATTACCCACACTGTACATTATTTGGTGCTCATATATTTGAAGGACTAGTATTTATGAATTGATAGGTTTGTTTCCATTGTTTACCTCTTTATAAATGTAGGCATTTAGCAGACGCTCTTAATCCAGAGCGATTTACATTAAGCAAGAACAAAAAAGCATGGGAATACATCACATAAAAAGCACTTATCATGAAACATGCGTAAGCTAAGAACGTAACAGTGGAATATCTATATAATGAAACTATACATATATACTATACTATGCTTATGCTATACATATGTACTATGACGTGCTATGACTATATACAATGCAATTATAGTGCTGTCTACATAACATGCTATAAGTCTGTATCAACTATCAAATGCTATCTAAGTCTACAGAAATGCTATGTATAATATGATGTATATATCGCATTACCCACACTGTACATTATTAGGTGCTCATATATTTGAAGGACTAGTATTTATTAATTGATAGGTTTGTTTCCATTGTTTTCCTCTTTATAAATTAAATCTGTTAGATCAGCTATTTTTGGTATATAGACAGAAAGACAGTGGAACAGGTACAGAGACAACTCTTTAAGTTAAATCCGGGCTATCCGGGTTTACCGGGCTATGTTTAAATGGATATTTAACAAAATGTATTCTAGTCTATGTACTGTACGAGCTGTTGGAACTGGCAAGGTTTGTGTCATTGATTGGAACACATCTTTTAGTTTTCAAATAAGGGCCAGATCGCATTTGAGCACAAGTATGTTTCCTGCGATGTATGTGAAGATTGAGAACATGAAGGCAAGAGACAGTTGCTGAAGGTCTGAACCATGTCGAATTGATTATGGTAAACTGTTATTATTCTATTACAAGTTACTCATTGAAATCAAGACTCAGTTACCTAACAATTAATAATAATATAGTGCTTAAATTGAATTGTGACCTTAAAATTTAGAAATGAATCGTATGAGGCCAATCGAGACACCCCCACTGAATGAAAACTAAAAGTTGTTTCTACTGGTCTACAGTATCAAGAGAGAAGGCCTCCAAAGGATATTCAACGTTGTCGGAGGAACAGTCAGAGATGGACGAGGGATATGGACAATTTGATGCACGGATGCAACCTGTTGTAAAGTTGTACCAGCTAGGTATGTGTGGTTTTATTTACAGTGGTGACAGTCTTGTCACACACACACACACACACACACACACACACACACACACACACACACACACACACACACACACACACACACACACACACACACACACACACACACACACAAATGTGATGACCCTCTCTCCCCCCTCTCTTCTCAGACTTGCTGCACCTCCCTGTGTGTAAGGATGGTTTCACTGCACAACAAGCTGATGTTGAGGACTGTGGAACATCACAGCTCCTCTCTCCTCCCCTCTCAGTGGACAGTGATGATTGGGAGGAGGCCAAACAAACCCACCCCACGAGGAGTCACACAGGAAAGAAAAGGTTTACTTGTACAGTTTGTGGTAAAGGATATGTCGATCTGAAAACACACATGAGGACCCATACAGGGGAAAAGCCCTTTATTTGTAAAGTGTGTGGTAGAGGCTGTGTTATTAGTAGTCAGCTGACAGTACACATGAGGACTCATACAGGGGAAAAGCCCTTTCCTTGTACAGTTTGTGGCAAATGCTTTAGTCGGAATTTTCTGCTAAAGCAACACATGATGACTCACTCCACGCAGAGTCACACAAGAAAGAAGAGGTTTACTTGTACAGAGTGCGGCAAAATGTTTAATGTAAAGAGTCAGTTGACAGAGCACACAATGATTCATACCGGGGAAAGACCCTTTACTTGTACAGTTTGTGGGATAGGCTCTCGTAGTAGTAGTCAGCTTAAACAACACTTGTTGATTCATACAGGGGAAAAGCCCTTTCCTTGTACAGTTTGTGGCCAATGCTTTAGTCGGAGATTTGTGCTAAAACAACATATGATGAATCATACAGGGTACAAAGGCTTTAGTTGCACAGAGTGTGGGAAAATGTTTACTCGAAATGAACACCTGAAGCTGCACACAATGATTCATACGGGGGAAAAACCCTTTAGTTGTGCAGTTTGTGGTAAATGCTGGAGGCAAGAGGGCGATCTAAAAAAACACATAAGGACTCATACTGGGGAAAGGCCATTTACTTGCAAAGTTTGTGGTAAAGGCTGTATTCAGCACGGTGAACTGAAAGTTCACATGAGGATGCACACAGGGGAAAGGCCATATTCTTGTACAGAGTGTGGATTAGGCTGTAGTACTAGTGGTCAGCTTACCCAACACAAGAGGACTCATACAGGGGAAAAGCCCTATCCTTGTACAGTTTGTGGCAAAGGCTGTAGTCGATCAAATGAGCTAAAACAACACATGAGGATTCATACAGGGGAAAAGCCTTTTTCTTGTACAGTTTGTGGCAACGGCTTTAATAGAGCGGATCATTTAAAAAATCACATGAGGACTCATACAGGGGAAAAGCCCTTTACTTGTACAGTTTGTGGTAAAGGCTGGGCTCAGAGTAGTGATCTGAAAACACACATGAGGACCCATACAGGGGAAAAGCCCTTTATTTGTAAAGTGTGTGGTAGAGGCTGTGTTCATAGTAGTCAGCTGACGGTACACATGAGGACTCATACAGGGGAAAAGCCCTTTATTTGTAAAGTTTGTGGTAGAGGCTGGGCTCAGAGTAGTCAGCTGACGACACACATGAGGACTCATACAGGGGAAAAGCCCTATATTTGTAAAGTTTGTGGTAAAGGCTGTGTTAGTGGTAGTCAGCTGACGACACACATGAGGACTCATACAGGGGAAAAACCCTATATTTGTAAAGTGTGTGGTAAAGGCTTTGTTTTAAGTAGTAAGCTGACGATACACATGAGGACACATACAGGGGAAAAGCCCTATATTTGTAATGTGTGTGGTAAAGGCTGTGTTGAAAGTAGTCAGCTGAAGATACACATGAGGACTCATACAGGGGAAAAACCCCATATTTGTAAAGTTTGTGGTAAAGGCTGTGTTAGTGGTAGTCAACTGACGATACACATGAGGACTCATACAGGGGGAAAGCCTTAAGCCTTCTTAAAGGTGCACAATATAATCAGCGCCATTCTTTTAAATCCGCCGATATCGGCCTGTTTATGCCGTATCGGTTATAATTTCATAATCGTGTACTCTTATCCTACTTTTACTTGTACAGTTTGTGGTAAAGGCTGTAAACAAATGACTCATTTATGAACTCACATGAGAACTAAGAAAGTATAAAAGCCTGTGATTTAATTTTAATTTTAATTTTGAGTTGATTGATGATGTTTGAATTGAAAATGTATTGTATTGATAGATGAACGGTGATTGAAGACTTTATTTAAAAGTGGTGGAGAGGGGGGGGGATTGGTCATTGTCGACCCCTCTGTATGTGTAAGTGTGGTGTTTCCACTTGTCAGAAGATGCCTGAAGAAGGGCTTAGACCAAAATATTGTAACTTCTTTAATAAAAGTATTCATTCATTGAGCAAACAAATGCAGTGTGCTGGTTTCATTCTCCTTACAGGTGCAGTTAGTTTAATGTAGATGATTTAATCTGAACTAGCCTAGTGGCGTAGCTATGGACTTTTCTTACATTTGTGCCAAACAAAGAGAAAATATAAACTGAGCAAAAATAATTTGGAATGAAAACCAATTATAACAGCAGGCAAAAAAAATATATATATATATTTGCAAGCAAAATAAATAAACGGAGCAACAAATATTTGAAATTTTTTCCATCGTTTGCGAATTAAAGATATTCTTTATGTTACAAAAGTCTCAAAACTAAGTGTTCTCGTTGGGGGGGGGGGGGGGGGGTAGCTGATCTACAAGCTCAGTCAGAAAAGTATGTCTGTGTCGTGCGACCCATAAAGGGCCAATTCATCCCTTTTGCAACCAGATCTTATTTGAATGATGTTTGGGAAACCAGAAACACTTTCCTGGGCCTTTTATGTGTGTTTTTAGATATTTTAGTATTTAAAAGTGCCAGTGATGTCATGGACATTGGTCTGACTTCCTTCCTGGTTTTGTTTCACAGTTTGCTGCTGCTCTGTTTAATATCGTCTGCTCTGTTTAATATCGTCTGCTCTGTTTAATATCGTCTGCTCGCTGTCATTGTATAGGAGGGTAACCTCAATGCATGCTCAGTTGAGACCAAGGAAGCTGAAGGAGGAAGTGTTGGCTGCATAAAGCCCACTGCGCATGTGTCTTTCCTTCCATGGAGCACCATGGCGGCGCCCTTACGGTCTTCGCTTCCCGTCCTCTTTATACAGTCCTTGGGCTGCGTGTCATGATGCTTACTGCTGTTGCTGCTACGATACCAGAAGCTGACTAAACACATTTGGGGGAGGCAATATGTAATATAACATAATATATTACTCTTCATTCTGTAATAAATTACTTTTTAAAGTTTGTAAATACATCAAAGATGCGATTATAATCCATTTCTAATGGCTGAAGGCATGAAGACTTGGCCTGGAAGAGAGGTCATCAGGTGGTCTCCACCTGAAGAGAGGTCATCAGGTGGTCTCCAACCTGAAGAGAGGTCATCAGGTGGTCTCCAACCTTCTTAAGAGTGTTTCAACCCTCAGCCACTACACACTGCAGTTGGCGGGTCAGCAGTGATTGGCCAAGTCACTGCCCCTCTCATTTCATTGGGAGATGGATGGTGCAGATCTGTTCGAGTGGCACAACAGTCAGTATTTGCTTATTGTAGATTATTTCTCAAGGTACATTGAAATAGCTAAACTGGCTTCTACCACTGCAGCTGCAGTGATTGAACACCATGTTTTCACGTCATGGAATTGTCCGGGAGGTCCGGACTCCGGACAGACAATGCGGGCCAATTTAGTGCAGACCTCTTCTGACAGTTCGCTTCAGAGTGGGGTTTCGTTCATGTGACTTCCAGCCCCAGATATCCTCAGTGCAATGGGGAGGCTGAAAAGGCAGTGAAGACTGTGAAGGATCTTCTGGGAAAAGGAACAGACCCATATGTGGACCTAATGACATATCGGGCCACCCCACTTGCCAATGGACATATAGGCGAGTAAATCTATGAAAAAAAAGCACCTTACCCTAAAAAAATTGCAACAAAAGGTTTCTCAACAGTTTTTTGTAGTATTAGGTGTCCCTAATAACATACTAAAAGTTTACCAAAGTTTGACCACCCGAAAGGTGTTATTTTCAAGATGGCGTCCAAGATGGCCTAAAAACCATTAAAATAGCCTAACTCCTTCATTATTCATCCTAGACAAGTACTTTTTGTGTCTAACCCTATGTTTTTGGGGTCTAGGAGTCCATTGAACTTGTTCAAATTGCAGAGATACAATTAGATAATTGTGAAATCCAATATTGTGTTTGTGACTCTGTTAAAACCCTCTGAAATAGTCACCAGTTTCAAGTTAACTAAACTAAATATTTAATAAATGTCTGAATATTTATATATTTTTTGGAATAAGGTTTCAACTAATAGTCACAATTTTCAGTAATTCAGAAGGTTGTGGCAGAGAATATTGTCAGTTGATAGATAATAGCCTACATGATTGCAATATTGAAACGTTTTGGATAGCTTGGTGGATAGACTTTGGCTCAAACTACTGTAAATAATCATTATACACCCACCCAAAACGAATTTCTTGCATTATAGAGCGTCGCAGTCCCGCCCCCTTTCATGACGACGCCAGGCCCAGGAAATAATTCCCAATGCATTTTTCCCATAGACATTTCGAAACGTATTTATTGAAAAACAAACACAATATTTTGGACCAAACAAATAATTACAAAGAAGAAAAACAACAAGTGTTGTAATCTGCTGTTTTTTTCTACTTTCTAATTCTTTGTTTGGCCCAAAACATTGTGTCTATTGTCATGATTTGTCACGACAAGAGTTGGCTTTGTCCGCAGCGTAAACGTCTTTAAATAAATACTTTTTGAAAAGTCTATGAGGAAAATGAACGGTGATTTCGTCTCCGTCTCTCTCGAGGGGGCGGGACTGCGACGCTCTACTTACTCTTAGTGCAGAGTAGTCAGAACCTAAGTCTCTACCGGGTGCAGAGGGGAGTATGATAGGTGGGGTTGGGTGAGAAGGTAAAGGGGGGTCCGGTCTAGAGTTTAGTGGGCCTAGGGTTCCCCTCAGGTGGGTACAGGGGAGTATGGGGAGTGGGGGGTCACTGGATTTCTCCCTGGGGACTTGGAGCACAGAAGAGCAAAGTTAAGAAGACCCTCATGGTCTTCTCCTCTATGCGTGTCCGAGGTGGCTCATACAGTACATGTCCCATTAAAGCTATGGGGCACTTGAGAGCTTGAGAGATTGGGGCTTGTCTGTCCCTGTGGTGGTAGTTCTAAGACCTCCATGTTGTGATATTGATTAATATGGGGGGTGGGTTCAATTAATCGATTATTAATCGGCAGAGCTGTCGACTATTGTCAACATATTCCCCAATTTCCACTGAGATTATGGGGTGAATGAATGTGGCCAGACCCATCTTCTCTTTCTGTCATAGTGACATAATATTGTCCTGCATCAGATCATGTCCAAATCAGGTTCTCCAATCTCCAGTATCTTTTGAGTGGTGCAACCACTCCCTTACGGAGCTATGTGTGTGGCTGGCTGGGTCTGAGCACTATGTGTGTGGCTTGCTGGCTGGCTGGCTGGGTCTGAGCATACATAGATAGATAGATAGATAGAATAGCAGTGACTGACTGAGACATCGAGCGTGCGTCCGCAACTGGTTGTGGCCCCCATCAAGTGACCTTTTGACCAATGCGGCCCTCGCCCCAAGTTGAGTTCGACACCCCTGCTCTAGGCCCATGAGGGGCCATTTCTCTCCACTGTATCCCCACTGAGGAGTCCATCTTCCCCATAGACCAGACAAGTGGCCATTTGGTTCTACTGACTGAGTGTCTTGTCCCGGCCCACAGTTTGGGAACCACTACCCTTATAGGGGACTTATTTTTACTACAGATTTTGTCCAAACATCACGCAAATTGGTACACAGTCTCTCTAGAGCCATTCAACGAAACCGGTCTTTCAGATTTCTCAGACTCCATCCTGATTGGTTAAGATTGGCTTCCAAAGTTCACAGGAGTGCTCAGTTTCAAACAAAATGCTGCAAATCATGATCACATCACATGATTTCCGTGAAATTGTGCACCCACATTCCCACTAGGCCAAGGACGAAATGCCACATGAACAATTTCAACTCAGCCTCAAGGTGGCGCTATAACTGGCCGAAAAGTGTTTTTACCTCTAACTGCACGGATCTGTGGATAACTTTGTATGCCAACTCCCTAGAGGCCAAGGAAAAACCTTTGCCTGGAATTCTTCACATCTGCTCATCCTGGTGGAGACCTGTGCCCAGTAGGGCACTTTTTCTAGTTTTTATTATTATTATTATTGCCAGACACCTTTACAAAAAAAGGGCAGACATTTCTCTGTAAATTTATTCCATGATTTGTGTAATATTCCCATGCAGTCTATCACTTGGCAGCCATGCTTTTACAAATGTCACATGACAGTACCACCCAGTAATAATGAATATATTCCGTATTGTTATGGTATCAAAATAAATCTCCTGGAAGCTTCAACAGAATGTGAATTGTGTATATGTGATGAATTCACCTATACAGCAGTACGGCATTATAGAAAAGGGAAATGTCCTATTACACTGTTATAACCTTATAAACAATTGCTTTAATATCATTGTACTTTTATATAATTTATATATGCTAATTGGATTCCTAGATAACCAAAACATAGGGTTAGACACCAAAATAACTTTTCTAGGATGAATAATGGAGGAGTAATGGTATTTTAAGAACTGGCGGCGGCCATCTTGAATATAACACCTTTCGGGTGGTCAAACTTTGGTAAACTTTTAGTATGTTATTAAGGACACCTAATACTACAAAAAAATGTTGAGAAACCTTTTGTTGCAATTTTTTTGGGGTCAAACCATATTTTTACCCGCCTAATAGCCCAGCAGAGTTACTGATGGGGAGAAAACTGCGTACCATGCTGCCAGTCAATCTCCAAGGGGCCGAGAGACAGTCGAGAGGCGGTACCCTACCAGAGAGAGAAACCCCCTGAGGTACCTTATGGACTTTCAACTGGACAAAAGGTACTCTCATGGCTCTGAGTGACGTACGGGGCAAAATACTCCCCTCACTCAAATGAAGGAATGGGTAGTCCACCCCATCTTCACAAAAGAAAGAACAGAAAGAAAAATATAAAATGTTGTTAGTAAAAAGACTTGCTGTATTTTTTATTTGACTTTGATTTCTGTGACACTGAAACTAAAACAAATAAGTTCAGAAATAGCCACTCCATAATACGACTAGTGGTGGACTGCTGAGTAGTAGCCTAGTAGTTATATTATTATTATTATTCACCACAGTATACTATTCATGTAGCCTACTCAGGAGGGAGGATGTGTTGTGAGAGTTGTGTGGGGAATCTAGGGATATGGCGCCACCTTGTGGGAGTTGTAATGTGGAACCAGAATAAATATATTGAGCTACTGAATTATTATTATGTCAATCAATCAAGTCACCTTAATTCAAGTGATAGATTATATATATTAATTTACTGGTAGTAGATCACGATCTACCTTTTGGGCACCCCTGATTTAGATGTAGGCTACGATGGGTGTCTTGGTGCTGTAACGAAGACCATGACACATTGCAAGATTGTGTGTGTGTGTGTGTGTGTGTGTGTGTGTGTGTGTGTGTGTGTGTGTGTGTGTGTGTGTGTGTGTGCGCTGTAATCGGCCAATCAGAGGCGGCAAACTGGCGTTGGTGAGTGTGCTTTGTAGTGTTGAATGGGTGAGAGAGGATGGGGGATGGAAGTTAGTGAAAGGGGAGCCGTTGTGCGTTTTGGTCCTTTGTTGCGTGAAGCTTACTTCAGTAACAGTTTGTGTTGGAGCGCATGCATGCAGAGTTCACGTTCACGAGCAACGTCCAGAGATAAGAGACATTTCCGAGGCTACTAGAAAATCCGCGAGGAACAAACGGCTGGACACTGATCTGTTCTACACACTGCAGGAGGACAGGTTTGTGGACACATTTTTGCATCGCGTTGAATGAATTGAACACGAGGTAAGACTAGAGTCAAGTCACACCAAAGGGTCGGGTCGGGACAAAGCGTTTTTTAACGTGAACTACACCAATGCAGTGGTTCGCCTTAAAAACCGTTTTGTCCCGACCCGACCCTTTGGTGTGTGCCTTGCAGATAAGCCACGTAGAACAAGTGCAGGCAGCTGGTTCCAATTGATTGATTGAAATCTTTATTAACAGTTTGTAGAATTTACAGTACATTTTAAGCACAAACTCAATACAAAGACTGTCAACTGTGAGTGGACGACCCAATTAAGCATTACACTTGTTTACAACAGGGTCCACATTGTTCAATTCATCAAAAACGTTTTAACTTGAATTTAAACAACGCAGAGTGCAATACCAGGTCTGCTAATACGATTTAAACCCAAGAAAAAGCATATAGGAGGCCTCGAGACCTTTCCCCCCTCACTGTATGTTTTCTTGTCCCTTTTTACCTACGATGATTTCCTGTTTTGACTATATAGATGTGTATATTCGTACGTCTCTAAATGTTTTGCATGAACGGTGATTGAAGACTTTATTTAAAAGTGGTGGAGAGGGGGGGATTGGTCATTGTCGACCCCTCTGTATGTGTAAGTGTGGTGTTTCCACTTGTCAGAAGATGCCTGAAGAAGGTCTTTGGTCAAAATATTGTAACTTCTTTAATAAAAGTATTCATTCATTGAGCAAGCAAATGCAGTGTGCTGGTTTCATTCTCCTTACAGGTGCAGTTAGTTTAATGTAGATGATTTAGTCTGAACTAGCCTAGTGGCGTAGCTATGGACTTTTCTTACATTTGTGCCAAACAAAGAGAAAATATAAACTGAGCAAAAAGTATTTGGAATGAAAACTAAAACAGCAGGAAAAAAAATATATATATTTGCAAGCAAAAAAATTAACGCAGCAACAAATATTTGAATGTATTTCCATCGTTTGCGAATTAAAGATATTCTTTACGTTACAAAAGTCTCAAAACTAAGTGTTCTCGTTCTCGATTAGTTTTTCCTCTCTGAGTAATTTGTTTTGGGGGCGGAGGGGGGGGTAGCTGATCTACAAGCTCAGTCAGAAAAGTATGTCTGTGTCGTGCGACCCATAGATATTAAAGGGCCAATTCATCCCTTTTGCAACCAGATCTTATTTGAATGATGTTTGTGAAACCAGAAACACTTTCCTGGGGCTTTTGTGTGTTTTTAGATATTTGAGTATTTAAAAGTGCCAGTGATGTCATGGACATTGGTCTGACTTCCTTCCTGGTTTTGTTTCACAGTTTGCTGCTGCTCTGTTTAATATCGTCTGCTCTGTTTAATATCGTCTGCTCTGTTTAATATCGTCTGCTCGCTGTCATTGTATAGGAGGGTAACCTCAATGCATGCTCAGTTGAGACCAAGGAAGCTGAAGGAGGAAGTGTTGGCTGCATAAAGCCCACTGCGCATGTGTCTTTCCTTCCATGGAGCACCATGGCGGCGCCCTTACGGTCTTCGCTTCCCGTCCTCTTTATACAGTCCTTGGGCTGCGTGTCATGATGCTTACTGCTGTTGCTGCTACGATACCAGAAGCTGACTAAACACATTTGGGGGAGGCAATATGTAATATAACATAATATATTACTCTTCATTCTGTAATAAATTACTTTTTAAAGTTTGTAAATACATCAAAGATGCGATTATAATCCATTTCTAATGGCTGAAGGCATGAAGACTTGGCCTGGAAGAGAGGTCATCAGGTGGTCTCCACCTGAAGAGAGGTCATCAGGTGGTCTCCAACCTGAAGAGAGGTCATCAGGTGGTCTCCAACCTTCTTAAGAGTGTTTCAACCCTCAGCCACTACACACTGCAGTTGGCGGGTCAGCAGTGATTGGCCAAGTCACTGCCCCTCTCATTTCATTGGGAGATGGATGGTGCAGATCTGTTCGAGTGGCACAACAGTCAGTATTTGCTTATTGTAGATTATTTCTCAAGGTACATTGAAATAGCTAAACTGGCTTCTACCACTGCAGCTGCAGTGA
Source organism: Protomyctophum parallelum (assembly GCF_964188405.1). NCBI lineage: Eukaryota > Metazoa > Chordata > Actinopteri > Myctophiformes > Myctophidae > Protomyctophum > Protomyctophum parallelum. Next base: position 6,989,877 of record NC_139713.1, read on the forward strand.
TTGAACACCATGTTTTCACGTCATGGAATTGTCCGGGAGGTCCGGACTCCGGACAGACAATGCGGGCCAATTTAGTGCAGACCTCTTCTGACAGTTCGCTTCAGAGTGGGGTTTCGTTCATGTGACTTCCAGCCCCAGATATCCTCAGTGCAATGGGGAGGCTGAAAAGGCAGTGAAGACTGTGAAGGATCTTCTGGGAAAAGGAACAGACCCATATGTGGACCTAATGACATATCGGGCCACCCCACTTGCCAATGGACATATAGGCGAGTAAATCTATGAAAAAAAAGCACCTTACCCTAAAAAAATTGCAACAAAAGGTTTCTCAACAGTTTTTTGTAGTATTAGGTGTCCCTAATAACATACTAAAAGTTTACCAAAGTTTGACCACCCGAAAGGTGTTATTTTCAAGATGGCGTCCAAGATGGCCTAAAAACCATTAAAATAGCCTAACTCCTTCATTATTCATCCTAGACAAGTACTTTTTGTGTCTAACCCTATGTTTTTGGGGTCTAGGAGTCCATTGAACTTGTTCAAATTGCAGAGATACAATTAGATAATTGTGAAATCCAATATTGTGTTTGTGACTCTGTTAAAACCCTCTGAAATAGTCACCAGTTTCAAGTTAACTAAACTAAATATTTAATAAATGTCTGAATATTTATATATTTTTTGGAATAAGGTTTCAACTAATAGTCACAATTTTCAGTAATTCAGAAGGTTGTGGCAGAGAATATTGTCAGTTGATAGATAATAGCCTACATGATTGCAATATTGAAACGTTTTGGATAGCTTGGTGGATAGACTTTGGCTCAAACTACTGTAAATAATCATTATACACCCACCCAAAACGAATTTCTTGCATTATAGAGCGTCGCAGTCCCGCCCCCTTTCATGACGACGCCAGGCCCAGGAAATAATTCCCAATGCATTTTTCCCATAGACATTTCGAAACGTATTTATTGAAAAACAAACACAATATTTTGGACCAAACAAATAATTACAAAGAAGAAAAACAACAAGTGTTGTAATCTGCTGTTTTTTTCTACTTTCTAATTCTTTGTTTGGCCCAAAACATTGTGTCTATTGTCATGATTTGTCACGACAAGAGTTGGCTTTGTCCGCAGCGTAAACGTCTTTAAATAAATACTTTTTGAAAAGTCTATGAGGAAAATGAACGGTGATTTCGTCTCCGTCTCTCTCGAGGGGGCGGGACTGCGACGCTCTACTTACTCTTAGTGCAGAGTAGTCAGAACCTAAGTCTCTACCGGGTGCAGAGGGGAGTATGATAGGTGGGGTTGGGTGAGAAGGTAAAGGGGGGTCCGGTCTAGAGTTTAGTGGGCCTAGGGTTCCCCTCAGGTGGGTACAGGGGAGTATGGGGAGTGGGGGGTCACTGGATTTCTCCCTGGGGACTTGGAGCACAGAAGAGCAAAGTTAAGAAGACCCTCATGGTCTTCTCCTCTATGCGTGTCCGAGGTGGCTCATACAGTACATGTCCCATTAAAGCTATGGGGCACTTGAGAGCTTGAGAGATTGGGGCTTGTCTGTCCCTGTGGTGGTAGTTCTAAGACCTCCATGTTGTGATATTGATTAATATGGGGGGTGGGTTCAATTAATCGATTATTAATCGGCAGAGCTGTCGACTATTGTCAACATATTCCCCAATTTCCACTGAGATTATGGGGTGAATGAATGTGGCCAGACCCATCTTCTCTTTCTGTCATAGTGACATAATATTGTCCTGCATCAGATCATGTCCAAATCAGGTTCTCCAATCTCCAGTATCTTTTGAGTGGTGCAACCACTCCCTTACGGAGCTATGTGTGTGGCTGGCTGGGTCTGAGCACTATGTGTGTGGCTTGCTGGCTGGCTGGCTGGGTCTGAGCATACATAGATAGATAGATAGATAGAATAGCAGTGACTGACTGAGACATCGAGCGTGCGTCCGCAACTGGTTGTGGCCCCCATCAAGTGACCTTTTGACCAATGCGGCCCTCGCCCCAAGTTGAGTTCGACACCCCTGCTCTAGGCCCATGAGGGGCCATTTCTCTCCACTGTATCCCCACTGAGGAGTCCATCTTCCCCATAGACCAGACAAGTGGCCATTTGGTTCTACTGACTGAGTGTCTTGTCCCGGCCCACAGTTTGGGAACCACTACCCTTATAGGGGACTTATTTTTACTACAGATTTTGTCCAAACATCACGCAAATTGGTACACAGTCTCTCTAGAGCCATTCAACGAAACCGGTCTTTCAGATTTCTCAGACTCCATCCTGATTGGTTAAGATTGGCTTCCAAAGTTCACAGGAGTGCTCAGTTTCAAACAAAATGCTGCAAATCATGATCACATCACATGATTTCCGTGAAATTGTGCACCCACATTCCCACTAGGCCAAGGACGAAATGCCACATGAACAATTTCAACTCAGCCTCAAGGTGGCGCTATAACTGGCCGAAAAGTGTTTTTACCTCTAACTGCACGGATCTGTGGATAACTTTGTATGCCAACTCCCTAGAGGCCAAGGAAAAACCTTTGCCTGGAATTCTTCACATCTGCTCATCCTGGTGGAGACCTGTGCCCAGTAGGGCACTTTTTCTAGTTTTTATTATTATTATTATTGCCAGACACCTTTACAAAAAAAGGGCAGACATTTCTCTGTAAATTTATTCCATGATTTGTGTAATATTCCCATGCAGTCTATCACTTGGCAGCCATGCTTTTACAAATGTCACATGACAGTACCACCCAGTAATAATGAATATATTCCGTATTGTTATGGTATCAAAATAAATCTCCTGGAAGCTTCAACAGAATGTGAATTGTGTATATGTGATGAATTCACCTATACAGCAGTACGGCATTATAGAAAAGGGAAATGTCCTATTACACTGTTATAACCTTATAAACAATTGCTTTAATATCATTGTACTTTTATATAATTTATATATGCTAATTGGATTCCTAGATAACCAAAACATAGGGTTAGACACCAAAATAACTTTTCTAGGATGAATAATGGAGGAGTAATGGTATTTTAAGAACTGGCGGCGGCCATCTTGAATATAACACCTTTCGGGTGGTCAAACTTTGGTAAACTTTTAGTATGTTATTAAGGACACCTAATACTACAAAAAAATGTTGAGAAACCTTTTGTTGCAATTTTTTTGGGGTCAAACCATATTTTTACCCGCCTAATAGCCCAGCAGAGTTACTGATGGGGAGAAAACTGCGTACCATGCTGCCAGTCAATCTCCAAGGGGCCGAGAGACAGTCGAGAGGCGGTACCCTACCAGAGAGAGAAACCCCCTGAGGTACCTTATGGACTTTCAACTGGACAAAAGGTACTCTCATGGCTCTGAGTGACGTACGGGGCAAAATACTCCCCTCACTCAAATGAAGGAATGGGTAGTCCACCCCATCTTCACAAAAGAAAGAACAGAAAGAAAAATATAAAATGTTGTTAGTAAAAAGACTTGCTGTATTTTTTATTTGACTTTGATTTCTGTGACACTGAAACTAAAACAAATAAGTTCAGAAATAGCCACTCCATAATACGACTAGTGGTGGACTGCTGAGTAGTAGCCTAGTAGTTATATTATTATTATTATTCACCACAGTATACTATTCATGTAGCCTACTCAGGAGGGAGGATGTGTTGTGAGAGTTGTGTGGGGAATCTAGGGATATGGCGCCACCTTGTGGGAGTTGTAATGTGGAACCAGAATAAATATATTGAGCTACTGAATTATTATTATGTCAATCAATCAAGTCACCTTAATTCAAGTGATAGATTATATATATTAATTTACTGGTAGTAGATCACGATCTACCTTTTGGGCACCCCTGATTTAGATGTAGGCTACGATGGGTGTCTTGGTGCTGTAACGAAGACCATGACACATTGCAAGATTGTGTGTGTGTGTGTGTGTGTGTGTGTGTGTGTGTGTGTGTGTGTGTGTGTGTGTGTGTGTGTGTGTGTGTGTGTGTGTGTGTGTGTGTGTGTGTGTGTGTGTGTGTGTGTGTGTGTGTGTGTGTGTGCGCTGTAATCGGCCAATCAGAGGCGGCAAACTGGCGTTGGTGAGTGTGCTTTGTAGTGTTGAATGGGTGAGAGAGGATGGGGGATGGAAGTTAGTGAAAGGGGAGCCGTTGTGCGTTTTGGTCCTTTGTTGCGTGAAGCTTACTTCAGTAACAGTTTGTGTTGGAGCGCATGCATGCAGAGTTCACGTTCACGAGCAACGTCCAGAGATAAGAGACATTTCCGAGGCTACTAGAAAATCCGCGAGGAACAAACGGCTGGACACTGATCTGTTCTACACACTGCAGGAGGACAGGTTTGTGGACACATTTTTGCATCGCGTTGAATGAATTGAACACGAGGTAAGACTAGAGTCAAGTCACACCAAAGGGTCGGGTCGGGACAAAGCGTTTTTTAACGTGAACTACACCAATGCAGTGGTTCGCCTTAAAAACCGTTTTGTCCCGACCCGACCCTTTGGTGTGTGCCTTGCAGATAAGCCACGTAGAACAAGTGCAGGCAGCTGGTTCCAATTGATTGATTGAAATCTTTATTAACAGTTTGTAGAATTTACAGTACATTTTAAGCACAAACTCAATACAAAGACTGTCAACTGTGAGTGGACGACCCAATTAAGCATTACACTTGTTTACAACAGGGTCCACATTGTTCAATTCATCAAAAACGTTTTAACTTGAATTTAAACAACGCAGAGTGCAATACCAGGTCTGCTAATACGATTTAAACCCAAGAAAAAGCATATAGGAGGCCTCGAGACCTTTCCCCCCTCACTGTATGTTTTCTTGTCCCTTTTTACCTACGATGATTTCCTGTTTTGACTATATAGATGTGTATATTCGTACGTCTCTAAATGTTTTGCAACATTGAATTGAAAATGGTGGGCCCTCTATTGTAAACAAGTGTAATGCTTTATGGTGTTGTCCACTCACAGTTAAGTTATTGTATTGAGTTGTACTTGAAATGTAGGCCTACTGTACTTCTGCAAACTTCTGCAAATTTCCCACCCCATGAAGCAAGTGAAAGTGCCCTTGTATGTAGGCTACCCTTGGACCCCAATGGAAACAAGCCATAGGCTTTATTGGGTTTATCCTCTTAGACATGTAACCTACTTCTGTGTTTGTTTCTGTTAAATAATTTACAATGTAGGCATTTAGCAGACTCTTGATCCAGAGCGACTTACATTTAAGCAAAAACAAAAGCATGGCATACATCACATATATAAAAAAAGTAGTTATCATGAATCAGGTATAGACTAAGAGCGTAACAGTGGAGTATCTATGTCACTGTTACGTGACATAGAACATTTATGGAATTTATTTTATTTTTTTATGCTTCATGATTTCTTTTTAAATCATTATGGTTTTAATTTATGAAAAACGTATAATCAACAAAGACAAATATAGGGAAGTCGTTAGAGAGTCGTTAAGGGATACCCACAAGGGTCCAGAACCGACCCAGTCGCTTGGCTAATGGCTACAAAGTAGATAAGATTTTGTCCACAATTTCATGCTTGATGTTGGTACCATTAGGAGAGAAAACGGGCATGGTTGATCAAATGAGAACTCTTCTGCCTTCTCTAGTCTAGACTTCTTGTAAATTAAGTAGGAATGCAGATGTGTAACAATAATTGTACTCCTGGGAGAGGGTTTCATTTTACACAAGAGTCCAGGTTGAAATGACTAAGGGGACACACTAGGGGCTCCATCTGGCGCCTCCCTTATCCCTGAACGTATTTGCCATTTTTTACTATTTTGAAAAACATATTCAAATAGTTCAACTAGCCGATCTACATAGACATTGTGAGCTTGTAGATCGGCTATTTCAAGTAAAAAAAAATTAAATAGTAAAAAATGGGGTGGCGCAAGATAGGTATAGCCCTAAGTGTTGTTATTGAGTGGTGCAACCACTCCAAGGAACAGCAATGTCTGCCTATGTGTCGTCCGCCTATGTGACGTTAATGAGCACGAGTATGACTATTAGTACCAGTAGGGGCGCTGTTGTGCCAGAAATAGAGAGAGAGATAGTGCTATGCTGTTGCCTGCTAATGAGAGAGAGAGAAGGGGAGGGGGGGGGGGGGAGAGGGGAGTTGCACCCACAGTGTGATGTTCTTTATTTCATACAGCTATTGCGTTGTTAAATCTGGAGTCGTGGTCTCATCTTGAATGTTACCTTGAATTGCAGTTGTACACAGTAGACACCAGTTTGTAGAATAACCTATATGACCATACCACCATGACTAGTGTGCCTATTGACCATTTGCAGACCGTGGCCATCGTGCATCAGCATACTCGTTTTCAGTAAAGCTACGCAGGGCTGTCGAGTGATATCTAACGAGCACTTCCAAACTGCAACACACAAGGACAAGGACAGAAAGCAACTCATAACATGTCTACAGTGGATTTTGAGGATAGAAAGAGAATAATTCAAGCTTTTCGCACAGCTGCAATGTTTGTGAGTTTGATGTTTAATACAATCAGACAGGACTTTTCTGTTTGGATGAATGGGCTGCCAATGGGAAGTTGCACCTAGGTAGCACCTTGCCATTAACTTATATGTTAAGATGGCCGCGGTCTGCATATGGATAATATATAGCACACGTCATTAGAATTCATTGGCAGGTCTATTGTTAGGTTAATGTTTGAATTGCCTTGAAACTATGGCTGAAAGAGGTCAGGTTGAGGGGGCTTAGCCCCCTGTGGGGCTATACAGTTTGAAAAAGTGAGAAAGGGGACCGTTAAGACCTTCATACGGTAATGGTAAATGTCTGTGTGAAAATGCAGAGGCAATGGCCTGGCCAGTGATGAGTGGTGACAGTTCTTCAGACAGACATACTTGGGGTGCGTTCGGAATGATAGAGGCACACTGAGGCACAGCCAATACAAAGTAATAGGCGAGTGTGCTCCCGGTGCGCATTTCTGAACGCACCTAGACTTAACTTAAATTATAAGAAACCGTAAGGGGAGGTTCATAATAATTATTAAAATTAATGTAATACATAATTTCATCACTCGTCCTCGTGGTGGCGCTATAACATCCCACTTTACATTTTGCCTTATCTTAACTATTAAACCGTACTAGATCGTAAATGTCATTTTGCACACTTTTTTGCTCTTCCACCTACAGAGTTTGTCCAAATCTCACAAAAATCGGCACACATTATCTATGGACATATCCAATGAAAACACCACAGGCAGAAACGGCCGTAATCGGCTTCCAAAGTTAGAGGGAGGGGCCTATTTTACAAAAAATGCCACAAATCACGAACGGAATGTCAAATCCACCCCATATTTTAATCACATGTCGAGGGTGGTTGAATCAACAGAGAGCCAAAAGAAATTCCATTTTCATCCATATATATCCAAAGGCATATTGCCTCTGACACCAGACACCTCCAGGTACATAGGCCTACATCAATAATATGATGTATATATCGCATTACCCACACTGTACATTATTTGGTGCTCATATATTTGAAGGACTATATTTATAAATTGATAGGTTTGTTTCTATTGTTTTCCTCTTAAATAAATAAATCAAATCGGTTAGATCAGCTATATTTGGCAAAGGCCTTTGGTGTGTAGACAGAAAGACAGTGGAACAGGTGCAGAGACAACTCTTTAAGTTAAATCTGGGCTATCCGGGTTTACCGGGCTATGTTTAAGTGGATATTTAACAAAATGTATTCTAGTGTATGTACTGTACGAGCTGTTGGAACTGGCAAGGTTTGTGTCATTGATTGGAACACATCTTTTAGTTTTCAAATAAGGGCCAGATCGCATTTGAGCACAAGTATGTTTCCTGCGATGTATGTGAAGATTGAGAACATGAAGGCAAGAGACAGTTGCTGAAGGTCTGAACCATGTAGAATTGATGACGGTAAACTGTTATTATTCAAATACAAGTTACTTATTGAAATCAAGACTCAGTTACCTAACAAGTAATAATAATATAGTGCTTAAATTAAATCGTGACCTTAAAATTGAGAATTGAATCATATATGAGGCAAATTGAGACTGAATGAAGACTAAAAGTTGTTTCTACTGGTGATTTCGACAGGGAGAGGGGTCTACAGTATCAAGAGAGAAGGCCTCCGAAGGATATTCAACGTTGTCAGAGGAACAGTCAGAGATGGACGAGGGATGTGGACAGTTTGATGCACGGATGCAACCTGTTGTAAAGTTGTACCAGCTAGGTATGTATGGTTTTATTTACAGTGGTGACAGTCTTGTCGCGCACACACACACACACACACACACACACACACACACACACACACACACACACACACACACACACACACACACACACACACACACACACACACACACGCACACCCACACAAATGTGATGACCCTCTCTCCCCCCTCTCTTCTCAGACTTGCTGCACCTCCCTGTGTGTAAGGATGGTTTCACTGCACAACAAGCTGATGTTGAGGACTGTGGAACATCACAGCTCCTCTCTCCTCCCCTCTCAGTGGACAGTGATGATTGGGAGGAGGCCAAACAAACCCACCCCACGAGGAGTCACACAGGGAAGAAAAGGTTTACTTGTACAGAGTGTGGCAAAATGTTTAATCAAAAGATTTATTTGACAAGGCACACAATGATTCATACCGGGGAAAGACCGTTTAGTTGTGCAGTTTGTGGGATAGGCTCTCGTACTAGTAGTCATCTTAAACAACACATGATGACTCATACAGGGGAAAATCCCTTTAGTTGTGCAGTTTGTGGGATAGGCTCTCGTAGTAGTGGTGAGCTAAAACAACACATGAGGACTCATACAGGGGAAAAGCCCTTTATTTGTAAAGTGTGTGGTAGAGGCTTTGTTAGTAGTAGTCAGCTGACAGTACACATGAGGACTCATACAGGGGAAAAGCCCTTTACTTGTACAGTTTGTGGTAAAGGATGTGTCGATCTGAAAACACACATGAGGACCCATACAGGGGAAAAGCCCTTTATTTGTAAAGTGTGTGGTAGAGGCTGTGTTATTAGTAGTCAGCTGACAGTACACATGAGGACTCATACAGGGGAAAAGCCCTTTCCTTGTACAGTTTGTGGCAAATGCTTTAGTCGGAAGTTTGTGCTAAAACAACACATGATGACTCACTCCACGCAGAGTCACACAAGAAAGAAGAGGTTTACTTGTACAGAGTGTGGCAAAATGTTTAATGTAAAGAGTCAGTTGACAGAGCACACAATGATTCATACCGGGGAAAGACCCTTTACTTGTACAGTTTGTGGGATAGGCTCTCGTAGTAGTAGTCAGCTTAAACAACACTTGTTGATTCATACAGGGGAAAAGCCCTTTCCTTGTACAGTTTGTGGCAAATGCTTTAGTCGGAGATTTGTGCTAAAACAACATATGATGAATCATACAGGGTACAAAGGCTTTAGTTGCACAGAGTGTGGGAAAATGTTTACTCGAAATGAACACCTGAAGCTGCACACAATGATTCATACGGGGGAAAAACCCTTTAGTTGTGCAGTTTGTGGTAAATGCTGGAGGCAAGAGGGCGATCTAAAAAAACACATAATGACTCATACTGGGGAAAGGCCATTTACTTGCAAAGTTTGTGGTAAAGGCTGTATTCAGCACGGTGAACTGAAAGTTCACATGAGGATGCACACAGGGGAAAGGCCATATTCTTGTACAGAGTGTGGATTAGGCTGTAGTACTAGTGGTCAGCTTACCCAACACAAGAGGACTCATACAGGGGAAAAGCCCTATCCTTGTACAGTTTGTGGCAAAGGCTGTAGTCGATCAAATGAGCTAAAACAACACATGAGGATTCATACAGGGGAAAAGCCTTTTTCTTGTACAGTTTGTGGCAACGGCTTTAATCGAGCAGATCATTTAAAACATCACATGAGGACACATACAGGGGAAAAGCCCTTTACTTGTACAGTTTGTGGTAAAAGCTGGAGGCAAAGGGGTGATCTGAAAACACACATGAGGACCCATACAGGGGAAAAGCCCTTTATTTGTAAAGTGTGTGGTAGAGGCTGTGTTCACAGTAGTCAGCTGACGACACACATGAGGACTCATACAGGGGAAAGGCCATTTATTTGTAAAGTTTGTGGTAGAGGCTTTGTTCAGAGTGGTCAGCTGACGACACACATGAGGACTCATACAGGGGAAAAGCCCTATATTTGTAAAGTTTGTGGTAAAGGCTGTGTTAGTGGTAGTCAGCTGACGACACACATGAGGACTCATACAGGGGAAAAACCATATATTTGTAAAGTGTGTGGTAAAGGCTTTGTTTTAAGTAGTAAGCTGACGATACACATGAGGACACATACAGGGGAAAAGCCCTATATTTGTAATGTGTGTGGTAAAGGCTGTGTTGAAAGTAGTCAGCTGAAGATACACATGAGGACTCATACAGGGGAAAAACCCCATATTTGTAAAGTTTGTGGTAAAGGCTGTGTTAGTGGTAGTCAACTGACGATACACATGAGGACTCATACAGGGGGAAAGCCTTAAGCCTTCTTAAAGGTGCACAATATAATCAGCGCCATTCTTTTAAATCCGCCGATATCGGCCTGTTTATGCCGTATCGGTCCGATCTCAAAATAACGTATTAATGCGTGAACACTGATATTGTTCACGCAATAATAACATGACCGTCAATAGCTTTCTACTGGCAGAGCGGCCAGCCTGCCTGTCTCTTTAAGAGCATCAGCTGTTAGCCCTCCCCCTTCACACACTGCTGTGTCTCTCGCCTAAGCCGTAATAATAATAATAGCAGTACTAGTCAAACAGCAAACAAACATAAGAACAGTCAGAGAGGGTTTCTTGTATATCTTAAATTAGTTTAGAGTAGTGATACTGGGGAGGAGCAGAGGATATGTTTTCAACACGAACGTGATTGCCTCGTTGTTAACATCACAGTAACGAGCACTCGTTACTGGAATGTAGTGCAACCGTAACTGCTGCTTTGAACAGGCATGATAGCCTGTAGGCCTCTGAATTTAACCACAGAGATTGAGCACACACTTACCTCTCAGCTCTTAATGTTTCTGTTTTTAACTTCTGTCCTGGAATGTGTTCTGACTGTTCTGTAGTGTAGGAAGCTGTTACTAGAGCTAGCTGTCCCTGGCTTTCAGCCTCTCCCTAAACTCACCTCTGAATGTAAGACGGTGATAAACTAAACCATGTTTTATTATAGTAAGCTAGTAGGCTTGTTTCCATTGTGTTCCTCTGTATAATATCTGAATCGGTATCGGCAGATATGACCCTGCAAATAATTGGAGATTGGTTATAATTTCATAATCGTGTACTCTTATCCTACTTTTACTTGTACAGTTTGTGGTAAAGGCTGCAAACAAATGACTCATTTATGAACTCACATGAGAACTAAGAAAGTATAAAAGCCTGTGATTTAATTTTAATTTTAATTTTGAGTTGATTGATGATGTTTGAATTGAAAATGTATTGTATTGATAGATGAACGGTGATTGAAGACTTTATTTAAAAGTGGTGGAGAGGGGGGGTTGGATTGGTCATTGTCGACCCCTCTGTATGTGTAAGTGTGGTGTTTCCACTTGTCAGAAGATGCCTGAAGAAGGGCTTAGACCAAAATATTGTAACTTCTTTAATAAAAGTATTCATTAATTGAGCAAACAAATGCAGTGTGCTGGTTTCATTCTCCTTACAGGTGCAGTTAGTTTAATGTAGATGATTTAGTCTGAACTAGCCTAGTGGCGTAGCTATGGACTTTTCTTACATTTGTGCCAAACAAAGAGAAAATATAAACTGAGCAAAAATAATTTGGAATGAAAACCAATTATAACAGCAGGCAAAAAAAAAATATATATATATTTGCAAGCAAAATAAATAAACGGAGCAACAAATATTTGAATTTTTTTCCATCGTTTGCGAATTAAAGATATTCTTTATGTTACAAAAGTCTCAAAACTAAGTGTTCTCGTTGGGGGGGGGGGGGGGGTAGCTGATCTACAAGCTCAGTCAGAAAAGTATGTCTGTGTCGTGCGACCCATAAAGGGCCAATTCATCCCTTTTGCAACCAGATCTTATTTGAATGATGTTTGGGAAACCAGAAACACTTTCCTGGGCCTTTTATGTGTGTTTTTAGATATTTTAGTATTTAAAAGTGCCAGTGATGTCATGGACATTGGTCTGACTTCCTTCCTGGTTTTGTTTCACAGTTTGCTGCTGCTCTGTTTAATATCGTCTGCTCTGTTTAACATCGTCTGCTCTGTTTAACATCGTCTGCTCTGTTTAATATCTGCTCTGTTTAATATCGTCTGCTCTGTTTAACATCGTCTGCTCTGTTTAACATCGTCTGCTCTGTTTAATATCTGCTCTGTTTAATATCGTCTGCTCTGTTTAATATCGTCAGCTCTGTTTAACATCGTCTGCTCTGTTTAACATCGTCTGCTCTGTTTAATATCTGCTCTGTTTAATATCGTCTGCTCTGTTTAATATCGTCTGCTCTGTTTAATATCGTCTGCTCGCCGTCATTGTATAGGAGGGTAACCTCAATGCATTCCGAGCATACTGTACATTTAGGTTTGAAATGTTTGTTGAGTAGCCACTATATTTGTCTTGTATAAAAAAAAAATATATATATATATATATATATATATATATATATATATATATATATATATATATTTTTTTTTTAGGGGGAATTCGGTCCAAAATAAGAAACTATATTAATTATAACCAAAGTAATGAGAGGTTCTGTGACCATCCTCTGGCAAGGATGCTTAATTGATGATTGATTTGACCTCCAGATGACCTAGACTCATGTATGGTTTATGAAGACACTTTTTCATACAAGTCAACCGTGAGGATTCCAAATCTGACACCATTTTAATCATAAGACCTCGTTTTGACCCTACTTCATAGTATACAGCTGTTAGGATTCCTGGTTTTCTCTCCCGCTCTCGAAAGAGAAGTTCTTCAGTCAGGGTCACGGAGTATGATTTGGCAGAGATATTAAATGTAGCTGTGTGCATTTACATTGTTTACAATAAAATGTATTATAGATATACTTGTATATCATTGCTAAATGAAGATAACCTCTAGACCAGACAGTATAAGAAACATCTATATCCTAGGCTGCGTGTCATGATGCTGCTACGACACCAGAAGAAGCTGACTAAACACATTTGGGGGAGGCAATATGTAATTTAACATATAATATAATATATTACTCTTCATTCTAAGTAATAGAATATTATTACTTTTTTATTAAGTTTGTAAATACATCAAAGCTGCAATTATAGGTTGAAGGCATGGAAGAGAGGTCATCAGGTGGTCTCCAACCTTCTTGGAGTGTTTCAACCTTCAGCCACTACACTCTCCAGTTGGCGCGTCAGCAGTGATTGGCCAAGTCACTGCCCCTCTCATCCAGGCTATAGACGAATCCAATAGGGGAGCCGCCCCGGGGCGAAGCCGCCACCGAGCCAAACCTGGGTTGCACGTGGTTTGTTGAACTCCCTCTGGTATTGTGTTTGTGGACTTCGTTGACATTAACCCATTCTGACCTGAGATCAGATTCTAAAAATGTCTTCTACATCTTGACAGTTTTCCATTCTGACCTGAGATCAGATTCTAAAAATGTCTTCTATGTCAGTCGCTCTTCAATTTTCCAAAAATAGCAGACCTACAAGCTCGTAGAGGGCCACTCGGTGGCGCGCTATGAGCTTGTAGATCTGCTATTTTTAAATGGCTAAAGCATAACGTAATGCTAACACCAGAATGGGTTATGGAAGTATTTTTGACCAGGGGTGCCCTACTTTCAAAATGACCAGCTCCAACAAGATCTGACCAAAATAATTATTATGCCTTTGCTTGAGATAGTTACTTAAGACACACTTGGAAATAAATGGAATTGGTAGGTTTTCTTGTTTAACTTTGTAATGCTATACTGACGTTTGTGTGCAACACTCTTGAAAACAATAATGTATTGCATTGTGGGTTTGAGCTGACAGGCCCTTTTTATATCAATCAATCAAGTTGGGCGTAGTGATATGGACACAAAAAACATAGTTCCGTGTGATAGAGGGGTCAAAAATGAAGAAAAGTTGCACTAATATTTTAGAAATAGGTCAACAATACAAATTCCGTTAGTTTTGTGGATTCATTTACTTTTAATGCGTTGCCCCCTGTGCCCCCCACAAAATGACCGGAACTACTTAATATTTCACCAAAACCAGAGCAGAACTCCCACCACGGGACTCGGGCAATCAATTAATACAGTTGCAACCACTATATTCAAATCAAGCTTTATTTATATAGCACATTTAAAACAATCAAGATTGACCAAAGTGCTTTACACAATAAAATCTAGAGACAGTTATGCATACAAAATCATCAAACAATAACAAGAAATGAAACAGTAAGTTATAAGGGTACACAGTGATGGTTATCACAGGAAGCTTATAGATCAGGTAAAGATATTTGGGGCCCTATTTTGTAAAATTACACCTTGCTAATTGTTTTTTATGAGACATTTATATTACATTCATTTACATTTTCTAAGCAGTTACAGAACAGTTATAACTACACACAGTGATCATTCCACCCTCCATAGGCCGAGGAACATTACAGGAAATGAATATTGCATTCAGACACAATTATATGACAACTGGTATGAGTGCCCCTAGGGGTTCACAGCGGTACTACAGGGACTACTACATGAGAGAAAGTGGAACGTGGAAGAATGTATTTTAATGATTACAGTACGTTTAATGATAAAACATTTTTTTAAAGTGTGAACCTGCTGATCTGTAAAGTGATGAAGCAAATGATATCAAAACCGTGACTAGCACAACTGTTATTGAATAGAAAGAAATACCAGAAGTGCCCGTGAGGCCATTGGGCCATAAGAGCCCCGTCTAGCTTCTGAAAGACTTGGGCAAAAAACAAACCAAAAACAATAATACATCGGCAGCCCCTCACCCCTGTGCATTAAAAGTTCTGTTGTGGCCAACCACAGCAAGCCGCCTTTCCCCCATTAGCAAGTCGGGAAAACCGGTTTCACCTTACGCCCGTGTTCTGCCCAGTTGGCCCAGTCAAACGTTTTATCCACGCTATGGGCCTGAGCAATACTTGATAATATTTACATCATAACTGGACTCACTGAAATTTATGGTGGCAGTTTAGAAACAACAAACAACACAATCTGCTCAGGAGGAGGCCCTAATTGAAACTGTTTTTCACTATGTCTTATTTTTGAGGGGCAATAGCCTCAACGTCTGGCTTTGGGAATTACATCATGTGGCAGGCTGGCAGTCTATGGACTTTTAATGTTTTGGAGAAAAACAGTAGCACTCGTGACGTCATGTCGCAGCGAAGTATGGACTTTTAATGTTAAAAAAACAGCACTCCACGGTTCACAGGAGTAAGCTTTCTCTCCAGTGTGGAGGACCAGGTGCGTATTCAGATAATCTAACGCATTGAAACTCTTGTAACACGTATCACAGGCTTTTCTCCAGTGTGGAGATGCTTGTGTTTCCTCAGACTATCAAGCAGACTGAAACTCTTTTCACACAGGTCACAGGAGTAAGGTTTCTCTCCAGTGTGGACACCTGGTGTTGCTTCAGATTACTTAACACGCTGAAACTCTTGTTGCACAGTTTACAGGCGTAGTGTGGAGACGCTTGTGTCTGTTCAGATCACCTGAATGAACGAAACATTTACCACATTGTGTACAGGCGTAAGGCTTTTCTCCAGTGTGGAAATGCTTGTGTTTCCTCAGACTATCAAGCAGACTGAAACTCTTTTCACACAGGTCACAGGAGTAAGGTTTCTCTCCAGTGTGGACAACCTGGTGTTGCTTCAGATTACTTAACACCCTGAAACTCTTGTTGCACAGTTTACAGGCGTAAGGCTTTTCTCCAGTGTGGACAGCCAGGTGTGTCTTCAGCTCACCTGACACACTGAAACTCTTGTAACACGTATTACAGGCGTATGGCTTTTCTCCAGTGTGGAGACGACGCTTGTGAATCTTCAGGGTACGTGGCGAACTGAAACTTTTATCGCACTGATTACAGGCGTAAGGCTTTTCTCCAGTGTGGGTACGCTTGTGATTCTTCAGACTATCTGACTGACTGAAACTTTTATCGCACTGATTACAGGCGTAAGGCTTTTCTCCAGTGTGGGTACGCCGGTGTGTGATCAGAGTACATAAATTACTGAAACTCTTGTAGCACAATTCACAGGCGTAAGGCCTTTCTCCAGTGTGGAGACGCTTGTGTCTGTTCAGAACACCTGAATGAATGAAACCTTTACCACATTGTGTACAGGAGTAAGGCTTTTCTCCAGTGTGCACAGCCAGGTGTGTCTTCAGCTCAGCTAACAAACTGAAACTATTGTAACACGTATTACAGGTGTAAGGCTTTTCTCCATTGTGGAGACGACGCTTGTGAATCTTCAGGGTTTGTGCCTGACTGAAAGCTTTGTCACACTGATCACATTGGAAAGGCTTTTCTCCAGTGTGGACGCGCTTGTGTCTGTTCAGATCACCTGAATTAATGAAACTTTTACCACATTGTGTACAGGCGTAAGGCTTTTCTCCAGTGTGGGTACGCCGGTGTCTGTTCAGATGACCTGAATTTTTGAATCTCTTGTCGCACAGTTTACAGGCGTAAGGCTTTTCTCCAGTGTGGAGAAACTTGTGATACGTCAGGCGATGTGCCTCAGTAAAAGCTTTGTCACACTGATCACATTGGAAAGGCTTTTCTCCAGTGTGGAGAAACTTGTGTCTCTTAAGACCACCTAACCAATTGAAACGTTTACCACATTGTGTACAGGCGTAAGGCTTTTCTCCAGTGTGGTTGGCAGTCTGGTGTCTCTTCAGGTGACTTGGGTGACTGAAACTCTTGTCACACTGATTGCATGCGTGAGTTGACTTTCCTGTATAAGGCGGTTGATGTGTTTTTACATCGGCTATTTGAGTTGTAGTCTCAGTAAACTGTTTCTGTGTGTAAGTGTAAGGTCTTGATGTGTTTGTGTCTCCCTGTTTCTGGCTGGTTACAGAGCTGCTTATTGGCTGACAGGCTGCGGTGGAGATCTGTCCATTCCTCACCATTTGCCAGTAGAGGTCGCTGTGGCTCCTCTTGATGTGTGTATGGAGGAAGAGCTGAGATGTGAAGGCGTAGGGACACTCTGAACAGGAGAAGACCTGAGTCTGAGAAGACTTGGACCTCACTCCTGAGAGAGAGAGAGAGAGAGAGAGAGAGAGAGAGAGAGAGAGAGAGAGAGTTAACATTTATCAACAGTTTCAGATGAATGTAACGCCACATTCTCACATCTTTGCTTTATTGCTTGGTCCATCCTCCAAAGCGCAGAGCAGTTTTTGGTGCGTGCGTGTGCGTGCGTGCGCCTGCGTGTGTGTGTGTGCGACGTGTGCATGAAAAAATGTAGCCTGTATTGCATGTATGAATGTATACATTTATACATTCAATGTAGGCCATTAATGCATCCATTTTGGTAGACAGACAGATCAACCTACAATCCTACATTAGACTGATCCATTCCTCGATAGGCTACACTACTCAGACATACATGTTACCTGCAGCAGAGCACTTGTTGTCCCACAGCTCATCAAAGACGATCCCCAGCTCCCTGGCGTACTCGTCTCCGTACCACACCAGCAGCTCTTCTCCTCGGGCCACAGGACGACAGCAGCGGTACAGGACCCGGCCTCGATGCTGGAACGCTATCAGGTTCTGTTCGGTCTCGTTACGGGCACAGTTCACATATCTGCCGCACGCACACACACGGACACGGACACACACACACACGGACACACACAGACACAGATCATGTCAGTGGATTTGCCTGTATCTTTACAGGTATGTGCATCAGCACAGAGAAGGTGCCTGGGAAACATAAGGTCCCCCAGTTGGCATCCCGGCCCATGGTCTATATGTAGAAGTGTCCCTGAGTAACAGATTGAAGTCATGGATAGGGAAAGATATCATACAACTTACATGTCATTTATACAAATAACTGAAATAGATACACTGCAGGATAAACAGGGTTTAGAACAGATTGATACCTCCAGGTGTGGCATTATATCAATCAAGAATGTAAATTTAAAGCCTTTTCAGCAGTTGATTCCAGGTTCTATCTCATAACGGAATCAGCCCTTGCAGTGGAGCAGAGTAAATCCATCTCTGAGTTAGACAATGGCCTTTTGGATTCTTGCGTGAGTTTAGCCTAGGCCTACAACCAGAACATTATGTCCCACCTCATCCAGTTGGACCGAGTCTCGTCCTTGGCATCGATGTAGTCATAATGGCCTCTCTTCCTCCGGATCTAAGGACAAACAAAGACATTTATGAATAATAAGTACAGTATAGTAAGTATATACTGTATACTGACATCATGACGAAAAAGATTTGTCTATATTAACCTGCAATACTGTATGACAAATCATTATATCTACACTGAGCACTGAGTGACCTATTGTAGATCTGATCTGATTAATTAATACATTTAGTTTTCCATTCCAATGTTTGGCAGACTGGGTTATTGGTGGTTAACTAAAACACACAAACATGACTAAAACAAACAATCATAGATAAAATGTCCTTAGTTTTAGTCTTTCTCAGTATCCATTAATATACTGATATTAATATAATATATACTTAATATGTATGCAACAATTTCACATGCACACACTCACCACCCAGGAGTATCCGCTCTCCACAGCTTCCTTTTTGCCTGTCTTGACTCCTTTATACGGTCCAAAGTGAGTCCCAGCAGCGAGCTTAGAGAGTCCACAGTAAAACACTCCTAAACCTGCGTTTGGGATACGTGACTGCTTAATCTGAAAACACACATACACATGCACAGATAATGACAGTTAGGCTCGCAATTAGAGAAACAGATGGAGAGACAGATATTAAATGCATATTCCCATGTGTAAATGATCCATTTTAGCGCCATGGTGCTTTAAATTAGACAAGCATTACATTAATTTTACCCATACACTAATGGTGGAGGAAAGCATGTTAAAACCTGCTCATTGAGAGCAATTAGGGGTTCAGAGTCTTGCTCAAGGACACTTGGACACTAACTCTGGGGGAGCCCGGGTTCGACCTGGGAACCTTCCGGTTCCCACGCGACCACTGCCCTGCCTGCCTGTATGTGTAGTGTATATCGTTCCTGCTGGGCAGAAACCAGCTGTTTTTAGCCTTTCAGTAGGTTATGAACATTTAGTTTAGAGCTTATGAATAAACGAACACAGGTTATTTTTTCCATGTCATGTACAGTAACAGTTCACCCGACAGCGAAGATATAGTGTGTGGTGCATGTGTGTGTGCGCGCACGTGTTGTGTGTATGCTTGTTTGTTGACCTCAAATCCAAAAGGCAGGGTCTGCTTGGCTCTGTCAGTCTCTGGTAGAGTTACTTGAATGTCCTCTATGACGACAGGAGATCCATGTTTGTCACATTCCTTTAAAAAGAACTCTCTACACTGATCACAGACTGCGCACACACACACACACACACACACACACACGCAGTACTTGCAAAGTATGTGACATGCAACTAAAACATTGCAAAGTATTCAACTCATGACAAAGCCACGACAGAGTTGAGCTGGAAAGGACGGTCGAGTGACATGGGGAGAGAGAGAGAGAGAGAGAGGGGGGGGGGGGGGGGGAAGAGAAAGACTGGTGTAAACAGAGATCATTACAGTAAAAATGATCATCTTCTGGAACTTCTGCTTCTTTGTAGTTAACATCGTCGCCTCGTTTTCTGAGCGTTCTTTTGCCAGAATGCTCTGGTACCGCCACCATCACCTTATCACCTGAAAACACACACACATTTGATTTCTTTTATTTGGATCTGCACAAGAGGCGTAATACAATAGACCCAAACACTGATCAGAATTAGGTTATACATTATATGGTCCAACCAGATATAGCTGCTGCACATGCTGCTTAACACACAGAGGGAAAAGAAGAGAAAAAAATAATATATATAGCACATTGTTGACATACTATTACTTGACACTACTAGACAGGGTGTTTGTTTTGGGGTTTTTAAGCCACCTAGGGATAAATTAAACAACGCCTTCTCCAGACAGACAGACTGCCCATAGTAGCTGAGACAGAACAGTATTTAGCCAGCTTTTTTGCATTTGTTTTTAGCAATCCACCCAATTGCAGACCCCTGAGCACAAGTTTATGGACATGGCCCAGACTTCCAAATACAAGGACAATAAGTTGACAGTTATATCCCAAGGCCATAATACGTTCCACCAGAAACACACACACACACACACACACACACACACACACACACACACACACACACACACACACACACACACACACACACACACGCTGTCCATAACTGTAGCTATGACTTGTGACTGGTTCAAGGACAGACTTTCAGAACAGAAAAATGCTGTTGTCTCAGTTGAGTTAACCCATGCATGTCTCTGCTGCTCTATCTCTAGTGTCATTTATACTATAATAATAATAATAATAGTGTAAAGAAATACATTAATTTGATATTGGTCCTACTTTGAGCTGTCTGCCTGACCACTAGGGGCCCAAATGGACCCTTCAGGGATCTGTAACTCTGAGGGTGCATGTACAAATGGAACCAAATGGACCCAAAGGATCCATTCTAGTCTAACTTCAATAAGACTACTATACTTCTTAGAATGGACTGTGATGATAATAGTATTGGATTAGCAGACAGACCAGGAGTCCACTCTTCATCGCCATCCGTCTCCTCCTCCTCTTCATCGCTTGGTCTCACGTGACTGGAACACACCGCTGCTTCTTCTATCTCCTGAACACCTGAAGGACACATTGGACCAGCACAAAAAGCACAATACATAATAGATCCAAACACCGATCAGAAAAAGGTTACATTACGGTCAAAGCAGATTATATAATAGAATGTTAGAAATGCAGTGCATTCATGTGGGGGTAAAAGGCTGATTCTTTTTAGTTCTTGTAAAGAACAAAAGAGTATTGTTTTAATGCAATGCATTTGTACAGTATAGGCCTCTGTGTGTTTTTCCAATTATCTTTTACATTTATTTATTATAGTTTGGGGGGAAAATAAAATAAAATCTAATGCAATAAAAAAAAAGCAAAATCAAAGTTATTTTATAGGTGAAATATCCTTTTCAGTAACACGGTACTATAGTGTAATGGTGTCTAGAACTACCAGACGAAGGAGGGCTCCCGTCCTCATGAGGCGAGCAGGGTTTTCCCTGACCAGTCCTGTGTCTCCTCGCCACTTTCGGAGCTTTAGACTTCAGACCTGATGGGCGGGACAATTTTAGAAGCAAATGACAGGTCAACATATTCGTGGGTGAGACACAGTGATGGTCTGATGTTTAGACATTAAAATGAATAAACTGTCTATATTTGCTATAATTCCAGCATATTCACATACTTTTGCATACTGTTGCTTGTAAACAAACACGATGAGTTCTCCTGTGTCGTTTCAGATGACTCGGGCGTGCAAAGACTATGCCACACTCCGTACAAGTAAAGCATTTCTTCCCTGTGCCACTGCTCGTGGAGGGAGTTTGTTTTGACGATCTCTGGCCCTGCAGGGACAGCTCGTTGACGGCCGACAAGAGTTGTGCCTCCACATTCTGCGTCTTGTGTGAGTTTGGTTTGTTTAGAGCCGGCTCATCTTCCATGTTCTCATCGCTGGATGTCTCCAATGGACACAATGGAGACATCCAGCTTCCAGCAATGTCTGTATTAGAACTGCGTGAAGAGAGGAGACCCTTATCGCTGGTTGGTTGTGATGCTCCACAGTCCTCTGCGTCATTGTGTGTTTTCGGGTGTTCGGTTGAGGTGCTGCCGGCGGCTACAGGCTCTCTCTCTCTGCCGTCAGCGTCTTCTGCAGTTTCCACTGCTAGTGGTGACGTCAACGACGACCCAGCAGCCTCCTCTGGCTCTTCTTCCTGTTCCCATGGTGTCTGTGGAGGCTCTGGTTCCTTCCGGACCAGACCTGAGGTCCTATCGTTGGGTTCAGTGGGACACACGGGCAGGCGAGGGAACTCTGGACAAACGTGACGTTAAGAGTTGTTTTAGCTTGAGAGAGGTTCACTCTATCTATTTGAAACAGACACGCTACTTTACTTGATAACCCCAATGAACGAAGAGTTCATATAATATCAGCTCTATAGATACAGAGAGAGAGAGAGAGAGAGAGAGAGAGAGAGAGATGCGTGACAAAGTGATGTACCTACCTGTATATTCCATACGACTAACGTATCCGGATCCACATGTAGGCCTATGTGATGTCAATGTTAAACGATCAGCCTGCTGCTGAGGTCTTTGAAGTGGAGGAGATGTGACGGTGTTGGTGTTAACCTCCAGGCCTGCTGGAGGAGATGTGACGGCGTTGGTGTTAACCTCCAGGCCTCCTGGAGGAGATGTGACGGCGTTGGTGTTAACCTCCAGGCCTCCTGGAGGAGATGTGACGGTGTTGGTGCTGATGGTGCTCCACGTTGTGAACACCACCTGGTTCCTCTCCCCCTAAGAGACACACAGTAGAAGAGCAGGGGTGGACAACTTTGACGACGATGGAGAGGGCCACTATATTTCCACGGTTTTGAGCTTGTAGATCAGCTATTTTTGCTATAACATTTTAATACTATAGTCATTAAGCTATATATACATAACTCTGCTGTTTGGGAGGAAACCTCATAACTTTTCAGGAAATGAAAAATATAAAATGTTCGGGAAATTTAAAACCTTATATGTTTAAAACAAAGCAATAGAGCCTCATCAAAGTTGGTGTAACTTTATATATTGTCAATTACTTCCATGCGAGGGGGAGAGGTGGTGCAGTTGCTTTTGAGGGTCCAATGGAGTTAAGAGGTTTTGTCCAAAGCACTTTTTACTACTTTCCATTGGTTCAATATTTTCGAAACAACACACAGACGTAAAGGGTGTTCAATAGCACTGATTTATGCCAAAAAAAAATCTAAAACCTCAAAAATGGAGTTATGAGGTTTCCTCCCGACAGCAAAGAATATAGACTGAAGTAATTAAAGCGGGTGTTTTGTAACAGCTGAAATCAATAATATCTCAGTATTCCGATATTAACCTGTGGGCCACATTAAATGATGGTGGGGGCCGCATGTGGCCCCCGGGCAGCCAGTTGCCATGCATGTCTTGACTAGAGCAGTGCTTCCCAAACCCAATCTTTTTAAATATATGTCTATTTTTAAATGTAGGAAAAGATAGTTGGGTATTTACATGAGTCGTGACCCATAAGATTTGTTCCGTGAGCCACAAAAGGGTCCCGACCCACTGTTTGGGAACCGGTGCAGTAGAGAGGCATGCTGTCAAATGGCTTTCGTCTACTGCAGTGATTTTCAACTCCATCTTTTCAGGTCAAGGCCCATTGTTTATTTATTCTGCATCTGAGCCACGGACCACCCGGCTCATGGTCTGTTTGAGCTGCTGAGGTCCGGGAGAAGATGCAGGATACACAAGGCTGTCCTGGAAAGACTGAGGAAAAGTTTCATTAGGATTTTAAATGATGACATGGACCTTGGGAGACGACAGGGATCAGGTCACCCCCCACGCACTTGAGCGTGGAGAGGGGCAGTTGAGTGCACGTGCGCACATACAACCCCCCCCCCCCCCCCCCCCTCTCTCCCTTCACATGGACATGACATTTAATACCTCTATGGACATTATTTATTATTGTAGTCTAACTTAATTATTTATTATAGTCTTGCTATTTTAGGGTTGGAAGTGTTTTAAATGGTAGATTTATTTTTAGCTTTAGTTCTCTTGTCCTGTTTTACTGTTCACTTCTGTCGGGCTGACCTATACATACATTTCATTGCATTTTAAAGATACTACTTTTTTAATATGTACGTGACAAATGAAGATTGATTGATTGATTGCTTGATGAGAGTTAGCCTCTCAGACCCAAAACTAAATATTTTGTTATCGATCGTTGGATAAGATGTTGTCCACAATTCCATGCTGTATTGATGTTGGAGATAGCAAGCAGGCAAATGTTGATCATATTAACAATTATTTTACATTCTCTAATTGTGTAGACTTCTTGTAAATTAAATAATGCAGATGTTTAACAATAGTTTAACTCTTGAGAGTGTAAAATGAAACCTAATGGACCCGGAAACCTGGTTTCATTTTACGCTCTCAAGGGTTAAAGATCTAGAAGGGTGCATTTGGTTAAATCCACCATTTAGCTTCATGTGACTACCTGGAATCCCCTCAAGGACCACTGGTGGTCCCCGGACCACTGGTTGAAAACCGACTACTGTATTCCCAGAACATTCAATTGAATACTTTATTAGTCATGAATGAAATCAGCACAAAGGTAAACAGTCAGTAAGCTAAAAGGATAACACAAAAAAGTCCTGGGGACTTGTTTCCATTGAGGTCCTATATGTATTCAATTCATCAACAATAAACACATTAACACAATGATACATGTCATCGACAACCAATACAAAACACTATGTGCCCTATTATCCCTTTTTTTTTTTTACTATTTTAGAAAACATTTTAAAATAGCCTACTCTAAATAGCCGATCTACAACGATATGTGAGCTTGTAAATCTGAACTATTTTAACTATTTATAAAAATATAAATTATTTTCAAAATAAGGCACTGCCCAGGGCAGGAGAAAGGGGAAAGGAGTGAATGACACTACCTTTCAGCAATTTGACCTGTACTTTCGTTGAAAAGTACCCATTCTATACATACTGTGAATTATGAATAACATTTTCAATCAATCAATTAATGGAACGCACGCACGAACACACACGCGCGCGCACACACACACACACACACACACACACACACACACACACACACACACACACACACACACACACACACACACACACACACACACACACACACACACACACACACACACACACACACACACACACACACCCACGCACACACATACCGGCCGCCGCAGAGCTATAGAGCACCGAAGTCTGACGTCACTTTCAGTAGAGGGCGTCAGTCGCCAGGTTCATGTATTTGTTTAGTTGCATTGAAATCGCCATAGGAGGATTTTTAGATTGCTTCATATAAGAACTGTGTTTGAAAAATGAACATGTCACCCCGGCCGCTTCACTCATATGGATATGAAGAATCAACTGACTGAGAGAAAACGCTAATGTTACTGCTACTGAATGAGTTAGATTTTCGCTAGAAGCAGACTGTATCATATATGAGTGACTGACTGTTGCAAACGATACAGAGACACCTCCCTAACAATAACGCCGAGACAGCTTGTTTATTTTTGGACCACAACGCTTATAGTAGACGATATTAAGATCACCCCATGTTATTCTCCATAGAGAAATCACTTCCGCGAACCAGGGGAATGGAAGGGATGAGCGAGTTACGTCAGGACTTCGGTGCTCTATACACAGAGCTATAGAGCACCGAAGTCCTGACGTAACTCGCTCATCCCGACCATTCCCCTGGTTCACGGAAGTAATTTCTCTATGGAGAATAACATGGGGTGATCTTAATATCGTCTACTATAAGCGTTGTGGTCCAAAAATAAACAAGCTGTCTCGGCGTTATTGTCAGGGAGGTGTCTCTGTATCGTTTGCAACAGTCAGTCACTCATATATGATACAGTCTGCTTCTAGCGAAAATCTAACTAATTCAGTAGCAGTAACATTAGCGTTTTCTCTCAGTCAGTTGATTCTTCATATCCATATGAGTGAAGCGGCCGGGGTGACATGTTCATTTTTCAAACACAGTTGTTATATGAGGCGATCTCAAATCGCCTCAATGGGGATTTCAATGCAACTAAACAAATACATGAACCTGGGGACAGACGCCCTCTACTGAAAGTGACGTCAGACTTCGGTGCTCTATACACAGAGCTTCCAACAGAGTATCCCTACAGTATACAGTGCATGCGTTTTGGGGAGGTCTCCGCACAATTGCGCACTGAGCCCGGGTCAAAAATGTAACAATCTTTACAGTCTAATATGCTTTTAGAAGCACGTATATCTGCACGCTTTAGCCTACTGTATATTGACAATTAAGAAATTGTCATGAAATAAAGAGGGAAATTAATCAGTCTCACAAACACAAACATGTCTGTTACATGCTTTGTGTGGCTCAGAACCATGCATGCATGATGAGTGACGCATGTGGAATTTGGGCACAAAGAAAAGCTCACAACAGAGGCTACACACCAAACTTCATATTCAATAGCCCACTACTTAGTACCTACTCAGGTATTGTTATTTTTCATCAATGCTGTCAATAAGCTGCTATATATACTTAAACAAATGCTACACATACTGAAACTCAAAGCAAATATATCCAAAAGAATTTGAAAGCTATTCACATCACGTGCCTGGAATCTTGATTAAAATTTAGATAGAAGACTATCAACATCTGCTATCTAAATTCAAATCGGCAAGTTATCAAAGAGACTATTATTAGCCAAGTATTACAAAGGCTACCTTATACAACCCAATACTAAAAGTTTTACTGTACCTCATCCATAACTTTTTGTCGCTGGAATCAAAAAGGCTGTTTCTCCCTTCAGTATGAATGGCAGAGTGACTGAACAGTTCCTCATGGATTCGTGTATATTGTTTCCGCTGTTGGACCTGTGATGATGCGTGGGGGGGGCTTTCTGGCTGCGGCCTGAACCTTGAAGGCCATGCCTCTTCATGGCAGCACTAGCGTCATTATTAAAAGGTGTGATATACTGTAGCTTTCAGACGCCTTCTTACGTTCTGCAGCCTGGGCAACGGTCGGCAGATAAGAGCAGTACTGTTCCAGAATCCAGACCAAAAGCATGACTTTATTATGACCAATGTAGGTGGACGTTTGCAATAATGGATGGATGGATGGATTATTTATTTTCAATTTATTTTTTGATTAAATTATTTTCTCTCTCTCTCTCTCTCTCTCTCTCTCTCTGAGGGAAACCTCAATTCCTTCCGAGCATACATTTAGGTTTGAAATGTTTATGTGTATCCACGTTATTTGTCTTATATGTCTCTCTCTCTCTCTCTCTCTCTCTCTCTCTCTCTCTCTCTCAGTGGGGCAGGGCAGAGTATAGGACTATCTTTAAGCCCTAAACACACCCAAAGGGTCGAGAGCGAGACAGTTTTAGCGTTGTCCCATCGGTGTGATATGTCCTGTTGCACGTTGACCCACGTCATCCCATATGTGATTCAACTGGTACAATGTAATGGCCCAAACCAAACCCACTGACCACTTAAGGACCCAATTAAGGAGTTGCATGGTGACCCTTTGGTTTGGTTAGGTCTTTAAGGTGAGGATGTTTTAACTCAAATATTTGCCTCTGGGGGGGGGGGGGGGGGGGGGGGTCCTTGAACAAAATCTTTGGAGATGAGAGTCGGCAGCCAAATACATAATATTGTATAGTTTTACTATATATATGTTCGATATATGTATATATATCTCGAACAGACCCACTAGGGAAAGACCAGGGCCACACAATCCGTTGGAACCATCCGGAACTACTATGCCGGGACTGATTACAATTCTGTTATGTGGAGGGACTATAGGCTCTGTGGGTTTTCTCCTGTCTGGGCCCCTCCTACGTCTCACCAGGTCCACTCCTGCTCTCACCAGGAGTACAGCGAGGACCTGTGCGTTGCACCAGACTCCCAGTACCAGACACTTCATTCAGGAGTGGTGGATTCTTGAGCCACAATGGTTCTGCAGACTCCACCTGGGCAACGGTAGCACTGCAGGCTCAACTTGCGGCTCGAATGGCCCTCCTAAAGGCCTCATCGAAGGTTTTTGGGCTTCCTCCTCACGGAGGATACAGGCTGGGGCGTTAACCCATACTGCTCCCGGGGTGACGTCTACATTCCGGCTGTCACCCGTCTCTCCGGTGGTCACCAGACTATACCTGGTTGTCACATAGTCTATTCCTATGAGTCACTATAAATATAATACATTGCATGGATGCAACTGGGACGTATCCTCAGTGATGTATCCCACAGTCATCGGGGTTTCTGGTCTTGTGAACATCATACCCCTCACTCAGGTGACCCAGCCAGGGTGATCAATATATATATATATATATTATTTTTTCTCCAGAAAACAGCTGTTCTGGGATAACCAGGGAGAGAGAGCTGGATAGAAAGACAGAGAGAGGGAGGGAGTTACATAGAGAGAACTTAGAGAGAGAGAGAGAGAGAGGGAGAGGGGGAGGGA
Organism: Protomyctophum parallelum; assembly: GCF_964188405.1. Classification (NCBI taxonomy): domain Eukaryota; kingdom Metazoa; phylum Chordata; class Actinopteri; order Myctophiformes; family Myctophidae; genus Protomyctophum; species Protomyctophum parallelum. The sequence continues at coordinate 7,018,118 of NC_139713.1, forward strand.
GGGAGGGAGTTACAGTTACACAGAGAGAGAGAGAGAGAGAGAGAGAGAGAGAGAGAGACAGAGAGAGAGAGAGAGAGAGAGAGGGGGGGGGGGGGAGGGAGGGAAGGAGTTAGATAACTAGAGAGATATAGTTATGTAACTCCTTCCCTCTCTATATTATAGAGAGATCAGAGATGGTGTGTGTTGAGAGGGAGTGTGTGTGTGTGTGTGTGTGTGTGTGTGTGTGTGTGTGTGTGTGTGTGTGTGTGTGTGTGTGTGTGTGTGTGTGTGTGTGTGTGTGTGTGTGTGTGTGTGTGTGTGTGTGTGCTCATGAGTGAAATGTTTCTCTGGACATTATAATTCACACCACGCTGTGGTAGTCGGACACTAGTCATAGGCTGTAAATGTAATGGTATCTTGCAAAGATTAAGTTCAAACTCAACAGTATAGCCCAAAGTTAACTACTATATGTGTAGGCTTGTGTGAAAAGCAGCAGCTACAGTCAGACTAATCGTGTGTGTGTGTGTGTGTGTGTGTGTGTGTGTGTGTGTGTGTGTGTGTGTGCGCGCGCGCGTATGCTGAAATCGGCCAATGAAACGCTAGTCGGCGAGAGAGGAGGAGGAGCTATTGTGCCTTTCTGTTTTGGCAGAGCCTTAGACGGCCTTATACGGCTCTGTGTTTTGGCAATGATGTTATATAATTTTTCATTTTTTCTGCGAATTGGAGCGCATGCATGCAGACTACCAGAGAGAGATGAACTTAAATGTAGAGACACTAGAAACTCAAACTCCCCGAGAAACCAAACAAACTGCTGGACGCTGATCTACACACACGGCAGGTCAGTAAACAGATGCTTGTTGAGTTGAACACGAGCTTAGCTAAGCCTAGCTAGCCGTAGCTCCTTGTAGATAAGCCACTAGCTGTGGCATCTGGTTACTCCCAATTAACGTTTGAACTTGTTTTTAACAGTTGGGATTCAACTCAAGTACAGTTTCATACCAGATTTAAACCCAATAAATGGCTTATATAGCGTCAGAATCGAAAAGTACATCTACTAAATCAAATCACATTTATTTATAAAGCACATTTAAAAACAATTTTCAAAGTACCAAAGTACTTTGGTACTTAGTACCAAGTAGGGGAGGGGATCGTCAGTGGGTGCTATTTGGCTACCTATTGCTTCAGCCCTCAAGCACTCCCGGACTCGATGCCGCTGGGAAATATCATACTAATGGGTTAAAACCAACAAACTAAACAATATTCACAGACAATCAAACGCTTGGCAGTAAAACAGGGTTTTGAGCCTGGATTTAAAAACATCAACGGAGGGGGAGGTTCTTTTATTTATTTATTATCATTTATTTTGAGGGTTTTCTCTCTCTTTCTTGTTGACATAGACACAATTAAGGACAACACAACAGACTTACATACAAGACAGTTACATATAAAATACTAACAACAATGTATATGAAAACAACAATGAAAATAAAAGTTACAAGAGAAAATGAAAGTAATAATAATAATTTCCAAGTGGTACAGGGTTGCGAAATGGATGTGTTCAAGTCTAATGTAGTAGGAGGGGGATGGTGTGGGAAACTTTTAATGGAGGGGGTCACTATATTTCCACTCTCACTCCAGAGAGGGGCCACAGTGCACATTACTGTCATAGCAAAAATAGCCGGTCTACAAGCTCAAAACGCGCCGCAGTGTGCAGTTTTGTTGCCCATGTATGGCCTAGGCTAGCTGCTGCTGCCACAGAGAAGGTGTGGTCTCCCCTAAGCCTAGAGACCCACCCCAGACCCCAAGCGAGTGAAAATATAGTAAAATGCCCCTTGTATACCCTATCTATTTTGTATTTTCACTATGGAAACAAGCCATAGGCTTTCTTGGGTTTATCCTCTCATTTTTCTTTCAATGTATAGAATTTCTTTGATTTAAAATGGTATTTGTTCATGATTTTGCACACACACTCCCTGGATGTCAACGATGAACCTCTGCCCCAAGTTTTCCAGAACGGCCTGTTATAGCACCACCAGGAGGCAGACTTTTGAAAAACTCTTTAAAAAAAAAAAAAATACTCAGATCAAATCATGAACGCAGCGTGCAATTTACGTGATATCTTTAACTGACTTTCCTACCAGGCTGAGGAATATATCCCACCCTTATCACATTGGCCACCAACAGGTGGATTATTGCAAAATTGGAACATAATGCCTCAAATCATCCAATTTCCATCCAAGGCGTAAGAAGAAATGGCACCCTTTACACATTGGCCTAATATGGCGCCACCAGGAGGCCTCAACTTGACCTGCCCTGGTGGAGACCTGTGCCCCGAGGGTCACATTTTCCAGTTTCTTCTTTTTGTGCCATTTTTGCACTCTCAGAATTAGACCAAGTCTTTACCACGTACACATATGTACGGTATAGACACATTTATCCATGTACGGACATATTGATGACCCCTGAGCTACCACTGTTGGTACTACTAGTACTACGCCAGCTACACATGGCTAAACTAGTAGTAGTACTAACTGAACTGAAACACTTTACCCAGTTTCAAACTAACCTGGAATTCAAATTCTTTGAGACAAAGAAGCATGTGACGTTGACCTCCCACTGAGCACTAGACGTTGATTAGCTGTCTGGTCTAGGGATAGCCTTAAATTAGCCAAGCTATAATCGGTCTAATTCTAGCCCATTTCTATACTATAGACTTTTATACATTATTTAATACATTTTGATTAAAATAACAACTGTCCGTTGCATATCTGATCTCCACATATTGGAATATATTTATTTTGATTAACATTGGTCATTATACAGCTAGTTGAACATTTGTCTAACTTTAGCCCTAAATTAGCCTGGCTAAAATGGGTTTGAATTTATACCATCTCTAACCGGTTGAATACATTATTTAAATAAATATTGATAATAAAAAACGACTTTCATGGTGCATATCTGATCTCCATGTATTGTAATAAATTCATTTTAATAGCATTAGATCAATATTGGCGTAGTATAGACATGTTTATAATAGGTTTAAATATATACCATTTATAGCTACTATCAAATTGTCTTTTTGAGGTTAAGCGGTCGGAGAGAGTAAACTATAATATATATTTTAACAAAGCAGTACAGGAGGTAAGGTAGGGCGATTTCTTTCAACCGCCCATCGTCTGACAAATATTCGCAGAATAACGATGTATTCGTGTCATAAAAGTAAAGTGAGAACAGCTCACTGCAGGTCGCAAAAAAGCCAGATCTACAAGCTCTCAAGGTGCCGCATCCTGCCTGTTTTTGCAGCTCCGTTCGCTAGGCGTTGAGAGCTTGTAGATCAGTCTGTTTCTGCAGACTGCAGCGCAGCTGCGCAGCCAGGGTAACTTGCTCCCTTGCTACCCCGCAACGGCGGTCCGTCGGAGGCTCGGAGCGGAGCAGCGGAGCCCACAAGCTGCTGCGGCCTGGCTGCTGCTGATCTACAAGCTCTCAAGGCATCGCATCCTGCCTGTTTTTGCAGTGCCGTTCGCTACGCGTTGAGAGCATGTAGATCTGTCTATTTTTGCAGCATTGTCAATAAAAATAACTTAGATTACAGGCGGATATGAAGTTCAATCAGTGGGTTGCAGCACCAGTAGGGGCTACACGCTAAGCTAACTTATGATCACCGATTATATTGGGAAAAATATTTATATTTTTTATATATATATATTTATATTTTTAGAATCGGCCTCGGTCCAAAATGGGTTAAATTAACCGCTTGAACACCAGCATCTATATTGTGGGGGGAACGTTAGCTAGAAATAGCAGATCCACAAGCGTGTAAGCTTTCAGATCTGCTATCTTTTAGCAAATGCTTTTGGTTTATAGACGGAAAGAGAGCGGTCCAAATACAGAGACTAACTCTTTAAGTTAGTGGTTAATTCATCCCGGTCTTTCACATTTTCAAGATGCATGATAATGTGAATTCACTCGACCACTGACCAGGATGGTTTACCGGGCTATGTTTAAGTGGTTAAGGTTATTCAACAATCTGTATTCTAGTGTACGTATGCACTTTGTATATGAGCTGTTGGAACTCGCAAGGTTTGTGTCATTGATTTGGACACATCTTTAATTTTCAAATAAGGGCCAGATCGCATTTGAGCACAAGTATGTTTCCTGCAATGTATGTGAAGATTGAGAACATGAAGCCAAGAGACAGTTGCTGAGGTCTGAACCATGTAGAATTGATTATGGTAAACTGTTATTATTCAAATACAAGTTACTCATTGAGAAAAAGAAGATACTTATTGAAATCAAGACACAGTTGCCTAACAATGAATGAATAATAATATAGTGCTATAAACAAAAGGTTTAAAAAAATTCAAAACAGAATTGAATCGTGACCTTAAAATTGAGAATTTAATCGTATATGAGGCAAATCGAACCCTAACCCCACTGAATGAAAACTAAAAGTTGTTTCTACTGGTGATTTCGACAGACCACCACAGGGAGAGGGGTCTACAGTATCAACAGAGAAGGCCTCCGAAGGATATTCAACGCTGTCAGAGGAACAGTCAGAGATGGACGAGGGATGTGGACAGTTTGATGCACGGATGCAACCTGTTATAAAGTTGTACCGGCTAGGTATGTATGGTTTTATTTACAGTGGTGACAGTCTTGACACACACACACACACACACACACACACACACACACACACACACACACACACACACACACACACACACACACACACACACACACACGGTTCAATGTTTCTTTCTTTTGTCTTGGACCCGCCCTGCAGCATACAGATACAGATACAAGACAACAAAGGCACACAGTGACCCGTACAACATTAAAATACCACACACCACCATACCTAGTGCAAAAGAGGAAGAACATCACCTCAAAACCTTCGACCCCTACCCTACCCTGTCTGCCCTCTGCAAGGACTCTGCTTGTACCTATTATACTTGCACGCATGGACCTCGTACCTGATGGCATTAGCCAATACTCAGAGTATAGTACTGTACATGGGAGGGGTCAGACACAATTTTCTTAACCTGTCCAATGGTGGCCTGCTCAAAGATGACCAGGGGGGTGGTCGGAGGTGTAGACATACCCATGATCTTCCCTGCCATTTTGGCTAATCTAAGGATCTCAGATTTGTGTTTTACAGTTGGGTTTCCAAAGCAACTGGTGATACCATACCTTAGAATTGACTCTATACTATCTCTATAGAAGATCAGCATTATGTTTCTACTTACACCAAAAAGTCTGAGCCTACGGAGAAAATGAAGCCGCTGGTGTACTTTTGCACACATACTTGCCACATGGGAGTGTCAGCTCATATCACAATCCATGTGCACTCCTAGATATTTATAGGAGGTGACCTGTTTGATGTCATGACCATGTATGGTCGTTGTCGTTGTCGTTGTCAGAGGAACAGTCAGAGATGGACGAGGGATGTGGACAGTTTGATGCACGGATGCAACCTGTTGTAAAGTTGTACCAGCTAGGTATGTATGGTTTTATTTACAGTGGTGACAGTCTTGTCGCGCACACACACACACACACACACACACACACACACACACACACACACACACACACACACACACACACACACACACACACACTGTTACGGACAAATAACATGGGTATAACTAGGGGTGGGTCCCGAAACTCGGGACCAAGTATGTACCGAACCGAACGTGCCTGGGTACCGGGTACCCATTACAATAATTCAATTTCGGTTCTCTCTATCGGTTCTCACAGACACGCGGTCACACGCTATTTATTTATTTTCTACCCTTTTAATAGAAGCGCAGGGAACAGAGCTGATCTACAAGCCTACACCGCGTTGCATCAGCGACGCGTTGTGGGCTTGTGGCTTGCAAAGGCGGGGCTATTTCTCTGCATGGAGTTGTCGAGGAGTGTAGAGACAGAGAGACGCGCGGTGCAGAGAAGCATTGAAGCTTTCTTAAACGTAATTTTCAAGTGAAGTTTATGGAAACTTTTAAGAGAGGGGACAGGAGTCTTGTGCCCTGCTGCCTCACTGCATGATCATGCATGTACGCTGCACAGCATTGAATCAACATCAACCCACCTCGGATGCGTGTGTGTGTGTGTGTGTGTGTGTGTGTGTGTGTGTGTGTCTGTGTGTGTGATCACGGCGTAGGGTCCAGACTCCAGAGGCTCAATTAGTTTAGACTCTAAATTAATTAAACTAAACTCTAATTAACTTTAGAGCTTGCAGTCGAACTGTCGAAGAGAGGTGGCGAAAAAACAAGAAAAACAACAAATGATAGCCTACTCTGGCAGCATGCACATTTCTGCAAGCCGCCTTTGTTTTCAATGATCCCACCATTTGCACGTCGGCAAAGCCGTTCTCGCCTATCGGCTGGAGATGCCCCCCCCCCCCATTAGCGATGCTAATTTGTGTGTTTTATTTGTCAGTAGTTAGTAGTAAGAGAAGTAGCCTACAACACTATTGTCCTGGGTAAATACAGAATAGATATATTATATTTAAAATAATCACTATATTATCCACAAATGGCTCAATAAAGGAGAGGATGTTACACTATTCATTGTACATTATATATAAATTATACTCAAATTGACATTGAGATTTTTTGTCAAATAAACATTTGACCTCTTATTTAAGTTATTTTATACCATTTTGGATCCGAAATAGGGAACCGTTAAGAACCGGAATCGATAAGCAGAACCGGAATCGGTACCGGTCTCGAAAAAATCCTAACGATACCCATCCCTAGGTATAACGCATAAAATGGACAGGAAACCTCACTGCAAAATGCTTTTACTTACTACTACTTCAAGCATAAAAATTACAGGTACAAAAGAGTTGTTCTCAGTAAAATGGCTCAATAAATACATGATGGAAGTTAATCGACTTTCAAGTATATTGGCAATCATTTATAATAGCGATAACTAGTAAGCCGTATTATATATAGAGTGTAAGATATTAAAGCAGAGCTGTGTTTGATTTACAGTGGTGGGGTGTCTCCAAAAAGAAAAGGAGACAAACAATAACTAAGCCTAACCAAAACCCTAACCAATAACAAAGGGTAAACTACAATTTAGGCCTAACACTCCTTCCCGAAGGGAGCTACAAATAAAGCAAAAGTTAACTAACAGAATAGTAGGTCCTTTTTAGCAAGCTAGCAATGTAAAGTCAACTTGTTTTAGTAGATTGTGAACCTTATGTCTAACCAATGACTAGTCTAAACTAAGTATGCACCCCCAGCAACACAACAGCAACACTGGCCGTAGTGGCGCATCTAGGCCAGTGCAGCGTAAACAAGACTACCAGCAGGCGATACACATATCTCTGCTGTTGGGAGGAAACCTCTTAACTTCAAAATCTTATAGGAAATGGAAAAACAAATTTTACATTTTTCAGAAATTGAAGAAAACCTTATTTTTTTTTTAAACAAAGCAATACTGCCTCATCAAAGTTGGTATTTTTGACTTTGTATATTATCAGATACTTGCATTTGTCATTATATTATCCCCACTTTACCCAAATACAGCTCAAGTGGAGTTAGGTGGTTTCCTCTGTCAGAGAAACCTCCTAACTCCACTGACAATGGATTTACAACTTTGATTATCGCGCGCGTGTGCGCGCACAAACACACAGAAGTCGTTCTTTTTGTTTATCTTCCACGCGGCTCTGAGGCTGAGCTGCAGTCAGTGCCTCCACAGAGCAGTGGAGTTAAGTGTTTCTACTCACAGTTTGAGGATCAAATGGAGTTCAGAGGTTCTTTCAGAAGTGCTTTTTGATACTTTCCATTGGTTCAATATGTTCATAACAACACAGACGTAAAGGGTGTTCAGTAGCATCGATTTATGAAACAGAGTTATAGACTTATGTTACTTAACAGCGACGATATATGGAAACAATAGCCGTAGCTCCATAACTGTATATGACCAATAGTTCGTTAGTATGAATATATATATGGAAATAGCGATAAGTACGTATATATATATTTAACCAACCATAACCATGAAATAACAATACCAGAAATAATAATAATAATCGGCACACACACACACACGCACGCATGCACGTAATGTCTCTCTCTCTCCGCCCTCCTCAGACTTGCTGCACCTCCCTGTGTGTAAGGATGGTTTCACTGCACAACAAGCTGATGTTGAGGACTGTGGAACATCACAGCTGAATTGTGATGACCAGCTCCTCTCTCCTCCCCTCTCAGTGGACAGTGATGATTTGGAGGAGGCCAAAGAAGCTCACCCCACGAGGAGTCACACAGGAAAGAAAAGGTTTACTTGTACAGAGTGTGGCAAAATGTTTAATCAAAAGATTTATTTGACAAGGCACACAATGATTCATACTGGGGAAACACCCTTTACTTGTACAGTTTGTGGTTTAGGCTGTGTTAGTAGTGGTCAGCTTAAACAACACTTGATGATTCATACAGGGGAAAAGCCCTTTCCTTGTACAGTTTGTGGCAAATGCTTTAGTCGGAAGTTTGTGCTAAAACAACACATGATGACTCACTCCACGAGGAGTCCCACAGGAAAGAAGAGGTTTACTTGTACAGAGTGTGGCAAAATGTTTAATAAAAAGAGTCAGTTGACAGTGCACACAATGATTCATACCGGGGAAAGACCCTTTACTTGTACAGTTTGTGGGATAGGCTCTCGTAGTAGTAGTAATCTTAAACAACACTTGTTGATTCATACAGGGGAAAAGCCCTTTCCTTGTACAGTTTGTGGCAAATGCTTTAGTCGGAGTTTTTTGCTAAAACAACATATGATGAATCATACAGGGTACAAAAGCTTTAGTTGCACACAGTGTGGGAAAATGTTTACTCGAAAGGAACAGCTCAACCTGCACACAATGATTCATACGGGGGAAAAACCCTTTAGTTGTGCAGTTTGTGGTAAATGCTGGAGGCAAAGGGGTGATCTAAAAAAACACATAAGGACTCATACTGGGGAAAAGCCCTTTACTTGCAAAGTTTGTGGTAAAGGCTGTATTAATCGGTATCAACTACAAGTACACATGAGGATGCACACAGGGGAAAGGCCATATTCTTGTACAGAGTGTGGGTTAGGCTGTAGTAGTAGTAGTCAGCTTAACCAACACAAGAGGACTCATACAGGAGAAAAACCCTATCCTTGTACAGTCTGTGGCATAGGCTGTAGTCGATCGAGTGAGCTAAAACAACACATGATGACTCATACAGGGGAAAAGCCTTTTTCTTGTACAGTTTGTGGCAATGGCTTTAATCGAGCAGATCATTTAAAACATCACATGAGGACACATACAGGGGAAAAGCCCTTTACTTGTACAGTTTGTGGTAAAGGATGTGTCGATCTGAAAACACACATGAGGACCCATACAGGGGAAAAGCCCTATATTTGTAAAGTTTGTGGTAAAGGCTGTGTTAGTAGTAGTCAGCTGCAGACGCATATGAGGACTCATACAGGGGAAAAGCCCTATATTTGTACAGTTTGTGGTAAAGGCTGTACGCAAATAGGTCATCTAAGAACTCACATGAGGACCCATACAGGGGGAAAGCCCTATATTTGTACAGTTTGTGGTAAAGGATTTGTTCAGAGTACTGAGCTGAAGACACACATGAGGACACATACAGGGGAAAAGCCCTATATTTGTAATGTGTGTGGTAAAGGCTGTGTTGAAGGTAGGCAGCTGAAGATACACATGAGGACTCATACAGGGGGAAAGCCTTGCACAAAATAATCAGCGCCATTTTTAATCTGCCGATATCGGCCTATTTATGCGATCAATTTATGTCCGATCTCAAAATAACGTATTATTGCATGAACACCGATATTGTTCACGCAATAATAACATGACCGTCAATAGCTTTCTACTGGCAGAGCGGCCAGCCTGCCTGTCTCTTTAAGAGCATCAGCTGTTAGCCCTCCCCCTTCACACACTGCTGTGTCTCTCGACTCTGCAGGCTGGAGCACGCAGCATAGAGAGAGAAGCCGTAATAATAATAATAGCAGTACTAGTCAAACAGCAAACAAACATAGGAACAGTCAAAACTAATACTAAATTAGTAGTGATACTGGGGAGTGATACTGGGGAGGAGCGGAGGATATGTTTTCAACACGAACGTGATTGCCTCGTTGTTAACATCACAGTAACGAGCACCCCCAACACATGTATTTATTTAAAGATGTAGTGCCATGATTTTATTCCACCCTAAAACATGATCATCAGGTCTTCTTGTTATATAAGGAGGTCTTCCTCCCTTAATATTTTCAAAAAAGGGTACAGTATTTGTTAAAATGTCGTTTTTATGTGGACACGCCCACCAGTTCATTAAGTAGGCCTGGTTTGCCTAGTGGGTGGTGATGGGTGGTGATCCACCTGAACTTTTTTTCATTGGCACGTTTGACTGTCAAGGGTTCAGCCTCCAGGAAGAAACCCTAAATACAAAGGGAATACATCATTGCACATACAAACGACTCCAGGGTGTCTAATGAAGTACTGTCACCTCATAGACACAAATATTGTGGCACTCCATCTTTAAATATTATAATGTCTTTGAATATGATTATGGCAAATAAATAATCACAGTGTCGCTGCACTGAGAGACATGCAGCTGCTGTATACTCCCACGGCTGCTCTATAGTATACATCTCCTTGCAAAAGTGTTTTTACCAGATTTTTACGTTTGTTAACCCATTCTGACCGGGCGCCCATTTTGGTGTCAGCATCATGTTATGCTTTAGCTATTTAAAAATAGCAGATCTACAAGCTCATATCGCGCCACCGAGTGGCGCGATACGAGCTTGTAGGTCTGCTATTTTTGAAAAATCGAATAACGACTGACATTTTTTTTAGAATCTGATCTCAGGTCAGAATGCGTTCATCAGACCAGTGTGTGTCCAGCGGAAACCTCGTATGAATCTGATCTCAGGTCAGAATGGGTTAAATAACACCATGAAACCGCCATTATCTTTTTCATGTCGCGCACCCCCCCAGAGGGCGTTCGGCCACCACAAGGGGTGCACACACCACAGTTTGGGAACCCCTGAACTACTGTATATGATGCACAGCACCGTATGAGACGTATGAGAGTTTCGTTCCCACGGAAAATAAGCAACATTGAATTTGATCTGTCTCCCGAATGATTATCCCATTCTGACCTGAGATCAGATTCATACGAGGTTTCCGCCGGACACACACTGGTCTGATGAACCCATTCTGACCTGAGATCAGATTCTAAAAATGTCAGCCGCTCTTCGATTTTTCAAAAATAGCAGACCTACAAGCTCGTATCGCGCCACTCGGTGGCGCGATATGAGCTTGTAGATCTGCTATTTTTCAATAGCTAAAGCATAACATGATGCTGACACCAAAATGGGTGCCCGGTCAGAATGGGTTATTTTAGATGGTTGGTATCACATATTGTTCTATGCCATATCACAGTTTAAATCTTGTAATTGGTTTCAGTCTACTTTAGTATTTCAATCTTATATTTAGCATTTAGCTTTTCTATAGTTTTTCTGTGTCTTGCTGTCCGTTTGTTTCATATTCTGTTTTATATCGTCCGCTCGCCGTCATTGTAAATGAGGGTAACCTCAATGCCTTCCGAGCATAAATAAAGGTTTCAAATATTTGTTGAGTTGCCACGTTTTACTTTTCCTTTGTGTATAAGGCGTATTACGTAATTCTCTTATTTGACAGCTAACAGAAAATTCCCATCTGACTGTAATCAACATTAAACGTTTGAGTTTGGAAGCGTGGCCCAGCATATCGCCTGTTTTGAAACTGTGCATAATGCAGGAGGCAGAAGGAGGTTGTGGTATTGAAAACGAGCGCTTCCAAACTCCCAACACTCCAAAAACATTATCACCGGCACAGAATTTAATGACAGAAAGTAGCTTATAACATGTCTACGGTGGATTTCTATGAAACAAAGATAATTCAAGCTTTCCGTACAGGTGCAATGTTGGTGAGTTTAACGTTGTTTTAATACAATCCGATATAGGACTTTTCTCTTTAGATGTATGTTCTGTCATTGTCATGGCCCATAGCACTTACCCTAACCCCTTAGATAGCATTTCTGTTGGCTTAGATAGCATTTGACACAGACTTATAGCATGTTATGTAGACAGCACTATAATTGTATTGTATATAGTTATAGCACGCCATAGTACATATGTATAGCATAGTAGTAAATATGTATAGTTTATATGTATAGTGTATGTATAGTTTCATTATATAGATATTCCACTGTTACTTTCTTAGCTTACGCATGTTTCATGATATTGATAAATGCTTTTATGTGATGTATTCCCATGCTTTTGTTCTTGCTTAAATGTAAGTCGCTCTGGATTAAGAGCGTCTGCTAAATGCCTAAATTGTAAATTGTAAATTGTAAATTGTCATTAGTTGGTGTTGCAACTTTAGATATAACATATTTAACCCATTCTGGGCGGGAACCCCTTTTGGTGTTAGCATCATGTTATGCTTTAGCTATTGAAAAATAGCAGATCTACAAGCTCATAGCAACCTACCGGTATTTAAAAAAATAATCTAGTGTTGCAAATTGCGACTATGTAGGAAGGACAGCTAGCCTGTTCACTGTTTTCCCCACCCATATTAGACTAGGTGTCATTGATTGTACGTTGGGGTCATGTGCAATATGGTTGGACAAAGGCAATAGCCGTAGGCCTACTACTATAGGCTATACTTTCACCAGGGTTTGGCTTTTGTTTTTATTTGGGACCACCTCCCCATCGCATAGTAGCCCAGGACCACCTCCCCATCGCATAGTAGCCCAGGACCACCTCCCCATCGCATAGTAGCCCAGGACCACCTCCCCATCGCATAGTAGCCCAGGACCACCTCCCCATCGCATAGTAGCCCAGGACCACCTCCCCATCGCAGCCCAGCTTGTATTCAGTCATGGTAATAAACTAGGGCTTTCACTTATAGTGACTTTTGCTAGTTGACTAGTTGCCTAGTTTACCAGTCGACTAGTTGTTTAACTACCTATTATGTAAAAATATTTTAGATTCTTTTAATCTTTGTACTCTTTGTAATCTTTGTACTAACTATAATCTAGCTGATCTTGGGGCCTACAAAAACGGGGGGGGGGGGGGGGGGGGGGGAAATCAACTAGTTGAATAGTCGAATAGTCGACTAGTTGCCCTATGTTCCCCATTCGTATTAATTGGTACATACATTTTATACTGCTATTGTTTTGCCAGATTTGAGGACCCTTTACTTATTCAGTGACAGACATTGTCCAGTATATTATCTACACTCTACAGTATATGGTTTATGATCCCCCACTCCTAAACTGTATGAGTCACTTCCTTTGTTCTAAGATGTGCCAAATTGGCAAGTGTAAATGTACTTTACACTTTACAGAACTTGCAGGAAAGAACGCCATGGACTTCTAATAAGCAATGCCATCTTAGCCCACTAGAGGCCACCGCTGCTCTACCTGCTGTAGAGCAGTAACTTGTGTGTGGACTGGAGGCACACTGCTGTGCTATGAGACAAGAGACAACTACCCTCCATGCCCTCAGTACCCACTTACTCGACTAATTACCTCAAAGTGAGCAACACCCACAATACTAGAGGAGCGTGAACAATGATCTGGTGCCACACACTTATAAAACAAATATGGGTAAATAAACCTTCGACAGCACTGCTACTCGGGTGTGGAATGCCCTGCCCCCTTACCTCAAAACAAGCAAATCACTGGCTTCCTTTAAAACGGGCCTAAAAATTCACTTTTTTTTTGTTTTGTATTATTGTTCATATCATGATTGTGTGTGTGTAAGTGCATAGGACCCGAAAGGAAATGAGACCGCAAGGTCTTTCTTCGGTGTAATCCTTTTGGACCTAATGCTTGAGAGTACTTGTGCTGTTTGCATTTATATACACTATCTTTTAGTGCATTGCTTCCCAACCTTTTTACACTGAAGTAGGCCTACCACGTAAGAAAAATATTTGGCTCTCCATGCATGTACCACCATAATAAATAACATTTATGTCGTTAATTAAAAATACATCAGCGTATACCTGCCATTTTTGTTCCATTCCTGTGCCAATAATGCTGCTGCTCTAGTGGATTTTTGTCAAATCACAAATCAGCACAACTGATGATATTTCAATTGTGATTAATCCGTTCCCAAATCTTCTATTAACGTCTAGGTGTGCTGTCATGCCCATTTCAGCAACGGCCATGGAGAGTCTATTTCAACCAATTTCTTGTGTTACCACCAGAGGGGGGGGGGGGGCTCAAGTAGCAGTGGTTGGGAACCTCTGTTTATTTAGTGTGTCTTTCCAGGGCCCCAATGACGGTACTACTGAAAGGAGCTCTTAATACCAGCAAGGTGACAAGAGATGAGTGACTGATTCATACCAACCTATCACGTGTGAAGTCGGTGAAAGGAGCCTTTATGGGAAGAATGCCTTAAGGAACCATTCCTCTCAGACAACAATGGCCTGAAGTCTGATATGGTGTGTGATTCTGTGTGTAGGGTGCTCATCTGGAATGTAGTCTGATATGGTGTGTGATTCTGCGTGTAGGGTGCTCATCTGGAATGTAGTCTGATATGGTGTGTGATTCTGCGTGTAGGGTGATCATCTGGAATGTAGCTTAGCGTGAATAATATGTCACCAGCAAAGTATTTTCCTTTTTTGATTTTTGTTTTTTGCTGCTAGTAAAAAAACAGGTTTGAAACATCATTGTTCGAATGAGTTTAATTTAATGTCTGCACACGTTAAGTTGGCACGTTAAAAGGATTAACTTTAGACGTATGAAGGTTATCAAATAGCCACTGAACTGAACCTCTAGTCTCCTGCAAGTAACTGAAGTTTCTAAAGTATAGCCTACTTTGTCATAATATGATAGTGTTGCTTGTCAAAGAATAAGATTTTCCAGCTGAAATGGTAACAGGAAGGGTGTGCAACAATACATTCTTGGCAATAGAGAGTATGCACATGCATGATTTTCCCATCAGGACACGCCCCCCTCATCTAGACTGAGTGGCAAAACATTGAGCAGCATGGATGGAGTGTTGGAGTTTGGAAGCGCTCGTAAATCACTCAACCATCCTGCGTACCACCTGTTTCTAAATGTCACATAATGCAGGAGGCAGCAAAATGTTGTGTTATTGAAAACAAGCACTTTCCAAACTCTGGCACTTAAAGAAAAATAATCAAATGCAGGGCATTTCATGACAGAAAGTAGCTCATAACTTTTTCTATGGTGGATTTTTATGAAACAAAACCTTTGCAGATAGACTGATAGAGGATAATTCAAGCTTTTCGTACAGCTGCAATGTTGGTGAGTTGTTTAATCATTAAGTCATTGTTTAATGCAATCAGACAGGAAGGAGTTTTCTGTTATATGAATGGGCTGTCAAAGCCAGAAAGTAGTTTTTCGACACTCAGTGGGCGTTCCTGCATAACGTCGAGGTACGATGATGTCACGCGCATACCCTCTATTGGGGAAAACAACTGGCTCCCTGAAGAGAGGGCACTAGGAGAGGGCACTAGAGAGAGGGCACTAGGGAAATGTGGGCACAAGGTAGGCTCGGGAGAGCAGTCCCTCCCCCTTTCAGAACAACGAGTGGCCCAGGAAATTATTCTCCATTCATTTTCTCCATAGGCTTTTCCTTTTTTTCCTATATTGTTTGTCCCACGATTTTGTAACCCATTTTTCACCCCTGTGTCAATCATCCTGTGATGTGATCCTGGGCTCTACACACCCTCCGCCAACCTAGGGAGAGCAACGGACTTAACTCATGCTTCCTTCATGCTTGAGTGTCCAAGTTGCTGCTTTACACCTGACAAGGGGGAGTTTCCTTGGTTGGACGTAGCGCGTGGAAGGAACACGTTATTCCAACCAGTTCCTTTCCCCTCCAACAGGAGTCCCCGGCTGGCCAGGGGGAGGCAGTTTAGAGACCAGGATTACTGCATGTTTTTGTGAGGGTACCTACCCTAGGGGACATGGGGAGAACATGCAAACTCCACACAGAAAGGCCCTTTCGCCAACCCCCGCCTTCGGGTATGGGCACTGATGGAGGAGGAAACACGCCGCCAGCACCCACAGCGCCCCGAGCGGGAATCGAACCCAGGACCTTCTAGCTGTGAATCCATAGGCTTTTCCTAAAGTATTTATTTAAAGACGGTTACGCCGCGGACAAAGCCAACTCGGATCGTGACAAATCATGACAATGAACACAATGTTTTGGGCCGATCAAATAATTTAGAAGAAGAAAAACAACAAAAACAGTGTTGTAACCTGCCTTTTTTTCTACGTTCTAATTATTTGTTTGGCCAAAACATTGTGTTTATTGTCATGATTTGTCACGACAAGAGTTGGCTTTGTCCGCGGCGGTAAACGTCTTTAAATAAATACTTTCTGAAATGTCTATGAGGAAAAATGAA
>NC_139713.1:7034722-7064722 GCF_964188405.1 Protomyctophum parallelum
TAATAGCCACTGAACTGAACCTCTAGTCCTCCTGCAAGTAACTGAAGTTTCTAAAGTATAGCCTACTTTGTCATAATATGATAGTGTTGCTTGTCAAAGAATAAGATTTTCCAGCTGAAATGGTACAGTAACAGGAAGGTGTGCAACAATACATACTTGGCAATAGAGAGTATGCACAATTGCACATGCATGATTTTCCCATCAGGACACGCCCCCCTCATCTAGACTGAGTGGCAAAACATTGAGCAGCATGGAGTGTTGGAGTTTGGAAGCGCTCGTTGTAAATCACTCAACCGTCCTGCGTACCACCTGTTTCTAAATGTCACATAATGGCAGGAGGCAGCAAAATGTTGTGTTATTGAAAACAAGCACTTTCCAAACTCTGGCACTTTTCGTACAGCTGCAATGTTGGTGAGTTGTTTAATCATTCAGTCATTGTTTAATGCAATCAGACAGGAAGGAGTTTTCTGTTTATATGAATGGGCTGTCAAAGCCAGAAAGTAGTTTTTCGACACTCAGTGGGTGTTCCTGCATAACGTCGAGGTACGATGATGTCACGCGCATACCCTCTATTGGGGAAAACAACTGGGCTCCCTGAAGAGAGGGCACTAGAGAGAGGGCACTAGAGAGAGGGCACTAGAGAGAGGGCACTAGGGAAATGTGGGCACAAGGTAGGCTCGGAGAGTGGGCACTATAGGGCGTCGCAGTCCCTCCCCCTTTCAGAACAACGAGTGGCCCAGGAAAGTATTCTCCATTCATTTTCTCCATAGGCTTTTCCTTTTTTTCCTATATTCTTTGTCCCACGATTTTGTAACCCATTTTTCACCCCTGTGTCAATCATCCTGTGATGTGATCCTGGGCTCTACACACCCTCCGCCAACCTAGGGAGAGCAACGGACTTAACTCATGCTTCCTTCATGCTTGAGTGTCCAAGTTGCTCCTTTACACCTGACAAGGGGGAGTTTCCCTGGTTGGACGTAGCGCGTGGAAGGAACACGTTATTCCAACCAGTTCCTTTCCCCTCCATCAGGAGTCCCGGCTGGCCAGGGGGAGGCAGTTTAGAGACCAGGATTACTGCATGTTTTTGTGAGGGTACCTACCCTAGGGGACATGGGGAGAACATGCAAACTCCACACAGAAAGGCCCTTTCGCCAACCCCGCCTTCGGGTATGGGCACTGGTGACACGGAGGAGGAAACACGCCGCCAGCACCCACAGCGCCCCGAGCGGGAATCGAACCCAGGACCTTCTAGCTGTGAGTCCATAGGCTTTTCCTAAAGTATTTATTTAAAGACTGTTACGCCGCGGACAAAGCCAACTCGGATCGTGACAAATCATGACAATGAACACAATGTTTTGGGCCGATCAAATAATTTAGAAGAAGAAAAACAACAAAAACAGTGTTGTAACCTGCCTTTTTTTCTACGTTCTAATTATTTGTTTGGCCCAAAACATTGTGTTTATTGTCATGATTTGTCACGACAAGAGTTGGCTTTGTCCGCGGCGTAAACGTCTTTAAATAAATACTTTCTGAAAAGTCTATGAGGAAAATGAACGGCAATTTCTTTTCCGCGTCTCTCGAGGGGGCGGGACTGCGACGCTCTATAGGTTGAAATGCAGGCATCAAAACGGGAATACTTTGAAGTCTGCATGGCACGCATTACTGGAATGCAACTATATTCAGTTTTCTTCCCCCCATACAACATATTTTCAGGGAAATGTTATATAATTTAGAGGTTAAGGTTAGTCAATAGTTCTGTGAGGTTGAGGTTAGGTTTAAGCATAGTTTAGCTGAGGTTAGGATTAAGTTTAGGCATATTTTTACTATCTTTTGAAGTCTGGTGCACACTCTTTCTGGTAAGCCACAGCAATGTTTGATTGCGTGCTTGTCTGACAAGGACCTGATCATAAAAATGTCTGTTTTAGTGTTTAGATTTAGTGTTTGCATGTTGTTAGTACAATGTCTGTTTGTGTTACATGTGGTATGCATTCATGGTGTGTGTGTGTGTGTGTGTGTGTGTGTGTGTGTGTGTGTGTGTGTGTGTGTGTGTGTGTGTGTGTGTGTGTGTGTGTGTGTGTGTGTGTGTGTGTGTGTGTGTGTGTGTGTGTGTGTGTGTGTGTGTGTGCGTGCGTGCGCGCGGTGTCCCCATGTTTGCATCTGGTATTTATTGATTCAAGCATTTATGTGTCAAGCAAAGTAAAATGTATTCATTCAAGTAGGATACAAAATGTATTCATTCAAGTAGGATACTTTTGACAAAATCGATCACAAAGTGCTTAGCTGAAAAAGAGATGGTGGCGTAAATGTACAACATTCAGGTGTGTGTGTGTCTCTGTGGCGCAATGCATACAGTATGTGCATTTGAAAGAAGTATGCAGGCCCAAGCCATGAGGTCAGTCCGCTGCCCCCCCCCCCCCCCCCCCCCCCCCCCCCCAGGTTGGCAGAGGAAGTGTAGCGCCCAGGATTACATTAGATAATTGGCACTGGGTGAAAAAACTGGGTTGCAAAATCGTGGTATGCAAATTAACAATGGAATGTATTGGCGCTTAAGCTCCACGGCCCGCAGCCTGCAGGGCCCGGTATCCAGTACGAGACTAGGTACAGCTGTTGCTTCTGGCCTGATGAAGGT
The DNA here is from genome assembly GCF_964188405.1 of Protomyctophum parallelum. Classification (NCBI taxonomy): domain Eukaryota; kingdom Metazoa; phylum Chordata; class Actinopteri; order Myctophiformes; family Myctophidae; genus Protomyctophum; species Protomyctophum parallelum. The sequence goes on from NC_139713.1 coordinate 7,037,352, forward strand.
CCAATCCACCGAAACGTCGACCCAATAAAGAGCAACATTTTGTGTGTGTCTGACAGTGTTTCTTTGTTTTTCAAAGATACCCTTTTTATGAAAAAATGTAACGCAACACAGGAACCCCCCCCCCCCCCCGCGCTAGTGTTTTGGTCGTCCGACATTTTCTGTAGCAGTTGACTTTCCCAGGTATGAACTGAATAAACCTGTAGTCTTGTATTACAGGTATAATCATGGTTCTCTATCTCTATTCTGGTATTACAGGTAATCCGTCAACATGATGACAGGAAGGGCCTCGGCTTTCCCCCAAATCCATGCGGTGGATCTTGTTTTAACTGAGCTGTGCACTCGTCCCAACATGAGGTGACACTGAAAATCGGGTCCGACTCCAAAGGGAAATATACTACAGGTGAAGAAACGAAAAGATACGTACAGGGAAGGGAAAAGGAAGGCACGTCCGCACACTGTTCTTAAGCTCCCAGAGTAGTTTTATTAGAAGTAGAAGGACAACGTTTCGACCACAACATAGGCCTTCGTCAGGTATGAAAATGTGCACGTATACAGTAGGCCTGTACTGTATGAGCAGCACTGCAGCGCATGTGGTTCAGCTGAGACAACATGTAGTCCAGGAAGTAAGTGAGCCCAGTGTCCCATGACATCATGGAGCCCATGGACACTTTGAAATACTAAAATATCTAAAAACACACATTTCCCACATTAAAAAACCCCAGGAATTGGTGTTTCTTGACTCCCAAACATCATTACAATAAGATCTGGTTGCAAAACGGATGAAGTGGCCCTTTAATGCTGCTATATTACATACTTGAATGTGTGTCTACTCCGTTTTGTCATGGCAAGGAGCCAGTAGACTGTCGGCATGCATGCAAAGTAATTAATAGGCATATTGCAATTTATATTTAGCCTGAGGGTTTGAGCTTGAGGTATCAACTGTCACCTTTGAATCTTTGAAGCACTGACAGCTTATATGACCATATTCAAGATGGTGGCGTCTTTGCTCTTACATGTGGATCATACATGTGTGTCATATTTGGATTAAGCTGATTATTTCCGTATACCCCCTCTGGTGGGGATGTGTTTTATCCCTGCTTCTGGTCAGACTTATGTAAACACTAGAGCGGTGCCTGTGTTGTGATATCAGAACAGGCCAGATCCATATATGGAGATATAGGGGTGATCAGGTCCAGGCAGAGGATTTTGTGCTGGTTCTGCGTGACAACCGGAATTACATGCCCCACCCAGTTATTATGGCCTTTTTGTGGCGGTTCTGGACAACCATGGTTTCCGACCGACCGACGACACCGGGCACTGCACTCCCTGCGGGGGTGTGGAACGTGTGTGTCGAATTTGAAGTCGGTGGGGCGAACGGTTCTCGAGTTACGTGGATTACACACGTACAGACAGACAGACAGACAGCCATCCACAGTTCCTGCTTTAAGCAGGAACTGCTTAAAGCAGTAATACTGATGTAATACTGATGTATGTGTCCCTATTAGCGATGACATCAGGAACGACAGTTTTCAGCTTTGAGGCAGGACTCCAGAGAAGAAGGGAAGATATAACCTCATTGTCAGCTCTGTAGCAGTGGCCGGAAAACTGTGTTCTTCTGGATCGGACTAGTGAAGAAAGACAGACAGACAGACAGACAGACAGAGACATGGTGCATTTATAGATCGATAAGATAGGATGCATTTCCTTTTGGAAAATGTAGACTGATATGTTTGATATTCATGTTTGATAATATCACAATTTAACAATTGTTTAAACTTTATGTTAATCACAGCAACCCATGGCGTCTATACTTTGAACACATTTACAAGCGTTCTACATACATTCTTCAAGGTCTCAATGGGTCGTGTTGTGAGCTTGTAGATCGGCTATTTTGGCCACGTTTCAGACGATACTGTGTAGTGTGTAGATGGATGCGTTTCTGACTGTTGTGAAATTCATAGTGAACGATACAAAAGCACACCTTTTGAATGAGTGAGAGTCTAGTACAGCCACGCAGTTTACTGATTACATCAATGCCGTATTGAATAGCAACTCCATTGTGTTTCGATTGCCTCATGATGAAGACTAGTGTCGTCACTCACCACCCAGGAAACCAACCACAATAAGTAGCCTAGCGTTCACTCTACCATGAAATCAAATACACGTGAACGCACGCTCCATCGCGCCCTCACACTGCTACTGTAGTGGTGGAAGAAGTATACTTAGAAATATAAAACATTATTATAAACCTTTTTATAACTCATTGTCGACACCAAGTGATGCAACCAAATCTCTTCCTTTGTTTTCCGTGTATCGAACTTTAGTTATTATTTGTTTTATTACTTGTACTATTATAATACAAGATAACAACGGTAGGCACTATAAGCTATGGCTTATACACGTTTTCGGTCCAAATATTTTCTGTAAGGTTTGTTGTAATTAACTATGTATAATGCTTTAATGATCGAAATAAACTATTCATTCATAGTACTTATATATTTTTTATCTAAGTAAACGTATACCAATACCGCAACAACCAAATCTCTTCCTTTGTTTTCCGTGTATCGAACTTTAGTTATTATTTGTTTTATTACTTGTACTATTATAATACAAGATAACAACGGTAGGCACTATAAGCTATGGCTTATACACGTTTTCGGTCCAAATATTTTCTGTAAGGTTTGTTGTAATTAACTATGTATAATGCTTTAATGATCGAAATAAACTATTCATTCATAGTACTTATATATTTTTTATCTAAGTAAACGTATACCAATACCGCAACGTAGAGCTTGTAGATTAGTTATTTTGTGAATAGATGAAGTATAGGCTACTATAATAGGGCTTACTTGTTTAATCTGTGTTTTGTGATAATACTGTAAATCTACAAATTAACTTGTAACTAAAGTTTAAAAAATTATAATTTATAAATGCATTTGGCTCAGATGTGGTAGAGTAGAAGTCTACTAGTAGAGTAGAAGTGAAAAATTAATAGTCCAATAAAACTAATAACTGCGGTACTGCTACTGCTACTGTAATTCACAGTTAAAGAGGGATTAGTTTACTAATGCTGACCTTTAATCATGTAATGCAGTCAATCGGGGGAGAATTCAATAAATAAGTGACACAATAAGTCCATTCATGGGACATAAATTAGGTGATATATATCATGTTGACAACCTGAGTGAGGCGTGATTTTTTTTTTGAATGCTTCACTTGTTGCCGGCTTTGTCTTCTTCTGGTGAAGGATGTTGGACTGAAGCCTAGTTTTAAAGGTGGACAAACCAGTTTCAGGGCAAATGGAAAGAATCCCAAAGAGATAAATAATAATGTCCTGCACCGCTGACCTGGGATTGACTGACTTTATTATCACCTCCTCCCTCATGGGGGAAATGTCATTTGTTTTGTCATCTCAACCACCTCCCTGCAGCAGTGCAAAAATCATGATGATTTGGGATTCTTTTGAGTTGTACTCATCGATATGGAGTTTAGATATTATGTAAACATGTTAGTACTTGAGATAGGGTATACTCACATCATCAGTTGGTTCATCACAGGCGGTGTAATTGTATATATATATATATTTTTTTTTGGCACATTTCATATTTCCATATTTTATATATTACCACATGACACTGTATATAGCAATGCATTATCAGATGATAACAGAGCTATAACCATACAACAGAAAACACTCGCATAGAGAGAATAAAAATGACTTGAAATACTTATTTGGGATGGGTTGATAGAGCAAATGTTAGAGTTAAGGAAACAAAACATGCCCCTTTAAAAATCCTCTAGGTTATGTGCATGCATAAAGTATGTGGCAAAGTGAGTTTAACGTTGTTTTAATTGTTTAACATGGTTTAATGCGATTTCAGATCTGGTGACGCTATAGAACTCTATATGAGCGCCCCGGAACACAATTTCCAATTAATTTCCCCCCCATAGACGTTTCATAAAGTATTTATTTAAAGACCTGTAAGCCTCGGTCAAAGCCAACTTGGGTCGTGACAACTCATGACACAATCTTTTGGGCTGAACAAATAACTAGAAAAAAAAATCTAATTATTTGTTAGGCCCAAAAACTCAACGGAAGCGGTCGCTTTCTGAGATGTAAGGAGGGGAAGTTAGTGGCGGCGCGACCTTAGCCTATGGCTAATAAGCCAGACCGAATCAGCCGTTGGCAAAATAAAATTGCCTGTGATTTGAGTCTAGCGCGACCCATGTTATACAGTGTTCCAACCACTCCCTTCCTAAAAACGCTACCAGAGCATCACATCTCGTACCACCAACCGTCTCAGTAACAGTTTCTTCCCCCAGGCAGTCAGGCTGCTGAACAGCTGACCTTGAGCTGTATTGCACTGTCACTTCACTTTGCACTTTTTGAGTTTTTATGTTCTTTCTTTGCACTATATATGTTTGTTTTTGTCCTGTGTATGTAAGACTGAGAGTGCTCTGAGCAAAATAAATGTCATTGTATTTACATTATACTGTATCTATACATATGACAAATAATCCTGAACCTGAACATAGCCTGTGCACTCTCAGCTCATCACAATTTCTCTTGTACTTGTACCTATAACAGTGACAAACCTGATTCTGATTCTGATGAGTTGTCACGATCCGAGTTGGCTTTGGCCGAGGCTTACATACGTCTATGGGAAAAATTATTGGAAATTGTCTTCGGGGCGGGACTGTGACACCAATCGGCGCCGTTTCAACTCGATGACGTCAAACAACAACAAACATGGCTGTCCCCACTGTGATAACCTGTGACCGTCCTTGCGAAAAATTTCAGCTTGAGTGTCACAGGCTAGATGAGGAAAGGATTTAAGGAAACAAAAACCCAAAAATTCCCCTTGAAAACCCTGTATGTCAAACAAAGCCAACCAGGAAAAAAACGTGAATCACCCTGTTGTGGCCTGCAGGAAACGTCTACATTTATTGGTGAGGTAGATGAACGACCGCAGTATGTGTGCTCTACCTACATACTGTGCTTAATTTACCAGGGTGCTATTAATACATTTTCCATTCTAGCTATTATAGAGAGTATGCAGGAAGTTATGCGGGAACGCCTACCGACTTTCAACTAAATTTACGACTTTCTGGCCTTGACGGCCCATATCCAAACAGAAAATCTGATTGCATTAAAGGACGTTAAACTCACTTTGCCACTCGATTTTCCACTCACTTTATGCATGAGCATACCCTCTATTAGGAGCAGTGCAACACTGCTGATGTGTCCTTGAGCAAGGCACTGAACCCTCAACTGCTCCAGTGTAGCTGCTCGGTATGAGAGCATGTGTGCTTGTACTGTTAATTGTGTGCTACAACCAAAGCAAAGTTACCATTTTTACCCAGGGTAACTGGACTAAGCTCAAGAACTTGTTTACAGCCAGGCCCTGCTCATAGAACATTTCATGGTAGGGGTTCAATGGCTTGCTCAAGGCCAGGGCACTTCAACGGTGGTAATTTTAACGTGCCGGTCCGGGGATACGAACTAGCGACCTTCCGATATCAAGACCGCTCTGCAAACCGTTCGGCCACCGCTGCCCCACGGGTAAATAATATGAATAATTTGAAAAAGGACAACTGGAGGACCATAGAGTTATAATTTATCGAATAAAGCAGGCGGACGTATACACTCTATTTGAGCACCACATTATTTTGAGCTCTGAGCAGGGGCATTACTAGACGGTTTCAGACGATGGTGCGCTGCAGTAGCGTTTTAAATGTGGAAGTCTTGCAATTCAAAATGTATGACCACCACCCAGGCGATGGTTGGTCGTTGTTTATAGCGGCGGTTCTGGTGTTAGTGTGGAGGACACTATACAGGACCCCACCTTGAGAACCACCGTAATGAGCAGCCATGCAGATGAAGGGACAAGCGTGGCTGTAGGATGACAGATGTCACCCGAGGCTCCAGTGATTAGATCCTGTCTGAAGTCTGTCTGCCATTCAAACAAGGGGAACAATTGTCACCGGTGCGGCACGAGTTGTATATACTTGTGTAAGTTGAAGGCCAAATGGGTTCATGAATAATATTGACGCCAGTTCACATAATGTCCTATTGCGGCCGGGTCACGGTGACGGATAGCTCCGCGACTCAAAGAAACACTTGTTCTTTTGTCCTGCGACATATGGAGTCACGCGGTCGCGGTTGCACACATTATCTGACTAAAGCACTGTAAACACGCAAAGTTACAAGTATAATCCATACGTAGGAGTTATTGTTGGCCAGGCTGCTGTTTTTGTTTACAGAGGCAGGTTAGAGGTGAGTCGACTGATGTGTTGGAATGTTGTGGAGTAACGTTGGCCCGTATGAGAAATGCTGTTGCTACCTGATATGCGTTGAGCCGTACGGTGAAATCCAGTGGTGGAACAAGTACTCAGATTTATTACTTAACTGTAACTATGTAACTTTACTCTTATCTACGCTGGAATTGAATCTGGTATCATCATGCGCAAGCACAGATTTATTCAAGCATATTTACCATAAATTGATAAATTGATTAATTGAATCTTGGCCATCAGGTAAATGTTCGTGTCAGATCCTGTGTCATGACCTTTTGACATGTCTCGATAGAATGGCAGGGAGACAAAATACAACCACCCCGATTGTATTAGTCTATATTGTATTGTCATACAGTACCATACAGATTGGAAATAAATACATTTCATTCATTAGAAAAATGTGCCACTTTAAGTGGTAAAAAAAGTTCTGTATCGAAATTCAGACTTAATACAAATGCATATATACTTACAGTACCAAAGTAAAAGTACTCATATCTTTCAGAATTTGACAAATCTTTGGAAAATAGCCGATCTGCAACCCGTCAATTGTTGCACAATTGGCTTACTATGTCAGGGGCCCTCCCCTCGGGTTATTGATTCGTCTATAATTTATATACTGATAGACATGAACTGGGACTTACAAGGTTAAATTAAGCTAACACACTCCACCCTGATTATTACCCTAGTCACCTGTCCGTGTCCCGTTTGCCCCAGCCAATCCTTGTGCTGATTGTACCTTGAGTGCACCTGTAGTTTTGCAACCTTTACTTTATTGAACACCTTTTCGAGTTGAACTGCTCTGCATCCTGACTGTGTTTGGATCCTGTTCTACACTCGTCCTAAAGCTACGTTCAAACCAGTTCAAGTGGCTGTACTGTGATTACAGTACATACAAGGTCAATGCAAAGACGAGAAGTCCCGCAAACAGGCGCGGCACGAATGAAGCAAACGGTCGCACGATATCTTCGCCCCCAGCTGGAAAAAATCCATTTATATACCAGTACTTGAGTAAATGTTCGTATTTACTTCCCACCACTCCTATAATGCATACAAAGCACTCATTGGTGCTTGGTGTGCAAAGGCACACTTCCCCATACATACCTGACATTACTGTCATTCTCTGCTTACAGTCATCGCTTTCCTTCAGCATCATTGTTTGTCCTTAAATAACTCTCCATCAGATACTAATTCATGCTGTGGTATTATGTGTACAAGATTGTTTTTGTTGTTCAAAGCGTCTAGCCAGCCACTGTATAATGTTTCACGCCTGAAAGCATAGAGTTGACAGACGGTAGACGGAGATCACACAGTATTTATTGTCTGACATTTGGTGACACAAACGTGTAATAAAGAAATCACACCCCGTGTGAAGCGGTGTTGATTTCGTCGACTAAAACTATGACGAAAAATGTTCGACTACCTCTTTTTAACTGACAAACTAAATGAAAACTAAGCTATGATGACTATAACTAAGACTTATTATGTTGACAATTTCGTCAGCAAATAAAAACTAGACAAACATGTTAGGAAGGGACTAGTGGACAAGAGATCCAGTATAAGTCATTTTACACTTGGTTGCATGCTGAAAATAGCCGATCTACAAGTCCACAACGTGTCGCCCTGCGACAATCTTTGTTAGGACAACTGCCGATTTGCCCGTCCACATATGACATAAATTCTCCATTCGTTGTCAATGGCATTTCATGTTTGTGTTAGGACAAGAATCTACACTATAGCTGAATATAGGAGGGGCTAACAGTTGGTAATAGATCACTAGAGCCTTACCGATATATTGTTTTTTTTGTCGATATATTGTTTTTTATTAGACTTTGTTGATGAAATCTGTATGTGCAATTATGCAGTTGATGTGTCCTGATTTTGAACGTCTTCCATCTCACTGGCATCCCAATCTTCCTCCTGTAATCTGAAGATTTACCTCGTATAGCGATTGCCATCGCACTTGACCTAGTTTACATTTACAGATTATTTATGTTTGAGGGGCGATGGCCGCGATAGCCCCTCCTATGTCCAGCTTCTGTTGTGTGTAACCCGTTAAAGACACTGCCAGGATGGCATAGTGATCTATCTGTTGTGTGTGACCCGTTAAAGACACTGCCAGGATGGCATAGTGATCTATCTGTTGTGTGTGACCCGTTAAAGACACTGCCAGGATGGCATAGTGATCTATCTGTTGTGTGTGACCTGTTAAAGACACTGCCAGGATGGCATAGTGATCTATCTGTTGTGTGTGACCCGTTAAAGACACTGCCAGGATGGCATAGTGATCTATCTGTTGTGTGTAACCCGTTAAAGACACTGCCAGGATGGCATAGTGATCTATCTGTTGTGTGTGACCCGTTAAAGACACTGCCAGGATGGCATAGTGATCTATCTGTTGTGTGTGACCCGTTAAAGACACTTTCAGGATGGCATAGTGATCTATCTGTTGTGTGTGACCCGTTAAAGACACTGCCAGGATGGCATAGTGATCTATCTGTTGTGTGTGACCTGTTAAAGACACTGCCAGGATGGCATAGTGATCTATCTGTTGTGTGTGACCTGTTAAAGACACTGCCAGGATGGCATAGTGATCTATCTGTTGTGTGTGACCCGTTAAAGACACTGTCAGGATGGCATAGTGATCTATCTGTTGTGTGTGACCTGTTAAAGACACTGCCAGGATGGCATAGTGATCTATCTGTTGTGTGTGACCCGTTAAAGACACTGCCAGGATGGCATAGTGATCTATCTGTTGTGTGTGACCCATTAAAGACACTGCCAGGATGGCATAGTGATCTATCTGTTGTGTGTGACCCGTTAAAGACACTGCCAGGATGGCATAGTGATCTATCTGTTGTGTGTGACCCGTTAAAGACACTGCCAGGATGGCATAGTGATCTATCTGTTGTGTGTGACCTGTTAAAGACACTGCCAGGATGGCATAGTGATCTATCTGTTGTGTGTAACCCGTTAAAGACACTGCCAGGATGGCATAGTGATCTATCTGTTGTGTGTGACCTGTTAAAGACACTGCCAGGATGGCATAGTGATCTATCTGTTGTGTGTGACCCGTTAAAGACACTGCCAGGATGGCATAGTGATCTATCTGTTGTGTGTGACCCGTTAAAGACACTGTCAGGATGGCATAGTGATCTATCTGTTGTGTGTGACCCGTTAAAGACACTGCCAGGATGGCATAGTGATCTATCTGTTGTGTGTAACCCGTTAAAGACACTGCCAGGATGGCATAGTGATCTATCTGTTGTGTGTGACCTGTTAAAGACACTGCCAGGATGGCATAGTGATCTATCTGTTGTGTGTGACCCGTTAAAGACACTGCCAGGATGGCATAGTGATCTATCTGTTGTGTGTAACCCGTTAAAGACACTGCCAGGATGGCATAGTGATCTATCTGTTGTGTGTAACCCGTTAAAGACACTGCCAGGATGGCATAGTGATCTATCTGTTGTGTGTGACCCGTTAAAGACACTGCCAGGATGGCATAGTGATCTATCTGTTGTGTGTGACCCGTTAAAGACACTGCCAGGATGGCATAGTGATCTATCTGTTGTGTGTGACCCGTTAAAGACACTGCCAGGATGGCATAGTGATCTATCTGTTGTGTGTGACCTGTTAAAGACACTGCCAGGATGGCATAGTGATCTATCTGTTGTGTGTGACCCGTTAAAGACACTGCCAGGATGGCATAGTGATCTATCTGTTGTGTGTAACCCGTTAAAGACACTGCCAGGATGGCATAGTGATCTATCTGTTGTGTGTGACCCGTTAAAGACACTGCCAGGATGGCATAGTGATCTATCTGTTGTGTGTGACCCGTTAAAGACACTTTCAGGATGGCATAGTGATCTATCTGTTGTGTGTGACCCGTTAAAGACACTGCCAGGATGGCATAGTGATCTATCTGTTGTGTGTGACCTGTTAAAGACACTGCCAGGATGGCATAGTGATCTATCTGTTGTGTGTGACCCGTTAAAGACACTGTCAGGATGGCATAGTGATCTATCTGTTGTGTGTGACCTGTTAAAGACACTGCCAGGATGGCATAGTGATCTATCTGTTGTGTGTGACCCGTTAAAGACACTGCCAGGATGGCATAGTGATCTATCTGTTGTGTGTGACCCATTAAAGACACTGCCAGGATGGCATAGTGATCTATCTGTTGTGTGTGACCCGTTAAAGACACTGCCAGGATGGCATAGTGATCTATCTGTTGTGTGTGACCCGTTAAAGACACTGCCAGGATGGCATAGTGATCTATCTGTTGTGTGTGACCTGTTAAAGACACTGCCAGGATGGCATAGTGATCTATCTGTTGTGTGTAACCCGTTAAAGACACTGCCAGGATGGCATAGTGATCTATCTGTTGTGTGTGACCTGTTAAAGACACTGCCAGGATGGCATAGTGATCTATCTGTTGTGTGTGACCCGTTAAAGACACTGCCAGGATGGCATAGTGATCTATCTGTTGTGTGTGACCCGTTAAAGACACTGTCAGGATGGCATAGTGATCTATCTGTTGTGTGTGACCCGTTAAAGACACTGCCAGGATGGCATAGTGATCTATCTGTTGTGTGTAACCCGTTAAAGACACTGCCAGGATGGCATAGTGATATATCTGTTGTGTGTGACCTGTTAAAGACACTGCCAGGATGGCATAGTGATCTATCTGTTGTGTGTGACCCGTTAAAGACACTGCCAGGATGGCATAGTGATCTATCTGTTGTGTGTAACCCGTTAAAGACACTGCCAGGATGGCATAGTGATCTATCTGTTGTGTGTAACCCGTTAAAGACACTGCCAGGATGGCATAGTGATCTATCTGTTGTGTGTGACCCGTTAAAGACACTGCCAGGATGGCATAGTGATCTATCTGTTGTGTGTGACCCGTTAAAGACACTGCCAGGATGGCATAGTGATCTATCTGTTGTGTGTGACCCGTTAAAGACACTGCCAGGATGGCATAGTGATCTATCTGTTGTGTGTGACCTGTTAAAGACACTGTCAGGATGGCATAGTGATCTATCTGTTGTGTGTGACCTGTTAAAGACACTGCCAGGATGGCATAGTGATCTATCTGTTGTGTGTGACCCGTTAAAGACACTGCCAGGATGGCATAGTGATCTATCTGTTGTGTGTAACCCGTTAAAGACACTGCCAGGATGGCATAGTGATCTATCTGTTGTGTGTAACCCGTTAAAGACACTGCCAGGATGGCATAGTGATCTATCTGTTGTGTGACCCGTTAAAGACACTGCCAGGATGGCATAGTGATCTATCTGTTGTGTGTGACCCGTTAAAGACACTGCCAGGATGGCATAGTGATCTATCTGTTGTGTGACCCGTTAAAGACACTGCCAGGATGGCATAGTGATCTATCTGTTGTGTGTGACCCGTTAAAGACACTGCCAGGATGGCATAGTGATCTATCTGTTGTGTGTGACCCGTTAAAGACACTGCCAGGATGGCATAGTGATCTATCTGTTGTGTGTAACCCGTTAAAGACACTGCCAGGATGGCATAGTGATCTATCTGTTGTGTGTAACCCGTTAAAGACACTGCCAGGATGGCATAGTGATCTATCTGTTGTGTGACCCGTTAAAGACACTGCCAGGATGGCATAGTGATCTATCTGTTGTGTGTGACCCGTTAAAGACACTGCCAGGATGGCATAGTGATCTATCTGTTGTGTGTAACCCGTTAAAGACACTGCCAGGATGGCATAGTGATCTATCTGTTGTGTGTGACCCGTTAAAGACACTGCCAGGATGGCATAGTAATCGACAGATGTTTACCTCTTCACGCCGTAACACAAACATTGATGACGAAGGTGAGGACGCAAATTGTGATTGGCCGGAATGAGATTATGATGATGTACAGTACGTATGGATATTGCTGTTTAGACTGATGACAGGTTCTATGATCATAGATTACTTTTTCTATGATGATGTATGTATGGATATTACGGTTTAGACTCATGACAGGTTCTATGATCATAGATTACTATTTCTGTGTGACATGGAATGTACGTATGGATATTACTGTTTAGAGTGATGACAGGTTCTGTGAGAATGGAATGAGAGTATGATGATGTACGTATGGATATTACGTTTAGACTGATGACAGGTTCTGTGATCATAGATTACTATTGAGAGTATGTACGTATGGATATTGCTGTTTAGACTGATGACAGGTTCTGTGAACGATCATAGATTACAATTTCTATGTGTGAGATGGAGGATAACTGATTTTAAGCTGGGTGTGGCTGTGCACCTGTTGTGCATGGACTTGATCAAGGCACAACAGGATAAATCAGTCATCTCCACAATCACTCAAGAGAGCCTCTGTCTGGACAGTGGAGACTGGAGAGTCTATCGCCTCTCCTGTGTAAAATGTGTTATGTTGTGTTATTCCTTCCTTGCACATAAACCGAATACGGTAACTTTCCCCGTGTTTCTTCACTGGTCCGATCCAGAAGAGCACAGTTTGTCGGCCACTGCTACAGAGCTGACAATGAGGTTATATCTTATCAGGAACTGGGGGTGGCAATGAAGGACCGGGGAGTCTGGCGTAGCATTGTGGAATCCATGATCTCGACCGCGGTCGAAAAATGATGATGAAAACAGTCTACTTAAGAAAGCTGCCCTGTGTTGTGTCCTTCCTTGCCCTGGGTGGTGACTAGTCGGTCACACTATATGCATTTGATGTAATTACCTCTTGTAATTAACTTACTGTAAATTGCTCCGGATTAAATGCCTAGATTGTAAATCTGTATTTTGTTTACCAGACATGTGAAATATTCCCTTGAAAACAAACAAACAAATGTGTCTTACAAAATGCACGTTTGTACAATGTGCTTGACCTCTCTGTCAATATAACTTTGATTGTAGGAGAGGTTTTGTGCATGATCAGCCCACATTTGACAAGCATTTACTGTATGCCTTCTACCATGTACTGGAAAGGTAAACCTGATGGTTCAGTAATCATCCCTCCCCCCCCCCCCCAAAAAAAAAATCCTGAAGTTTAGAACCCCTGCTCTATGAAGCCATCAAATCTGCAGAAGCACTTGGATTCAACCCATAGCCAAGCCTGGAGAAAAAGTCAAAGATGGCCTTAAATCTCTCAACACACTCGAAGCCCACACAAGCCACTTGAAAGAAAAGCCGGTGGAATAATTCCAAGCTATAGCCTTGAATCTTTCAACCCAGTGTCGCTTGATAAAAAAGAAGTTAATTAAGTCCTTGGCAGACATTGAGTTTTAAACCTGCAGAATATAATTCCTAGTCTCAACAGACATTTATGAGACTATGAGCTAAATATAGTGAGCTGTCTTTGAAAGCCTCTTATCAGGTTAATTCTTTCTGAAAAGAAAATACGCAACAGCATTTTATACAATCGAGTCCCTGCTCCGTCTGGCATCCCAATCTTCCTCCGTAGTCTGAAGACTCACCTCTTCAGACTCCACTTTAGCCCTTAGCACATAGCCCGTAGCACTTGAGAATTATAGCCTTGGGCTTATGCAAAGGTTACAATGTAATTTAGATATTTAGGTATGTAGACAGATGCCAGGTTCATTTGTAATGTTGACCTGGCATCCTATAGTTTTGTACAGTTTCAACGTACAGATGATTTATTTTTGGAAATTATACTGTTTAGTGATTTAGGTTATCCGTCCTTGGTTTACCTATGATCTTAGATTACTATTTCTATGCATTTGATGTAATTACCTCTCTGTTTATACCTTGCTTACTGTAAATTGCTGTGGAATGCCTAAATTGTAAATCTCTCTATTTGGGGCATTTTGTAGATTTGCTGTGTGTACCAGACATGTGAAATTGTCACTTGAATGCAAGCACATATTATTTCTTAAAAAATGCATGTTTGTCAGTAAGTGAACTGACCTAGTCAACAGTACAATGTACTTGACCTGTCAATGTCAATAACTTTGATTGTAGGAGAGACATTTGAGCATCGGCCCACATTTGACATTTATATCTTCTAAATATACTGGAAAGGCAAAGATAGTCCATAGTGATCATCATATCCTCATTCCTGTCATATTTCAAAAACATGGGTGCCACGTACACCAGGCATGGTGATGTCTGGTAATCATATCAAACGTCACCTGATGATACCATCTGACTCTCTGCTAAGAGTTCCTCGTCTCTCCACGTAGACACACATACCCATTTCACTACCACCACTTGTGGAACGCTCTTTCTTATATTATTTGACAATTTAGCCAATGTTTGGCCACTTATTATAGTATATACCGTAGTTTGTTGTGCTTTTGATTAATGTTGTTTTTCTTTTGAAGGGCGCTATCCCCTCCAACGTCTGGTTGGAGGGGTTTTAATGTTAGCATAGCTTAACGAAATTACATCATAGGCTAGCCAAGTCCATGGACTTTTGTTTTTAGAGCCTAATTATAAATTCCCCGTGCCCAGCCAAGTCTATTAACTTTAATGTTTGTTTTGGGCAGTTATGATGCAATTTTTTGCCAGCCAAGTCTATTGACTTTAATGTTTGTTTAGGGCAGTAAATGGCTGATATATATATATACTGCAGAACAAAAAGAGTCTACCGACGCGCCTCAAGCCTAAAACGGCTGGTCCGGTGATTCACAGGAACAAGGAAAGAGAAGGAGGAGAGGACATTTTAAGCCTTTTATTTAGTTTCCACCTAAAAGGTCTTCATCAGAGTCATAAAGGACTCCGACTCTGATGAAGACCTTTTAGGTGGAAACGTTAGTCGTCTGTATACTAGCACCTACAAGGCTTAAAATGTCTGTGCTGCTTCAGTGTCCCCTCCTCCTTTTGCATATATATACTGTACTTGCTGCGCCCCTTACTTCACACGAGTGACTTTTTTTCTTTTAATTTAAGGTATTATAAAGGTCACCGGGCCCCCTCCCCCCAAATCATGAGCTTTAGAACCCCTGCTCATATGAAGCCATCACATCTGCAGAAACACTTGCATTCAACCCAAGCCTGTGGGATGATTCCAAGCTATAGCCTCAAATCTCTCAACACACTCAGCCACTGGAAAGAATGGCCGGTGGAATAATTCCAAGCTATACTAAGTTAGCCTCAAATCTCTCAACCCATTGTTGCTTAAAAACCTGCAGAATATAAGTCTCAGATCTGTCAACAGACATTGATTAGACAATGAGCTAACTATAGTGAGAAAGCTTTGAAAGCCTCTTATCAGGTTACAGGGAAGTCTTTCACAAAAGAAAATACACGACTCCACTTTAAACAATAAAATCCCTGTTCCGTGTCTCTCTCTCTCTCTCTCTCTCTCTGTTCTGTCAATCACTCTCTCTTGAAGACCCCTAAACGTTGAGACGGCAGCCAGACACGAAAAGAGCAGTTGTTTGAATTGTTTTCTTTCACATAACTTATTTCAATGAGTAACATTTTAAACCACAATTCAACATAAAATGTAGTTGCAATTTATTTACAAGAATGCTTCATGTATTATTTCATACAGAAGGATGGTCTTCCTGCTTTCTTTGTCGCACCTCCAACGGTGCCCATTACATGGTGGACTATGAATATGCATATGCATGGCTTAAGCTTGGCTCTTCCCTGTGCCAAGCTTAAGCCTTGGCTCTTCCCTGAGCCAAGCTTAAGCGGTGGCTTACATCCAGATTTGTTCACGCTTCAACGGACACTATAATCAATATCAACGCTGGGCACACTGTATTTATTTCGTTCTTGTTGACTATACAAAACAATTATAATAATCATACATAGTACATAATACAATTTACATGACAATCCAGAGTAAAACAATCCTGAGATTCATACAGGGACGATTGTAATATTCGCAACACAAACGGCTGCAATTCATGAACAAAAATGTAATCTGTGTCTGCGTAGGTCTATATATATCTGTCCTCTCGGCGCATCTCGAGAACCGTCTGACCGCTCCACTTCAAACATGGCGTGTGTTGCCGAACAGCCACGGTATAGTGCGGTGCCCGGTCCGGTGCGATGTGAAATCTGTCAGTTAAGCGGCTGTCCAAATATATTGACGAATCTGCAAATCCCCATAATATCCAAGAAACACACATGAGAACAATAACATGTATAGTACAATGTCATGTACAATGTCATGTACAGCACTGTTTCCCAAAGAGTGGGTCTGGAACCATTTGTGGGTCACGGACCAATTTCTATGGGTCATAACTTGAGTAAAGCATTTCCTTTTCCTATTTATATTTCTAAACATATATATTTTTTTAAATAAAACGATGTAAAATGATTGTAAACATTTTAAAACAAACAAACAAATGTTAGAAATTCCATAAATAAAAAATAAAATAATTAAGAAGGCCTAGTGAAAATAGCTGATCTATAAGTTTGCACGGCGTGAAGTGACGCGTTGTGCGTCACTAGTTTGGGTCCTGCAGGCAAACGTCTGGTCTCTCTTTTGGGTCTCGCCCCTGAAAAGTTTTTGCAACCACTGCCAGTGTTACAGTATATATATTACAGTATATGCATATTAACGCCTCAGGTGTGAAAGTCATGGTGAGGTCGAGATGATTCTCTTCAGCTTCATTAGCTCTTCGTTGGTGAGGTGTAGCACCGCTGAAGCCGGGCCATTCTCCGATCTCTCTGGTTGCGTGCTCTCACTGTAGGCGGGGGGGGATCTGGGGCCCCCGAAGTCATGATGCTCGGCGATGAGGGGGCTGGAGTGGACCTTCATTTGAACGGGGTGAGCCTGCTGGCGCTCCCTGTCGTGCGGATGCCAGCCGCTGGCGGCTTTGAAGTTGTAAGGCTTGCTGCTGACATCCTGCCGATCCCAGGGATAAACCCCGTGGCTACTCGGTGCGTCTTTCGGAAATGCGCCCTGCAGCGACGACTGTCTGTAGCTGGAAAAATGGCTGGGGACTCTGGCGTATGGATGACTGGCGGCCGCGGGGTTCGGCACACTCCTCTGCCTCCGGCTCAGATCTTCAATCGCCGAGCTGCAGCTGTCCTTGGGGCTGCTAGGGTGAGTGTGAACGTTCATGTTGGCGGGAAACGGATCCGAGCTGTACCACGGCCTGCCTCTGCTGTCTGCCTCTTGAGCAGGAGGAGTAGACGTAGGAAGCTGAGAAGCCCCGTGCATGTTGGTGGCAGAGGCAGAGGGCCTGCAGTGCCTAAAGAAGTCTTGCAGGAGAGACAGCGGTATTTGGATTTCCATCTTGCCGGCATTGTCTCTCGGGGGGCTGGGCAGTACGTGGCTGTCACTGGTGTGTGTCCTTGAGCTCGCTTTGGGACTCTGCTCGGTCTCTTTACCCGGCCAGACTTTAAATTGTGTCTTTGGCGAGCACGGCGCGTGGGCCATCGCGGCGTCCTGCCCCTTGCAGCTCATCGGCGGCGTGGGAGTGCTTGGTGCCGACGGACACGCGGAGATGCCGGAGGGTGCCGAGGAGAGCGACGTGAGGTTGATGACGTCGCCCGCATCGCCGTTCGGGGAGAACGACGAATGTGCCGCGAACGAGGAGGAGCACTTCCCCAGGTCGTCCTCTTTGTCCTGCGTCTCACATTTCGTCAACCCTTTCGGAGGGTACAGAGGAGAGGGTTTGTTCAAAAACTTGGGCGTCTTGCTGGACGGTGGGGACATGAAGGACGACGCGGGGTTGAGGTTGGCGTCCGGGTTGGATCCCTTCACGCTGAGGTTCAGAGGCTCGGCCAAGCCGGACGAGGACTTGTACTGCTCGGCCAGGTAGCGCAGCTGCTCCAGCGGGTGCTTGGCTCTCTCCTGGGGGATCGGAGGGGAGGGATCGTACGGGAGGTCGGCGGGGCGCGGGACCGGAGAACCGTGTGACGCCTGCAGCGCCGACGCAGGCGATAAGGGGACGTAAGGAGGCAGGACTGGTGGCTGGCCCGGGTGGAAGTAGTGAGGGTAGTGGTGGCCCGGCAGAGGAACCACCCTCAGATGAGAGTCTGACGGGAAGCGAGGGTTCTATAGCAAAAAAAGAACAAAAAGTGGACATTCAGAAGCAGATCTATTTGATTGATTCTCAAGCTTTTTTTGATTCAAGGACCCTCGGTTTGATATAGGCATCAGGCAATAGACCACCATTTGATACTTTATTTTTTATTGCAGACTCAGACTCAGACACCTTAGTATGATACTTAGTATGACACCTTAGTATTCCCTTTTCTTTTCGCTCTCTGGTATAACATTTTGCATCTCTCTGCGGGTTTACAAATTTAGAACCACCACCCATTGTTATACTTCTCCCTGTCTGTCAAATAATTGATTTAAAAAATACTAATAATATTGGTTTATAAAGCATTGAATGGTTTAGGGACAAAATACATCTCTGATCTTGTGCTACCTAATGAACTATATCCAAGCCGTTCAGGTAGGTAGGGGTGCGCACGCTTTTCCGACACACCAAAGGTCCAAAGCGCGGGGACATGAGATGCGATGGCACTTCTGGAACTCAATCACAGCTAAAAACCTTTATAGAACGTTAGGTTATTATTTACCTTTCATTTCTTCCTTTTTACTGAATTGTCCTTCTATAATGTGTTTATTTTGTTTATAATTGCTGTTGAACTGCGCTATGCACGTAAATAAACTCGCCTTGCCTTGCCTAAATGGATACAGTATAGAGCGTAGCAGTCCCGCCCCCTTTCATGACGACGCCAGGCCCAGGAAATAATTCCAATATAGAAATAAATTACAAAACAACAAAAAGTAGTTTTTCTTTCTTCTTTCTAATCTGATTTCTCACGACAAGAGTTGGCTTTGTACGAGGCTTAAAATGTATTTAAATAAATACTTTTTGAAAAGTGTATGAGGAAAATGTGTATGTAAATATGTAATGCTATAGGCCCTATACCATTACATATGCCCTCAGGCAAAAGGCAGCAGGGCTCAGGTAGCTAAAATATTTACAGTCAGTCAGTTGAACATTGGAGGAAGTGAATGATTACAGGTTACTGCCGACACCCGTATTATTAGTATTTTATTACATATTTTAGTACGTCGTTGTTGTTGTCACAGTCGGAGGTTCGTCTGGCAGCAATATTGTTGTTCGCGTGTGAAGAGATCTTTTAGAATGACTACCGGTAAGCGCAATTATGTAAGCAAGCAGTAAAACAAAAAGCACGTGTCCTTATGTAACTATGTAACTTGGGACTTGAAAAAGAAAATATACGTGTGTGTGTGTGTATATATATATATATATATATATATATATCAGCTAGAGTGTCATTGTTCGATCCCCGGCTAGGTCATACCAAAGACTAGAAATGGGACCCAGTGCCTCCCTGCTTGCAGTGCTTGGCACTCTGCATCAAGGGTTGGATTGGGGGTAAGTCCCTGAGACATACTAGTGTCATGTCCATGGGCACATTTCCTTATAAATGGTGACTCAACCAGGCAATGAACTCCCTTTTCGGTGGAAGTTCTTGACGTTCGACATCCCAGTAACTGACAACATTGACGTGTCATCATATGTCACCATTTACTGCATTGTTTCTCAACTTGTGGTCAATACAAATAATTTAAAATACAAATCTTCACTTTCCTACATTACTAAATGCATGGCCAGTAATACCTTCATGAACCACCAGTGGTCCACGGACCACCTGTTGAAAACCCATGGTTTAACCCATTCTGGGCGGGAACCGCTTTTGGGTCTTTTAAGCATTGTTACGCTTTAGCTATTGAAAAATATTTTTGAAAAGTCGTGAAAATGTGTTGCAAACCTTTGAATATATTCTTTCAGAGCGAACATTAACTCAATCTCAACTTAATTAACTATCTTCAGATGGGGGTCTGCAGCCAAATACAGATAATTCTGGGGGTCCTTGACATGAAAACGGTTGAGCACACCACTGACATATAAACATTTTCAGAAAACTGAGAACTGAGAACTTTTTTGGAATCGTCCTCAGGTTGAAATGCTTTTCACCCATTTTGGGCGGGAACCCCTTTTGGTGTTTTAAACATTATGTTATAATTTAGCTATTGGAAAATAGCAGATCTAGGTCTGCTATTTTTGAAAAGTCGTGAAAATGTGGCGCAAATCTTTGAAAATATATTTCAGAGCGAACATTTTTAACTAAAATATTGGCTTCTGGGGGGGTCCCTGGAACTACATATTTTGAGATGGGGGTTCTGGGGGTCCTTGACATGAAAAAGGTTGAGCATCACTGACATAGAAACATGTTTTTTTTTTAAGCCTTTAAGCCTTTTTTTAATCGACCTCAGTCCAAAATGGTTGTAAACCATGGTATTACCCGGTGCAGCACGAAGGGCCTGCGTTTGGCTGCTCTCTGTCTCTCGTCGTCCTCATGGCATCCTCCTCCATACGGGAAGGCCTTGGACGGATGAGGATGAGGATGGTGAGGATGAAGATGATGATGAGGATGATGTGGATGGTGGTGGTGGTGGTGGTGCTGTGGCAACGCGTTCATCAACTCCCCTCCCTTGACGTGACATTCATATGGCAACAGCAGCCTGCATGCAGAGAAGAGGAAGAAAATTACTATTTACTAGATCATAATCGATCATAAGTATATTATATTTTTGAGCGGTGCTAACCGTTCCAATGTGTGGCATCGTGTGTATGTCTATTTATTCCCCCCCTTGCAAGACGGAGCCCAATTGTATGTCCCCCCCCCACCCTTTAATAGTGATACATTTTTAATATACCGTCTTAATAGAGGGTATGCGCGTGACATCATCATACCCGGAAGTTATGTGGGAACGCCTTCTGAGTGGCCAAAAAAACTACTTTCTGGCCTTGACAGCACATACAGGTACATCCAAACAGAAAAGTCCTATCTGATTGCATTAAAACGAAAACTCACTTTTGCCACTCGATTTGCCACTAACTTAATGTGTGCGCATATCCTCTATACATAAAAATAAGGTTAAAACTGTTTTAACGGTCCATTTTGTTTGGGACCCCCTCGGAATCCCCTCAAGGACGTCGACCCCATTCTTGAGAACAAGTGGCTTATGTGACGCAAGCTTGATATACATGGCGTCCCAACGCCATCGCAGGGCGGGGTAGAGGCCTACATAAATGAAGCACATGCATCATGAGCTCAGACCAGACGTACTTCTCATAGTGTCTGCGGGTGCAGGTTGCTGCGCTGGTGCTGCGAGGGTTCCCCCCCAACGTGTTGTACACCTGCTTCCACATCTGCTGAGCCGTCACCTGGGAGGAGTGGAGAGTACATGTACTTATAGGTACGTTACACCTGGGAGGAGTGGAGAGTACATGTACTTATAGTGACGTTACACCTGGGAGGAGTGGAGAGTACATGTACTTATAGGTACGTTACACCTGGGAGGAGTGGAGAGTACATGTACTTATAGTGACGTTACACCTGGGAGGAGTGGAGAGTACATGTACTTATAGTTACTTTACACCTGGGAATAGTGGAGAGTACATGTACTTAATACTGGGAGTGTAGAGTACATGTACTTAATACGTTACACCTGGGATTGGAGAGTACATGTACTTAATACGTTACACCTGGGAGTGGAGAGTACATGTACTTAATACGTTATACACCTGGGAGTGGAGAGTACATGTACTTATACCTTTCACCTGGCAGTGGAGAGTACATGTACTTAGTTAAGTTAGTTACAACACCTTGGAGTGGAGAGTATCTTAGTTACCTGCATGGTGTTTAACTACAGGACGGGGTCTATAATCACTATCTTCCCTGCTGCATTACTATCAGAAGAGGGGAACAAAAAACACCTACACCTTTTAACCCATTCTGACCTGAGATCAGATTCATACGAGGTTTTCCACTGGACACACACTGGTCTGATGAACCCATTCTGACCCGAGATCAGATTCTAAAAATGTCAGTCGTTCTTCGATTTTTCAAAAATGGCAGACCTACAAGCTCGTATCGCGCCACTCGGTGGCGCGATATGAGCTTGTAGATCTGCTATTTTTAAATAGCTAAAGCATAACATGATGCCGACACCAAAATGGGTGCCCGGTCAGAATGGGTTCACAAATAACAATTATGTGGCTTATAGGTATAGAGTTTTACCTGATGATATCCACCCAAGTCCTTCACGGTCTTGTACATCACATACAAATCAACTGAAAACATAAAAAGGAAAGATACAATTAGGACGACAACATATATTTTTATTTTATCAATATACAAAATTTTAAAGTTCTAAAAAGAAAAACGTATACTGCATACTAAAGTCCCCAGATTCACACCAGCGGTTCCCAACCTTTTTTTCTTATCAGGGTCCACTTAATCCATTAACCTCTCAGGGCCCACCCAGCCTTAATTGATTATGTTCTATGTGCTTGGATTAATGGAATCAGTTCATATTGATTACAATGAAAATACATTTTCCAAGGTTTTAAAGAACAGAAAAAAACACCATTAAAATATTAACGTTATCGTTATCTGTTTTCTAAGATCTCGTTCGTACAAGTTAATAACTTGAGGGAACAAGTTATTATTTTCTTCTTCCCATGGACGCTCCGTAGAGAAGTGATAATTTTAGAAGTGGGATGTATATTCAACACAGTCTGGAAGAGGCATAACTTTACCACAGTGCTAAAGTACCAATGTCTTAAGGATACTATTTTAGGCCTACAGTACATAGTTTGGTTGCAAATGTAATCTCCTTGTGTTCATATTTGGAATCCTCTCTACTGTCCAAGAATCAGTTGTGGGAGGCCTGCAGATTGAATCAGTTGTGGGAGGCCTGCAGATTGAATCAGTTGTGGGAGGCCTGCAGATTGCAGGAATGAATCAGTTGTGGGAGGCCTGCAGATTGCAGGAATGAATCGGTTGTGGGAGGCCTGCAGGTTGTAGGAATGAATCGGTTGTGGGAGGCCTGCAGATTGCAGGAATGAATCGGTTGTGGGAGGCCTGCAGGTTGTAGGAATGAATCGGTTGTGGGAGGCCTGCAGATTGTAGGAATGAATCGGTTGTGGGAGGCCTGCAGATTGTAGGAATGTATCGGTTGTGGGAGGCCTGCAGATTGTAGGAATGAATCGGTTGTGGGAGGCCTGCAGATTGCAGGAATGAATCAGTTGTGGGAGGCCTGCAGATTGTAGGAATTAATTGGTTGTGGGAGGCCTGCAGATTGCAGGAATGAATCAGTTGTGGGAGGCCTGCAGATTGTAGGAAATAATCGGTTGTGGGAGGCCTGCAGATTGTACGAATGAATCGGTTGTGGGAGGCCTGCAGATTGTACGAATGAATCGGTTGTGGGAGGCCTGCAGATTGTACGAATGAATCGGTTGTGGGAGGCCTGCAGATTGTAGGAAATAATCGGTTGTGGGAGGCCTGCAGATTGTAGGAAATAATCGGTTGTGGGAGGCCTGCAGATTGTACGAATGAATCGGTTGTGGGAGGCCTGCAGATTGTAGGAATTAATCGGTTGTGGGAGGCCTGCAGGTTGCAGCAACGCCTCCATTATGTTCAGTGTCTGTGATAATTGCTATTGTCGCCACATGGAGGAGACGGTGCGTCCTCTATACTCAAATACATCCTGAACCACTTGAACTCCAAGCTTGTGTAACTACTGTTGTTTTTGTTCAAGAATGTGAATGTGAATGCAAATAAAGATATAGGCCCTCATTTATCAACGCAGTGTACGCCCAAATTTCACTGCGTTGAAAGATGAGGGCCTAAGTGCGTGTGTCTGTGAGTGCGTATTCTGTTTGAACCCCAGGTGAGGGATCCTCTCTGTGTGTGTGTGTGTGTGTGTGTGTGTGTGTGTGTGTGTGTGTGTGTGTGTGTGTGTGTGTGTGTGTGTGTGTGTGTGTGTGTGTGTGTGTGTGTGTGTGTGTGTGTGCGTATGCGTACCCTGTTTGAACCCCAGGTGAGGGATCCTGTGTGTGTGTGTGTGTGTGTGTGTGTGTGTGTGTGTGTGTGTGTGTGCGCGCGTGCGTCTGTGTGTGTGCGTACTCTGTTTGAAGCCCAGGTGAGGGATCCTCTCTATGGGCGTGTCTCTGTTCTTCATGTAGAGGTAGAGGTTCTTCAGGAAGGTGTCCTCACTTAGGTCCTCACGCTCCTGCACCTCCCCATGGGCCATGCTGAGACACACACAGATTGATTTGATTGATTGATTTCGTAATTGAATAATGCATATTGTTGCCGTCGGGACATAAAGCCTGTATCTCGGTCATTTTAAATGCTTTACATTGCAACGTTTAGCACCCTGAGCTGAGCTACGGCCGGGGTCTTTCGCAGGGTCGTTACACTACCCCCTCCTTTCTGAAGCGCGCCCACACGCTTCTCGCTTCACTCCTCGCGTCCCTCGCGTCCCTCACGTCCCAAGGGCACCCTCCAGGGGTCCTCCAGGGGTCCCAAGGGCACCCTCCAGGGGTCCTCCAGGGGTCCTCGCTCCCTTCTGACACCAATGTAACGTTTAGCACCCTGAGCCGGCCTCCAACTCAGTAGACAAGGCAAGCAACGAGCAAGAGAGCTAGCTCACTTGATGAACGCCCTACTTCGTCATCACACACAAGACAAACTTTGAACACTTATAGCGGCTCAAAAATAGCAGATCTACAAGCTCACAAAGTGTTGCGTTGCGGCCTGTTCTGAGCTTGTGGATCTGATATTTTCGCTGTATCTGAAAATAATTTGAAACAAGTCTGTCAGTGTTATTTTTCTATTTCGGAAAATGTGTCTTAGGGGAAAAGAAAAAAAATATATATATACGGATGCTAGATTGAAAGTGGTTAAACAAATTTATATTGCCCCTGTATTTTGGAAACTAACGATATAATGTTTTCCCTAGAATTGATTTGTATACAGTACATTGCAATAATAATGTGTGGTTAACTTGTCACACATGACTCACAGCACCGCAGTGTGCCTCCACGCACCACTTGCTGTGTTCAAAGCTTCCATGCCAGGCCTATAAGGCCACAGGTCACACATACTGTACTGTTCCATTTGACGCAAAACACAAAGACACATAATCCATTTCACCCCAACTGTACAAACTCTAGATCAAACGTATACAGTCCCATACATAAATAACACGACTCTCATCAAACAGAGACAATCCTAGAAAACAATGACTCAGTCCATTGTTGAACGACGACGGTTGTCAAACAAAAATAAGCCTTTTAACAATATATGACACATAAGCTCATTCCTCTGCATGTGATGTCAGCCTTGTCGCCGGTATAAAGCATGCCATTGATGCAACGCTCCGACACCGTCCACATATCAATGCAGCCACTGTTACACTTCCACTCGTACACCTCTAGGAATGTTGACGGTCTACTACATCAATACTTGTATAGGAGAAATGCACCGCGTGGCAAATATTCAAGACTCCGTGGATCCAAATCAGTGTTGATTTCGTCAACTATGACAAAAGATGTTTGTCGACTATACCCTTTTTCACTGACGAAAACTAAATGGAAGCTAAATTAAAAAGTAAGCTATGATGACTAAAATAAAGACTAAATATATATTGACAATTTCGTCAACAAATAAAAACTAGACTCAAATGTTAGGAAGGGACTCTAGTGGTCAAGACATCCAGTATCAAGGCATTAGCAGACAAAATTGCAAATGATAAATGGGTACTTCGTCCTTCGGAAGTACCCATTCCTGGTTTGATCCCTGGGTGGGTGCCCCTAGGCTGGTATCCCTGCATGGGTGGGTGTCCTAGGGTGGGGATATTTAGTTTTTATTGCGTGTTGTGTGGCTACCTTGCCGTGATGCAACTCCAAATGTGGACAAGAAATGTAAAACAATTGCTCCAGTGATTAGAAATTGATAATTCAAAATATGCTCCTCATTGACTGACATTGTACGCTGAAACAGCTCTCAAAGTAACTATTTTAGTACGTAAACAAACACAAAGTTGATTCAGACAATATAGAGCATCACCAAAGCTCATATTTTTATTTTAAGTAAAAATGTTAACTTCCTGTTGATTTTACTATTTAAGATCTGGATCCGGATCCATGGATCCAGTCCGGGTTATCTTCCTCATAAAAATGGACAAATCAAAAGGAAGTTCACATTTTTATAGGAAAATAAAACCACATGAGTTTTGGTGATGCTCTATATTGTCTGAATGAACTTTGTTTGTGTTTGTTTACGTACTAAAAGAGTGACTTTGAGAGCTGTTTCAGCGTATAATGTAAAACAATGAGGAGCATATTTTGAATTATCAATTTATAATCACCGGAGCAATTATTTTGTATTTCTTGTCCACATCATGGCAAGGTAACCACACAACCCAAACCTCTATACAAGTCGTCTTAGCCTTTAACTCTGCTGTTGTTGCGTGACTGTAATGCACTTTGGATAAAGGCGCTATAATATCAATGCACCATTTACCATTCATGTGTAAATGATCAATAAATCAAATGTACAAACAATAGTGACCAATAGTGTGCTGAACATATTCTATCTGATTACATCTTCCATAAATCCTTAATTCCTATCAAAGAACGTCTCCCATCACAGCCCTTGAATTGCAGCCCGCAGGTCATATTTAAAATTATCAATACCTTTTTATATATAAAGTATCTCTGTGGCTATAACATTATTTAATTGTTATTTAATGTTATAATAGTGGAAACTTCTGATCACATCACATTCAATTGAAGCACAACTATTTTCTATGTGACATGAATGTTACTCAGTGATGGAATGTAACTAAATACATTTTCTGTAATATTTAAGTACAACTTTGAGGGGTTTTAGTTGAGTTTTAGTTTACCTGCATGGGTATGTTTACTATGTTCATTTATTTCTGAATGTATACACCTCAAATATTGTATTTTTCTGCATTGTGCTATTGCTGCTTTTACTTAAAAGCTGCACTATGTAACTTTTCTCTACGGGATTTGAACCCGTTTTCTTTTACCATAGATTATTTACCAATAATAGAGCACGCTTGCTCAGGGGATAAATCTTGACCATCAGATCCCGTGTCTAGGTGAGACATATGACCTTTAGACACAATCTACATATGTCTCAAAGAGCAGGGAGACTGAAACCAGAAATTATATAAAGTTATATTGAATTATACAGACTCGATACCAACATGGAATATACAACAAT
>NC_139713.1:7069722-7219663 GCF_964188405.1 Protomyctophum parallelum
CCTCCCAGTGGGGACTCCTCACTGGTAGCTGAGGATAAACAACAGCAGTGACAACACAGAAATGTGTTGGGAGGAAATAATTATTAACTAGAAAAAGTGCCCTTCTGGGCACAGGTCTCCACCAGGATAGGAATGTAGGACATCTGTTTGAAACTGAGCACTCCTGTGAACTTTGGAAGCCAATCTTAACCAATCAGGATGGAGTCTGAGAAATCTGAAAGACCGGTTTCGTTGAATGGCTCTAGAGAGACTGTGTACCAATTTGCGTGATGTTTGGACAAAATCTGTAGGTGTACTGTGCAAAAACTTGTTTTGCACAAAGCGGCCTCCTGGTGGCGCTATAACAGGCCGTTCTGGAAAGTTTGGGGCAGAGGTTCATCGTTGGCATCCAGGGAGTGTGTGTGCAAAATTTGGCATCGACCGGGTTAACGGTGGCCTAGATTAGCTGCTCACGGACACACACACACGGACACACGGACTGGTGGAGACAATAACGACTAAATCGGAGGGGTTAAAAAGCAGCTAAAGAAAAACACATGGGCTTGTATATCGGCTATCTCCTGCGCTCAAAACCTTCTTAAACGACATAAGAATGAGAGGAAAGGACACACAGAATAAAATAGAACAATCTGAACAGCGCACATCCTCCGATCTTGGTGCTGAGCCAAACTGTTAACAGATATCATGAAGAAAGGCTCGCAATTATGCCCCAAGTATTTATTCACAATCACAGCAGGGAGGACATACAACATTTTGACCAGTATTTGTCTTTTTCAAGTCTGCTACTTGAAAAAGACAAATACGGGTCGAAACGTTGTAAGTCCTGCCTGCTGTGATTGTTCTTGGAGCATTACAAACGTGAGTTGCGAGCCTTAATTTGCCTTTCTTCAGGAATTGACACACAACACGGGTCTCTGGTATAGTAATCAAACACGTCACTGCCTCGTCACCTATAAGGCCTCACTCAGACCTTCACAACAGATTGTTGTATAGCTGATGCATGAGACTTGTTTACTGACGCAAGCTCGCAATGCATTTCCAATGGAAGTCACATGGTTTGACACAACATTTCTGTTGTATGAGGGGGAGGAGGGGGCAGTCGGAACTCAGCCGAAAGCCGTACAACAAAAATGTTGTGTCAAACCATGTGACGTCCATTGGAAATGACACTTACCCTTTGTTTACATCTAGCATCCAACGATGTTGTATGCTAGATCGATAGGTTTGAGTCTATCGCATCTAGCATACAACATTGATGCATGCTAGATGTATGAAAGGGTTTGTTTACATCTTGCCCCAATGCATTTTCAATGAAAGTCACATGGTTTGACACAACATTTCTGTTGTATGGCTTTCGGCTGTGTTTCGACTGCCCCCGGCCCTCCCCCTCATACAACAAAAATGTTGTGTCAAACCATGTGACTCGCATTGGAAATGCATTGCGAGCTTGCATCAGTAAACAAGTCTCATGTATCAATCTGTTGTGATCGTGTGAGTAACGCCAGGGCTCCACTGGGCGCGTCTGCGTCGCGTCTGCATCGCGTCTGCGTCGCGTCTCCGTCAGCGTCGGGAATGTTCCCTTTTAATCAATGGAGGGTGGCTCCACTGCCCGCGTTGCGTTGCGTTGTGCTGCGTTCGGTGACAAAAAAATTGCCCCGGTTCGTTTTTTGACGCACGCACGCGTTGACAGCAACATAAAAGAATGTTGCTGACGCGCAGTTTTCAAATGCCCGCGGTGGAGCACCTCTAGCGTGACGTTGACGTTGTCATGACACGAGCAGGACGCGACGGAGACGCGGCGCGCCCAGTGGAGCCCTGGCGTCAGGCCTAACAGTACCAGCACACCCCGGAGCACATCCCTGGTCTACTCCTAAGTAAACAAATTATTTGTATAATGTATAATTATGTAAGTCGACACCCTCTATTACAAAACCCGTCTTCAGATAGATTGTTTTCACTGTGACAATGACATCTTGTTTGTTTGCATATTTATTTCAGTTGTTATCTGACTATGCTAGCTGTGTCCAGAGATACACGGTCAGCTCATCAGTGACGTACAGGGCGTGTCGTCCGTTAAAAAAAAAAAAATCTCAAATATTTCCCACACGCTATTACAATAGGCAAGCTTTGCCAGGAAGGAAGACGGAGAGTTTGTCTGTATTACAATAGCTTTGACTGGTTTTTTTTATTCGTTTTTTTGCTCCTGTCTGTCTGTCTGTCTGTCTGTCTGTCTGTCCCATCTCTTGAACCGTAGGTCGTACAGTTAACTAAAAATGTTCACCTGTGCATTGGTTGTTGTCGTTGTTGATTGTTTGTGTATTCAAATCGTTTAAGAAAATGTATAAAAACAAAAACAAAAAAACAGTACTCAGTTAAGGAATGTTAAACAGGTTTAGAGCTATGAGGATGTTAGCCGTTTCAGCTGAGCTAATCACAAAATCTATAGACGAGGTGAAAATATTCTCAAATTAACATTCACAGCATCATAGCCATTCACAATAGAAGTCCAAGAGGTAATGTACATCTTAGGCTATCTCTAGTGTGCCGTGGTGGTAAATCAGTAGGCTACATTTACTCAAAACAAAAGAATATAAATAGCTAAACAATTATTACAACTACAAAAATTAGACACCAGGCTAGTCATACATTTGGACCCAGAGTCTGGTTCGTCTTCTTATGCATCCCTTTTAGGGAAGGTTTTAACATTTTCTTAGGACTAGATGACAGACTAAATAACATAATGGCTCACTTTCCTACTCATATATTTACAGAAGTGCCCCTGTCGTCCAGTTTCCCCAGCAGCCCTAATAGCATAGAGCAGGGGTGGGCAACATTGACCATGGAGAGGGACACTATATATTTCCACACTCTCTCAGAGGGACACTATATATTTCCACACTCTCTCAGAGGGACACTATATATTTCCACACTCTCTCAGAGGGACACTATATATTTCCACACTCTCTCAGAGGGACACTATATATTTCCACACTCTCTCAGAGGGACACTATATATTTCCACACTCTCTCAGAGGGACACTATATATTTCCACACTCTCTCAGAGGGACACTATATATTTCCACACTCTCTCAGAGGGACACTATATATTTCCACACTCTCTCAGAGGGACACTATATATTTCCACACTCTCTCAGAGGGACACTATATATTTCCACACTCTCTCAGAGGGACACTATATATTTCCACACTCTCTCAGAGGGACACTATATATTTCCACACTCTCTCAGAAGGACACTATATATTTCCACACTCTCTCAGAGGGCCACTATATATTTCCACACTCACTCCAGAGGACCACTATATATTTCCACACTCACTCCAGAGGACCACTATATATTTCCACACTCTCTCAGAAGGACACTATATATTTCCACACTCTCTCAGAGGGCCACTATATATTTCCACACTCACTCCAGAGGACCACGTTGCATATTGTTGTCGTAGCAAAAATAGCCGATCTACAAGCTCAAAGCGCGTCGATGCGCGACGCGTTTTGAGCTTGTAGATCAGCTAATTTTGCTATATTTGAATTGAAATACTGGAGAAAAAAAAGTTGTCAATTTTTTTTTATTGGAATCCTGAAAAATTCAAAGTAATTTAGTTATGTTAACTTTATGAACTAAGCATGTTGGAGCATGAGCTCATGAGCTGCATGAGAAGGTTTTGAATTGTAACAGCTGAAATCAATAATATATCAGTATTCTGATATTAACCCGAGGGCCGCATTAAGTGAAAGTGGGGGCCGCATGTGGCCCCTGGGCCGCCAGTTGCCCATGTATGGCATAGAGCGTCGCAGTCCCGCCCCCTTTCACGAGCGTCCCGGAAGAGAATTTCCAATTAATTTTCCCCCATAGACGTTTCAGAAAGTATTTGTTTTAAAACCTGTAAACCTCGGACAAATTAAGCCAATTCGGATTGTGATAAATAATGACAATAACCCTTGTACCCTGCCCTTTTTTCTTCTTCTTTCTAATTATTTGTCGGGCCAACATTTTTAGTTTATTGTCATGAGTTGTCTCCATCCGAGGCTGTCCGAGGCTTAAAGTTCTTTAAATAAATACTTTCTGAAACGTCTATGGGAAAAATGTATAGGAAAATTCTCTTCCGGGCCGCCCCGGGCGGGACTGCAACGCTCTGAGAGTGTACACATGGAACCAAATATGGCAACGTTATGGTCCATTTTGGTTCCATTTGTACACTCTCAGAGTTGGTCCATGTGGTTCCTAACTATATCATTTAGCTGGGGACCACCTGGCAATCCCTCAAGGACCCCTGGGGGTCCCGGCCGGACCCCACTTTGAGAACCACTGCTGTAGGTAACCCATTCCATGCATGCATATAACTATAACTAACTATAACAATCGTTACATGTGTGCTTGAAAGTACGCCGGCCAAGGTTTCTATTACGTTTGACAGGAACCAGGTGAGGAGGTCAGTGGAACCAGCTGAGTGGGTTCCCTTTCACTCGAGCCGTATATTTTGAATGCAGGCCTTTTTCTTGTGACAGGGTATATTTCAACATTGTGGAATTGTTAATGTGCCAGTTGGTGTTCTGTTTACCCACTGCCTGATGATGATCGCTTCAAAGGAGATTCTAATATTGTTCTTGGCCGCCTGAATGTTGTCAAAATAATGTCATGCTGATGTTGGGAAGTATTTTTTGGCAAGTGAGATGAGGATTGTTCTTTCCGTTATGGCAGGGAGAGTATACCTCCGGGTATAGTAGAGTGGCTGGATGGTAACGGCAAGGTTGCCAGTTTGAACCCTGGCTCCCCCAGAGTTGGGGCAGCGGTGGCCGAACGGATTGCGGAGCGGTCTTGATATCGGAAGGTCGCTAGTTCGTATCCCCGGACCGGCACGTTAAAATTACCACCGCTGAAGTGCCCTTGGACAAGGCATTGAACCCCTATGAAATGTTCTATGAGCAGGGCCTGGCTGTAAACAAGTTCTTGAGTTTAGTCCAGTTACCCTGGGTAAACATAGTACCTTTCCTTTCCTTTCCAGTTAGTGTCGAAGTGTCCTTGAGCAAGACACTGCACCCCTAATTGCTCCTGACGTGCTGGTTGGTGCCTTGCATGGTTTCCGCTGCCATCGGTGTGTGAATGTGTGTGTGAATGGGTGTGAATGTAATGCACAATCTATGTAAAGCGCTTTGGATAAAGGCGCTATATATAAAGTCACCATTTAAAAGGTTTCATGACATTAATTTTAATTTAATTTAATTTTTCTTTTAGGTTTTATGACCTCAAATACAACCACACAACCTGAACTTTGAACATTCCGTGGATTTTCTGTGGCCAGGGGTTTTCTCTGTGTGTTCTGCAATGAAAACAGGCAAATGGGTCTCAACAGTGACATCTGCTGGCAAGTTGTTAATGTCATATATGGGATTTGTGGGGGGGGGGGTCACGCAACAGGCCACACCATTTGAATTAAGTGAAGTCACTGAATATACCTTTTAAAAGTTCAGGGTTTTTTTTGGGGTGCAATTGAGCTCACAATCCCTTTAAAGGGTTCGTTCAGATTTTTTGGACTTAAAGCTGTACGAAATACTTGCCATAAATGTAGCGGTTGTAAAGGTTGCCTGAGTCCCGTGGTGGAATTAAGTTCTGGTCTGGTTTTGGTAAATATTACTGTAAGTATAGTTCCGGTAATTTGGTAGGTGTCTGGGTGCCACGCATAAATAAATAAAAATGAATCCACAAAACTAACTAACTAATTTGTATTGTTGACCTATTTCAACCAAATAGTGAAACTTCTTCTGAACTTTGACCTCTCTGTCACGTGGAACTATTACACCAGCAGCAGCAGCACAAAGCCATAGTTCCATGTGACAGAGAGGTCAAAGTTGAACGAAAGTTGCACTATTTGGAAGATTCATTTTTTGTGGATTCATTTATTTTTAATGAGTACACCTATCCCCCCCATAAGTGTCCCCCACCAAATGACCGGAACTACTTAATATTTACCAAAACCAGACCAGAACTCCAGGCAATCAATTAATACCTTTGCAACCACTGTATTTATGGCAAGTATATTTCATACAGCTTTACGTCCAAAATCGATAATACACCACTGATTGATAATACCGTTTAGTCTCGAATCCCTTTTATTACTATAGGCTATAGTATAGTGTGAAGTATCAATGATCTGTTAAATCATATGAAATGTTATACAGTATTATGTATCTTTGCTCTGTTGTAGTTTGAGCTGTGGAAAGAGTTAAGTTCAATTTGTCTATTTTTTATTTATTTAATGACCATGTAAATTGTTCTCTGGTTTTCTGCATTTCTAGAGGGTAAAACAAAAGATAGATTTGTATCATTTTTATGTTTTCTTTTAAGGATATTATTATTATGTTTACCTTAATGGGTACAGTAATAATTTGTTTCCAAAACTTAAACAATGTGCAAAATCAATTCCTTTTGGGGTCCATATACGTATATATGTGATTGAAATACAATGGTGAATGGGCTGCTGTGATACGTGCAACAAAATATTTCCTGCATGATATCACATTTCAGAGCAACAGAGCTGGTCTGGGAAAACGAGGACATTTCCTCATAGTGACACGGCAACGATGGGGCGATTAGCCATGTCTCTTTGACAGCTCTGAATAAACACTTTACTTCCTTATATTGCCTTAACCCATTCTGACCTGAGATCAGATTCATACGAGGTTTCCGCCGGACACACACTGGTCTGATGAACCCATTCTGACCTGAGATCAGATTCTAAAAATGTCAGTCGTTCTTCGATTTAAAAAAAAAATAGCAGACCTACAAGCTCATATCGCGCCACTCGGTGGCGCGATATGAGCTTGTAGATCTGCTATTTTTCAATAGCTAAAGCATAACATGATGCTTAACACCAAAATGGGTGCCCGGTCAGAATGGGTTAAGCCAATGCTGAATGACAATGCACCTTTACCTTCCAGTGATGAGCAATATCGTGTCGTTTGTTAACTGATTTAGACTTTGATTCCATATCTATTGTAGGCTATTCTATAATGTGCATGTGCAACATTTTAATAGATTTATAGCTACATTACACCCGGCATCACACTTTCCCCCCCCCCCCCTTTTTTTTTTTCGTGCAAACTGGTTTGTCAATGTATTCTCCCAAAATGTTTAAAGATAAGATTATGTTTCACGTCTATAATCTGTCTGTCTTTATATCTGTCTATCTATCTGTCTGTCTGTCTATCTATATGCTTGATGTCCATCTTTCTCGTGCTAATGCAGCAACTGCAATGGAAATCATCAGAATTTCTTAGCATGGCACCAGCTCTCAACAGTATGCATTCAATAAAAGCATTATCCATTATGTCAGTTATACCCAAGTATTGATAAGAAGGGAGATGTGTTCTCCAACCTCTCAATGTCTCTCTCTCAAAAAAAAAAAAACTAAGCTTCAGACTTCCCAAATCAAACTGATATGACCACTTCTCTGCCTTCTTAAGCCACCTATAATTCCAACACGTAGTGGCACGATGGCTCAGGGTAGAAGACAGGTTTAAGCAAATTGCATTGGGAGGATTATATTGGAATTTAAGATAGTCAAAGAGACGGTGCCCTCGGTGCACTCAATACTGTCATCCTGTACCCGTCGAACTGCTTCTCCAAAGTGAGTGACAGCCACAACACTAGAGTCAGCGACCATGACAGGCTACCACCCAGATTTTAGAAAAACACGGGAAAGTTCTCATCGTACGGCTCTTCCACCAAAATGTGCCTGACGCCATCTCTATAAAGAGACCAAAAGGGGACGTAAATGTAATTTTCCCATCTTGTTTGTGTTTGTTGACGACATATCTTTTAGCTCTACTTTTGTTTTCTACCCCAGGAGAATGGAAGGCTAATATGTAACTGAGGCAGATATAATTATATGCTTTTTAGTTTCTTCCAAGAAAATGGGAAATCCAGAAGGTGGATGAGGAAATTGTTGACCAAATACTTTTTATTTAATTTTATTTAATTTATATATCATTGTCCTGTAATGTCATTCATGTCGAATGTCATAACACAGAGTTTGTTGTGACCGTTTTGATTATGGGTGTCTCCCTGAGGTCCCTGATCCCCATGGGGTCCAACAGTGGTCATTGAAGCGTGCACACACACGCACCTACACGCACAGGCGCACATGCACACGCTAACCAAATGTAACTCTGAGAGTGTAACACATGTAACCAAATTGACCATCCATTACATGTCTGTAACTCTGAAAGTGTAACACATGACATGTAACCAAATGAACACTTACAGGTCTGTAACTCTGAGAGTATATATGGTGGCCGACGGGCACGTACAGGTCTAGTGTAACCATTTGGTCGATGTCTGTAAGTCTGAGAGTGTAACACACTGGTTATCGAAGCGTGCACACACACACACGCACGCACGTGTAACCAAATGGATCCTTACAGATTCAACACAGTTTTTTGTTAATCATCGAATAGCCTGACCCAGAGCGAGACATTTCTCGTCTAGAGGGGCGGGTCGCGCCTCAGAAATGCGCGCACCCTGATTGGATCTCATCGATCTGTCCGTCACCCCCGGCCCCTCCTCTCCCCCCTAGTGCAGCGCTACGTCACATCATTTAGAGCGACGCCCACCCGGAAGGGTTGACTCCCACTTTTAGACTGGTTCAGCCCACGGCTTTTTCCAGGCTTTCATCTTTCGCGCAGACGAAATGAAAGCCTGGCTATCGAGGCTAATCATCGAATGAAATGTGAGAGGTCGGCAAGAGAAAGCAAATACCATTAATTCGAAAATGTTATTTTTGTGCTTTTGTGTTTCTCTTCTTTATATATTACTTTACTGTTGAAATGTAAAATGTACATTTCAACGAAAGGACCTGTAAAGGACAACACAAAAACTAAGGCACTGGTGTCGTACTTCTGGTTTACCGGAACGGGGTTCAACTCCCTGCAGTGCCCTGCTCAATGTGTTGTATTTACATGGTTCATTGGTCCATGGTCTCAGAGGTCATTGAGCGGCGCGATATAGTGCGTGATTCTTCATCATTGTTGAGGATTTTTTAAAAGGTGAAAAGCGAAAACCTATAGTCCATGGTCATGGGCCGCATACTGGTCAAGGTCATTTATACTGGTCAAGGTCGGGTGAAGGTCATGTATACTGGTCAAGGTAATTTATACTTACATAAAATAAATACATTTATATCTAAAGGGCCGTCTAAAAATGGGATAAAAAACGTCTAAAATGTTTTAGACGTCTATTCTTAGATTAGACGTTGATTAGCTGTTGATTAGACGTCTATATAGACAGTCTATATATAGACGTTTAAGTATGTAGGACTAGTAGCATGCCAAAGTTTGTGCTATTGCCATAGAGAATGCATTGGGCGTTTAAGTTAAATAACTCAAACTATAAAACATTTCAAAGTAAAACGTTCCAGCATGTGTCTCCACAGTAAGCTGAATAATAAAAAGTGTGAATAGAGTTTCTAGGTGAAAGTAATTTTTGACGTGCCAATGTCTGCCATTGAGCCCCATTGTAAATTTGAAAGCACTATATTTCTAAAACTATGAAACATTTTTAACCTCATTTTTCATCATTTTTGACCATGGGCTATGGCCCATACCGTACGGCATACTATAGCACGCCGTTTTTCATCATTTTTGAGGATTTGAAAAAAATGAAAAAAAACAAAACATTTATAGTTTTACAGTTATAGCCCATCGTTTTTTTTATTTAGATTTTCTTTTCTTTTTACCTCGTTTTTCATCATTTTTGACCATGGGCTATAGCCCATACCGTACGCCATACTATAGCACGCCGTTTTTCATAATATTTTTGGATTTGAAAAAAAAACTAAAACATGGGTTATAGCTTATAGCCCATCGTTTTTTGAATTTCTTTTTAACATCGTTTTTCATCATTTTTGAACATGGTCTATAGCCCATACCGTACGGCATACTATAGCACGCCGTTTTTCATCATTTTTGAGGATTTGAAAAAAAAAAAAAAAAAAAAACATGGGTTATAGCCCATCGGTTTTTGAATTTTTGAAAAAAAAAAAAAGTAAAACTCGTTTTTCATCATTTTTGACCATGGGCTATGGCCCATACCGTACGGCATACTATAGCACGCCGTTTTTCATCATTTTTGAGGATTTGAAAAAAAAATTAAGAAAAAAGAAAACATGGGTTATAGCCCATCGTTTTTTGAATTTTTGATTTTTTTTTATCCTTGTTTTTCATCATTTTTGACCATCCCACTGAGCAATAGCCGGCTATTAGACGTGCGTCTAAAAATGGGATAATAAACGTCTAAAAATAGACGTCTAAAAAACGTTTAAAAATAGACGTCTAAAACACGTCTATTTTTAGACGTGTCTAATAGCCCATACCGTACGGCATACTATAGCACGCCGTTTTTCATCATTTTTGAGGATTTGAAAATGAAAAAAAAAAAAAACATGGGTTATAGCCCATCGTTTTTTTAATTTTTCTTTTTCTTTTTTTTACCTCGTTTTTCATCATTTTTTACCATAGGCTATGGCCCATACCGTACGCCATACTATAGCACGCCGTTTTTCATAATTTTTTAGGATTTGAAAAAGAAAGAAAAAAACATGGGTTATAACTTATAGCCCATCGTTTTTTGAATTATTTTTTAACCTCGTTTTTCATCATTTTTGAACATGGTCTATAGCCCATACCGTACGGCATACTATAGCACGCCGTTTTTCATCATTTTTGAGGATTTGAAAAAAAAAAGAAAACATGGGTTATAGCCCATCGTTTTTTGAATAAAAAAAAATTTACCTCGTTTTTCATCGTTTTTGACCATGGGCTATGGCCCATACCGTACGGCATACTATAGCACGCCGTTTTTCATCATTTTTGAGGATTTGAACAAAATGAAGAAAAAAGAAAACATGGGTTATAGCCCATCGTTTTTTGAATTTTTGATTTTTTTTTAATCCTCGTTTTTCATCATTTTTGACCATCCCACTGAGCAATAGCCGGATATTAGACGTGCGTCTAAAAATGGGATAAAAAACGTCTAAAAATAGACGTCTAAAAATAGACGTCTAAAAAACGTCTAAAAATAGACGTCTAAAACACGTCTATTTTTAGACGTGTTTTAGACGTCTATTTTTAGACGTTTTATATCCCATTTTTAGACACTCGTCTAATAGCCCATACCGTACGGCATACTATAGCACGCCGTTTTTCATAATTTTTGAGGATTTGAAAAAAATGAAGAAAAAAAAAAACATGGGTTATAGCCCATCTTTTTTATTTTTGAAAAAAAAATTAATTCTCGTTTTTTATCATTTTTGACCATCCCACTGAACAAAAGCCGGCTATTAGACGTGCGTCTAAAAATGGGATAAAAAACGTCTAAAACTATTTTTAGACGTTTTTTATCCCATTTTTAGACGCTCGTCTAATAGCCCATACCGTACGGCATACTATAGCACGCCTTTTTTCATCATTTTTGAGGATTTGAAAATGAAAAAAAAAACAAACATGGGTTATAGCCCATCGTTTTTTTAATTTTTCTTTTTCTTTTTTTTACCTCGTTTTTCATCATTTTTTACCATAGGCTATGGCCCATACCGTACGCCATACTATAGCACGCCGTTTTTCATCATTTTTTAGGATTTGAAAAAGAAAGAAAAAAACATGGGTTATAACTTATAGCCCATCGTTTTTTGAATTATTTTTTAACCTCGTTTTTCATCATTTTTGAACATGGTCTATAGCCCATACCGTACGGCATACTATAGCACGCCGTTTTTCATCATTTTTGAGGATTTGAAAAAAAAAAGAAAACATGGGTTATAGCCCATCGTTTTTTGAATTAAAAAAAATTAACCTCGTTTTTCATCGTTTTTGACCATGGGCTATGGCCCATACCGTACGGCATACTATAGCACGCCGTTTTTCATCATTTTTGAGGATTTGAACAAAATGAAGAAAAAAGAAAACATGGGTTATAGCCCATCGTTTTTTGAATTTTTGATTTTTTTTTAATCCTCGTTTTTCATCATTTTTGACCATCCCACTGAGCAATAGCCGGATATTAGACGTCTAAAACACGTCTATTTTTAGACGTGTTTTAGACGTCTATTTTTAGACGTTTTATATCCCATTTTTAGACACTCGTCTAATAGCCCATACCGTACGGCATACTATAGCACGCCGTTTTTCATAATTTTTGAGGATTTGAAAAAAATGAAGAAAAAAAAAAACATGGGTTATAGCCCATCTTTTTTTATTTTTGAAAAAAAAATGAATCCTCGTTTTTCATCATTTTTGACCATCCCACTGAACAAAAGCCGGCTATTAGACGTGCGTCTAAAAATGGGATAAAAAACGTCTAAAACTATTTTTAGACGTTTTTTATCCCATTTTTAGACGCTCGTCTAATAGCCCATACCGTACGGCATACTATAGCACGCCTTTTTTCATCATTTTTGAGGATTTGAAAAAAATGAAGAAAAAAACAAACATGGGTTATAGCCCATCGTTTTTTGAATTTTAGATTTTTTTTTAATCCTCGTTTTTCATCATTTTTGATCATCCCACTGAGCAATAGCCGGCTATTAGACGTGCG
Organism: Protomyctophum parallelum; assembly: GCF_964188405.1. Taxonomy (NCBI): domain Eukaryota; kingdom Metazoa; phylum Chordata; class Actinopteri; order Myctophiformes; family Myctophidae; genus Protomyctophum; species Protomyctophum parallelum. The sequence continues at coordinate 7,082,331 of NC_139713.1, forward strand.
TCTAAAAATGGGACAAAAAACGTCAAAAAATAGACGTCTAAAAAACGTCTAAAAATAGACGTCTAAAACACGTCTATTTTTAGACGTGTTTTAGACGTCTATTTTTTGACGTTTCTTATCCCATTTTTAGACGCTCGTCTAATAGCCCATACCGTACGGCATACTATAGCACGCCGTTTTTCATCATTTTTGAGGATTTGAAAAAAATGAAAAAAGAAAACGATGGGTTATAGCCCATCGTTTTTACGTTTTTACGTTTTACGTTTTTACGTTTTACGTTTTTACGTTTTTACGTTTTACATTTTCACGTTTTACGTTTTTACCTTTTACCTTTTACCTTTTACCTTTTCAGTTTTCATTTTTTACGTTTTACGTCTTACGTTTTAACTTTTTACGTTTTACGTTTTTACGTTTTACGTTTTACGTTTTTACGTTTTACGTTTTTACGTTTTACGTTTTTACGTTTTACGTTTTTACGTTTTTACGTTTTACGTTTTTACGTTTTACGTTTTTACGTTTTACGTTTTTACGTTTTACGTTTTTACGTTTTACGTTTTTACGTTTTACATTTTCCGGCACCAGTTTGCTGCTGGCTGGGAGCTCCTGGTGTCTTTGGCAGTTGTCCTGCGAGTCTCATTCTCCTGGCTGCTCACCCTGAATAACGAAAGAACCTGTCAAACACAACACAAAAACTAAGGCACTGGTGTCGTGCTTCTGGTTTACCGGAACGGGGTGCAACTCCCTGCAGTGCCCTACTCAATGTGTTGTATTTACATGGTTCATTGGTCCATGGTCTCAGAGGTCATCGCTATAGTATTCATCATTGTTGAGGATTTTAAAAAGGTGAAAATCGAGGAAAAGCTATAATATGCCGTACGGTATAGGCTATAGCCCATGGTCAAAAATGATGAAAAACAAGGTTAATTTTTTTTTTCAAATTTTCAAAAAACGATGGGTTATAACCCATGTTTTTTTTTTTTTTTTTTTTTTTTAATCCTCAAAAATGATGAAAAACGGCGTGCTATAATATGCCGTACGGTATAGGCTATAGCCCATGGTCAAAAATGATGAAAAACGAGTTTTCTTTTTTTTTTCAAATTTTCAAAAAACGATGGGCTATAACCCATGTTTTTTTTTTTTTTTTTTTTTTTCAAATCCTCAAAAATGATGAAAAACGGCGTGCTATAATATGCCGTACGGTATAGGCTATAGCCCATGGTCAAAAATGATGAAAAACAAGGTTAATTTTTTTTTTCAAATTTTCAAAAAACGATGGGTTATAACCCATGTTTTTTTTTTTTTTTTTTTTTTTTTTTCAAATCCTCAAAAATGATGAAAAACGGCGTGCTATAATATGCCGTACGGTATAGGCTATAGCCCATGGTCAAAAATGATGAAAAACGAGGTTAATTTTTTTTTCAAATTTTCAAAAAATGATGGGTTATAACCCATGTTTTTTTTTTTTTTTTTTTTTTCAAATCCTCAAAAATGATGAAAAACGGCGTGCTATAATATGCCGTACGGTATAGGCTATAGCCCAAGGTCAAAAATGATGAAAAACGAGGTTAATTTTTTTTTCAAATTTTCAAAAAACGATGGGCTATAACCCATGTTTTTTTTTTTTTACATTTTTTTCAAATCCTCAAAAATGATGAAAAACGGCGTGCTATAATATGCCGTACGGTATAGGCTATAGCCCATGGTCAAAAATGATGAAAAACGAGGTTAATTTTTTTTTTCAAATTTTCAAAAAACGATGGGCTATAACCCATGTTTTTGTTTTTTTTTCATTTTTTTCAAATCCTCAAAAATGATGAAAAACGGCGTGCTATAATATGCCGTACGGTATAGGCTATAGCCCATGGTCAAAAATGATGAAAAACAAGGTTAATTTTTTTTTTCAAATTTTCAAAAAACGATGGGTTATAACCCATGTTTTTTTTTTTTTTTTCAAATCCTCAAAAATGATGAAAAACGGCGTGCTATAATATGCCGTACGGTATAGGCTATAGCCCATGGTAAAAAATGATGAAAAACGAGGTTATTTTTTTTTTTCAAATTTTCAAAAAACGATGGGTTATAACCCATCTTTTTTTTTTTTTTTTTTTTTTTCAAATCCTCAAAAATGATGAAAAACGGCGTGCTATAATATGCCGTACGGTATAGGCTATAGCCCATGGTAAAAAATGATGAAAAACGAGTTTTTTTTTTTTTTCAAATTTTCAAAAAACGATGGGTTATAACCCATGTTTTTTTTTGTTTTTGTTTTTTTCAAATCCTCAAAAATGATGAGAAACGGCGTGCTATAATATGCCGTACGGTATAGGCTATAGCCCAAGGTCAAAAATGATGAAAAACGAGGTAAATTTTTTTTTTCAAATTTTCAAAAAACGATGGGCTATAACCCATGTTTTTTTTTTTTCCATTTTTTTCAAATCCTCAAAAATGATGAATAACGGCATGCTATAATATGCCGTACGGTATAGGCTATAGCCCATGGTCAAAAATGATGAAAAACAAGGTTAATTTTTTTTTTCAAATTTTCAAAAAACGATGGGTTATAACCCATGTTTTTTTTTTTTTTTTTTTTTTTCAAATCCTCAAAAATGATGAAAAACGGCGTGCTATAATATGCCGTACGGTATAGGCTATAGCCCATGGTCAAAAATGATGAAAAACGAGGTTAATTATTTTTTTCAAATTTTCAAAAAACGATGGGCTATAACCCATGATTTTTTTTTTTTTCATTTTTTTCAAATCATCAAAAATGATGAAAAACGGCGTGCTATAATATGCCGTACGGTATAGGCTATAGCCCATGGTCAAAAATGATGAAAAACGAGGTTAATTTTTTTTTTTTAATTTTCAAAAAACGATGGGTTATAACCCATGTTTTTTTTTTTTTTCTTTTTCTTCAAATCCTCAAAAATGATGAAAAACGGCGTGCTATAATATGCCGTACGGTATAGGCTATAGCCCATGGTCAAAAATGATGAAAAACGAGGTTATTTTTTTTTCCCAAATTTTCAAAAAACGATGGGCTATAACCCATGTTTTGTTTTTTTTTTCATTTTTTTCAAATCCTCAAAAATGATGAAAAACGGCGTGCTATAATATGCCGTACGGTATAGGCTATAGCCCATGGTCAAAAATGATGAAAAACGAGTTTTTTTTTTTTTTTCAAATTTTCAAAAAACGATGGGCTATAACCCATGTTTTTTTTTGTTTTTTTTTCAAATCCTCAAAAATGATGAAAAACGGCGTGCTATAATATGCCGTACGGTATAGGCTATAGCCCATGGTCAAAAATGATGAAAAACGAGGTTAATGTTTTTTTTCAAATTTTCAAAAAACGATGGGTTATAACCCATGTTTTTTTTTTTTTTTTTTTTTTTCAAATCCTCAAAAATGATGAAAAACGGCGTGCTATAATATGCCGTACGGTATAGGCTATAGCCCATGGTCAAAAATGATGAAAAACGAGGTTAATTTTTTTTTTCAAATTTTCAAAAAACGATGGGCTATAACCCATGTTTTTTTTTTTTTTTCATTTTTTTCAAATCATCAAAAATGATGAAAAACGGCGTGCTATAATATGCCGTACGGTATAGGCTATAGCCCATGGTTAAAAATGATGAAAAACGAGGTTAATTTTTTTTTCAAATTAAAAAAAAACGATGGGTTATAACCCATGTTTTTTTTTTTTTTTTTTTTTTCAAATCCTCAAAAATGATGAAAAACGGCGTGCTATAATATGCCGTACGGTATAGGCTATAGCCCAAGGTCAAAAATGATGAAAAACGAGGTTAATTTTTTTTTCAAATTTTCAAAAAACGATGGGCTATAACCCATGTTTTTTTTTTTTTACATTTTTTTCAAATCCTCAAAAATGATGAAAAACGGCGTGCTATAATATGCCGTACGGTATAGGCTATAGCCCATGGTCAAAAATGATGAAAAACGAGGTTAATTTATTTTTTCAAATTTTCAAAAAACGATGGGCTATAACCCATGTTTTTGTTTTTTTTTCATTTTTTTCAAATCCTCAAAAATGATGAAAAACGGCGTGCTATAATATGCCGTACGGTATAGGCTATAGCCCATGGTCAAATATGATGAAAAACAAGGTTAATTTTTTTTTTCAAATTTTCAAAAAACGATGGGTTATAACCCATTTTTTTTTTTTTTTTTTCAAATCCTCAAAAATTATGAAAAACGGCGTGCTATAATATGCCGTACGGTATAGGCTATAGCCCATGGTCAAAAATGATGAAAAACGAGTTTTTTTTTTTTTTCAAATTTTCAAAAAACGATGGGTTATAACCCATGTTTTTTTTTGTTTTTGTTTTTTTCAAATCCTCAAAAATGATGAGAAACGGCGTGCTATAATATGCCGTACGGTATAGGCTATAGCCCAAGGTCAAAAATGATGAAAAACGAGGTTAATTTTTTTTTCAAATTTTCAAAAAACGATGGGCTATAACCCATGTTTTTTTTTTGTTTTTTTTTCAAATCCTCAAAAATGATGAAAAACGGCGTGCTATAATATGCCGTACGGTATAGGCTATAGCCCATGGTCAAAAATGATGAAAAACGAGGTTAATTTTTTTTTTCAAATTTTCAAAAAACGATGGGTTATAACCCATGTTTTTTTTTTTTTTTTTTTTTTTCAAATCCTCAAAAATGATGAAAAACGGCGTGCTATAATATGCCGTACGGTATAGGCTATAGCCCATGGTCAAAAATGATGAAAAACGAGGTTAATTTTTTTTTTCAAATTTTCAAAAAACGATGGGCTATAACCCATGTTTTTTTTTTTTTTTCATTTTTTTCAAATCATCAAAAATGATGAAAAACGGCGTGCTATAATATGCCGTACGGTATAGGCTATAGCCCATGGTTAAAAATGATGAAAAACGAGGTTAATTTTTTTTTCAAATTAAAAAAAAACGATGGGTTATAACCCATGTTTTTTTTTTTTTTTTTTTTTTCAAATCCTCAAAAATGATGAAAAACGGCGTGCTATAATATGCCGTACGGTATAGGCTATAGCCCAAGGTCAAAAATGATGAAAAACGAGGTAAATTTTTTTTTCAAATTTTCAAAAAACGATGGGCTATAACCCATGTTTTTTTTTTTTTACATTTTTTTCAAATCCTCAAAAATGATGAAAAACGGCGTGCTATAATATGCCGTACGGTATAGGCTATAGCCCATGGTCAAAAATGATGAAAAACGAGATTAATTTATTTTTTCAAATTTTCAAAAAACGATGGGCTATAACCCATGTTTTTGTTTTTTTTTCATTTTTTTCAAATCCTCAAAAATGATGAAAAACGGCGTGCTATAATATGCCGTACGGTATAGGCTATAGCCCATGGTCAAATATGATGAAAAACAAGGTTAATTTTTTTTTTCAAATTTTCAAAAAACGATGGGTTATAACCCATTTTTTTTTTTTTTTTTTCAAATCCTCAAAAATTATGAAAAACGGCGTGCTATAATATGCCGTACGGTATAGGCTATAGCCCATGGTCAAAAATGATGAAAAACGAGTTTTTTTTTTTTTTCAAATTTTCAAAAAACGATGGGCTATAACCCATGTTTTTTTTTTTTCCATTTTTTTCAAATCCTCAAAAATGATGAATAACGGCGTGCTATAATATGCCGTACGGTATAGGCTATAGCCCATGGTAAAAAATGATGAAAAACAAGGTTAATTTATTTTTTCAAATTTTCAAAAAACGATGGGTTATAACCCATGTTTTTTTTTTTTTCTTTTTTTTTTCAAATCCTCAAAAATGATGAAAAACGGCGTGCTATAATATGCCGTACGGTATAGGCTATAGCCCATGGTCAAAAATGATGAAAAACGAGGTTAATTATTTTTTTCAAATTTTCAAAAAACGATGGGCTATAACCCATGATTTTTTTTTTTTTTCATTTTTTTCAAATCATCAAAAATGATGAAAAACGGCGTGCTATAATATGCCGTACGGTATAGGCTATAGCCCATGGTCAAAAATGATGAAAAACGAGGTTAATTTTTTTTTTGAAATTTTCAAAAAACGATGGGTTATAACCCATGTTTTTTTTTTTTTTCTTTTTCTTCAAATCCTCAAAAATGATGAAAAACGGCGTGCTATAATATGCCGTACGGTATAGGCTATAGCCCATGGTCAAAAATGATGAAAAACGAGGTTATTTTTTTTCCCAAATTTTCAAAAAACGATGGGCTATAACCCATGTTTTGTTTTTTTTTTCATTTTTTTTAAATCCTCAAAAATGATGAAAAACGGCGTGCTATAATATGCCGTACGGTATAGGCTATAGCCCATGGTCAAAAATGATGAAAAACGAGGTAAATTTTTTTTTCAAAATTTTCAAAAAACGATGGGTTATAACCCATGTTTTTTTTTGTTTTTTTTTAATCCTCAAAAATGATGAAAAACGGCGTGCTATAATATGCCGTACGGTATAGGCTATAGCCCATGGTCAAAAATGATGAAAAACGAGTTTTTTTTTTTTTTTCAAATTTTCAAAAAACGATGGGCTATAACCCATGTTTTTTTTTGTTTTTTTTTTCAAATCCTCAAAAATGATGAAAAACGGCGTGCTATAATATGCCGTACGGTATAGGCTATAGCCCATGGTCAAAAATGATGAAAAACGAGGTTAATTTTTTTTTCCAAATTTTCAAAAAACGATGGGCTATAACCCATGTTTTTTTTTTTTTTTCATTTTTTTCAAATCATCAAAAATGATGAAAAACGGCGTGCTATAATATGCCGTACGGTATAGGCTATAGCCCATGGTTAAAAATGATGAAAAACGAGGTTAATTTTTTTTTTCAAATTTTCAAAAAACGATGGGTTATAACCCATGTTTTTTTTTTTTTTTTTTTTTTTTAATCCTCAAAAATGATGAAAAACGGAGTGCTATAATATGCCGTACGGTATAGGCTATAGCCCATGGTCAAAAATGATGAAAAACGAGGTTTTTTTTTTCTTCAAATTTTCAAAAAACGATGGGCTATAACCCATGTTTTTTTTGTTTTTTTTTTTTTTCAAATCCTCAAAAATGATGAAAAACGGCGTGCTATAATATGCCGTACGGTATAGGCTATAGCCCATGGTAAAAAATGATGAAAAACGAGGTTAATTTTTTTTTTCAAATTTTCAAAAAACGATGGGCTATAACCCATGTTTTTGTTTTTTTTTCATTTTTTTCAAATCCTCAAAAATGATGAAAAACGGCGTGCTATAATATGCCGTACGGTATAGGCTATAGCCCATGGTCAAAAATGATGAAAAACAAGGTTAATTTTTTTTTTCAAATTTTCAAAAAACGATGGGTTATAACCCTTTTTTTTTTTTTTTTTTTCAAATCCTCAAAAATTATGAAAAACGGCGTGCTATAATATGCCGTACGGTATAGGCTATAGCCCATGGTCAAAAATGATGAAAAACGAGTTTTTTTTTTTTTTCAAATTTTCAAAAAACGATGGGTTATAACCCATGTTTTTTTTTGTTTTTGTTTTTTTCAAATCCTCAAAAATGATGAGAAACGGCGTGCTATAATATGCCGTACGGTATAGGCTATAGCCCAAGGTCAAAAATGATGAAAAACGAGGTTAATTTTTTTTTTCAAATTTTCAAAAAACGATGGGCTATAACCCATGTTTTTTTTTTTTCCATTTTTTTCAAATCCTCAAAAATGATGAATAACGGCGTGCTATAATATGCCGTACGGTATAGGCTATAGCCCATGGTCAAAAATGATGAAAAACAAGGTTAATTTATTTTTTCAAATTTTCAAAAAACGATGGGTTATAACCCATGTTTTTTTTTTTTCTTTTTTTTTTCAAATCCTCAAAAATGATGAAAAACGGCGTGCTATAATATGCCGTACGGTATAGGCTATAGCCCATGGTCAAAAATGATGAAAAACGAGGTTAATTTCTTTTTTTAAATTTTCAAAAAACGATGGGTTATAACCCATGTTTTTTTTTTTTTTCTTTTTTTTTTCAAATCCTCAAAAATGATGAAAAACGGCGTGCTATAATATGCCGTACGGTATAGGCTATAGCCCATGGTCAAAAATGATGAAAAACGAGGTTAATTATTTTTTTCAAATTTTCAAAAAACGATAGGCTATAACCCATGATTTTTTTTTTTTTTCATTTTTTTCAAATCATCAAAAATGATGAAAAACGGCGTGCTATAATATGCCGTACGGTATAGGCTATAGCCCATGGTCAAAAATGATGAAAAATGAGGGTTTTTTTTTCTTCAAATTTTCAAAAAACGATGGGCTATAACCCATGTTTTTTTTTTTTTTTTTTTTTTTTCAAATCCTCAAAAATGATGAAAAACGGCGTGCTATAATATGCCGTACGGTATAGGCTATAGCCCATGGTCAAAAATGATGAAAAATGAGGGGGTTTTTTTCTTCAAATTTTCAAAAAACGATGGGCTATAACCCATGTTTTTTTTTTTTTTTTTTTTTTTCAAATCCTCAAAAATGATGAAAAACGGCGTGCTATAATATGCCGTACGGTATAGGCTATAGCCCATGGTAAAAAATGATGAAAAACGAGGTAAATTTTTTTTTTCAAATTTTCAAAAAACGATGGGCTATAACCCATGTTTTTTTTTTTTCTTTTTTTTTTAATCCTCAAAAATGATGAAAAACGGCGTGCTATAATATGCCGTACGGTATAGGCTATAGCCCATGGTCAAAAATGATGAAAAACGAGGTTTTTTTTTTCTTCAAATTTTCAAAAAACGATGGGCTATAACCCATGTTTTTTTTTTTGTTTTTTTTTTTTCAAATCCTCAAAAATGATGAAAAACGGCGTGCTATAATATGCCGTACGGTATAGGCTATAGCCCATGGTAAAAAATGATGAAAAACGAGGTTAATTTTTTTTTTCAAATTTTCAAAAAACGATGGGCTATAACCCATGTTTTTTTTTTTTCTTTTTTTTTTTCAAATCCTCAAAAATGATGAAAAACGGCGTGCTATAATATGCCGTACGGTATAGGCTATAGCCCATGGTAAAAAATGATGAAAAACGAGGTTAATTTTTTTTTCAAATTTTCAAAAAACGATGGGCTATAACCCATGTTTTTTTTTTTTTTTTTTTTTTTCAAATCCTCAAAAATGATGAAAAACGGCGTGCTATAATATGCCGTACGGTATAGGCTATAGCCCATGGTCAAAAATGATGAAAAACGAGGGTTTTTTTTTTTTCAAATTTTCAAAAAACGATGGGCTATAACCCATGTTTTTTTTTTTTCTTTTTTTTTTTCAAATCCTCAAAAATGATGAAAAACGGCGTGCTATAATATGCCGTACGGTATAGGCTATAGCCCATGGTAAAAAATGATGAAAAACGAGGTTAATTTTTTTTTTCAAATTTTCAAAAAACGATGGGCTATAACCCATGTTTTTTTTTTTTTTTTTTTTTTTCAAATCCTCAAAAATGATGAAAAACGGCGTGCTATAATATGCCGTACAGTATAGGCTATAGCCCATGGTCAAAAATGATGAAAAACGAGGTTAATTTTTTTTTTCAAATTTTCAAAAAACGATGGGTTATAACCCATGTTTTTTTTTTTTTTTTTTTTTTTCAAATCCTCAAAAATGATGAAAAACGGCGTGCTATAATATGCCGTACGGTATAGGCTATAGCCCATGGTCAAAAATGATGAAAAACGAGGTTATTTTTTTTATTTTTTTTTTTTTAAACGATGGGTTATAACCCATGTTTTTTTTTTTTTTTCATTTTTTTCAAATCATCAAAAATGATGAAAAACGGCGTGCTATAATATGCCGTACGGTATAGGCTATAGCCCATGGTCAAAAATGATGAAAAACGAGGTTAATTTTTTTTTTCAAATTTTCAAAAAACGATGGGCTATAACCCATGTTTTGTTTTTTTTTCATTTTTTTTAAATCCTCAAAAATGATGAAAAACGGCGTGCTATAATATGCCGTACGGTATAGGCTATAGCCCATGGTCAAAAATGATGAAAAACGAGGTTAATTTTTTTTTTCAAATTTTCAAAAAACGATGGGTTATAACCCATGTTTTTTTTTTTTTTTTTTTTTTTTAATCCTCAAAAATGATGAAAAACGGCGTGCTATAATATGCCGTACGGTATAGGCTATAGCCCATGGTCAAAAATGATGAAAAACGAGTTTTTTTTTTTCTTCAAATTTTCAAAAAACGATGGGCTATAACCCATGTTTTTTTTTTTTTTTTTTTTTTTCAAATCCTCAAAAATGATGAAAAACGGCGTGCTATAATATGCCGTACGGTATAGGCTATAGCCCATGGTAAAAAATGATGAAAAACGAGGTTAATCTTTTTTTTTTTTTTTCAAAAAACGATGGGTTATAACCCATGTTTTTTTTTTTTTTTCATTTTTTTCAAATCATCAAAAATGATGAAAAACGGCGTGCTATAATATGCCGTACGGTATAGGCTATAGCCCATGGTCAAAAATGATGAAAAACGAGGTAAATTTTTTTTTTCAAATTTTCAAAAAACGATGGGCTATAACCCATGTTTGTTTTTTTTTTCATTTTTTTCAAATCCTCAAAAATGATGAAAAACGGCGTGCTATAATATGCCGTACGGTATAGGCTATAGCCCATGGTCAAAAATGATGAAAAACGAGGTTAATTTTTTTTTTCAAATTTTCAAAAAACGATGGGTTATAACCCATGTTTTTTTTTTTTTTTTTTTTTTTAATCCTCAAAAATGATGAAAAACGGCGTGCTATAATATGCCGTACGGTATAGGCTATAGCCCATGGTCAAAAATGATGAAAAACGAGGTTTTTTTTTTCTTCAAATTTTCAAAAAACGATGGGCTATAACCCATGTTTTTTTTTTTTTCTTTTTTTTTTCAAATCCTCAAAAATGATGAAAAACGGCGTGCTATAATATGCCGTACGGTATAGGCTATAGCCCATGGTCAAAAATGATGAAAAACGAGGTTATTTTTTTTTTTTTTTTTCAAAAAACGATGGGTTATAACCCATGTTTTTTTTTTTTTTTTTTTTTTTTTTCAAATCATCAAAAATGATGAAAAACGGCGTGCTATAATATGCCGTACGGTATAGGCTATAGCCCATGGTCAAAAATGATGAAAAACGAGGTTAATTTTTTTTTTCAAATTTTCAAAAAACGATGGGCTATAACCCATGTTTTTTTTTTTTTTCATTTTTTTCAAATCCTCAAAAATGATGAAAAACGGCGTGCTATAATATGCCGTACGGTATAGGCTATAGCCCATGGTAAAAAATGATGAAAAACGAGGTTAATTTTTTTTTTCAAATTTTCAAAAAACGATGGGCTATAACCCATGTTTTTTTTTTTTTCTTTTTTTTTTTAAATCCTCAAAAATGATGAAAAACGGCGTGCTATAATATGCCGTACGGTATAGGCTATAGCCCATGGTCAAAAATGATGAAAAACGAGGTTATTATTTATTTATTTTTTTCAAAAAACGATGGGTTATAACCCATGTTTGTTTTTTTTTTTCATTTTTTTCAAATCATCAAAAATGATGAAAAACGGCGTGCTATAATATGCCGTACGGTATAGGCTATAGCCCATGGTCAAAAATGATGAAAAACGAGGTTAATTTTTTTCTTCAAATTTTCAAAAAACGATGGGCTATAACCCATGTTTTTTTTTTTTTTCATTTTTTTCAAATCCTCAAAAATGATGAAAAACGGCGTGCTATAATATGCCGTACGGTATAGGCTATAGCCCATGGTAAAAAATGATGAAAAACGAGGTTAATTTTTTTTTTCAAATTTTCAAAAAACGATGGGCTATAACCCATGTTTTTTTTTTTTTCTTTTTTTTTTCAAATCCTCAAAAATGATGAAAAACGGCGTGCTATAATATGCCGTACGGTATAGGCTATAGCCCATGGTCAAAAATGATGAAAAACTAGGTTATTATTTATTTTTTTCAAAAAACGATGGGTTATAACCCATGTTTTTTTTTTTTTTTCATTTTTTTCAAATCATCAAAAATGATGAAAAACGGCGTGCTATAATATGCCGTACGGTATAGGCTATAGCCCATGGTCAAAAATGATGAAAAACGAGGTAAATTTTTTTCTTCAAATTTTCAAAAAACGATGGGCTATAACCCATGTTTTTTTTTTTTTTCATTTTTTTTTAAATCCTCAAAAATGATGAAAAACGGCGTGCTATAATATGCCGTACGGTATAGGCTATAGCCCATGGTAAAAAATGATGAAAAACGAGGTTAATTTTTTTTTTTTTTTTCAAAAAACGATGGGTTATAACCCATGTTTTTTTTTTTTTTTCATTTTTTTCAAATCATCAAAAATGATGAAAAACGGCGTGCTATAATATGCCGTACGGTATAGGCTATAGCCCATGGTCAAAAATGATGAAAAACGAGGTTAATTTTTTTTTTCAAATTTTCAAAAAACGATGGGCTATAACCCATGTTTTTTTTTTTTTTCATTTTTTTCAAATCCTCAAAAATGATGAAAAACGGCGTGCTATAATATGCCGTACGGTATAGGCTATAGCCCATGGTCAAAAATGATGAAAAACGAGGTTAATTTTTTTTTTCAAATTTTCAAAAAACGATGGGTTATAACCCATGTTTTTTTTTTTTTTTTTTTTTTTTAATCCTCAAAAATGATGAAAAACGGCGTGCTATAATATGCCGTACGGTATAGGCTATAGCCCATGGTCAAAAATGATGAAAAACGAGGGTTTTTTTTTCTTCAAATTTTCAAAAAACGATGGGCTATAACCCATGTTTTTTTTTTTTTTTTTTTTTTTCAAATCCTAAAAAATGATGAAAAACGGCGTGCTATAATATGCCGTACGGTATAGGCTATAGCCCATGGTAAAAAATGATGAAAAACGAGGTTAATTTTTTTTTTCAAATTTTCAAAAAACGATGGGCTATAACCCATGTTTTTTTTTTTTTCTTTTTTTTTTCAAATCCTCAAAAATGATGAAAAACGGCGTGCTATAATATGCCGTACGGTATAGGCTATAGCCCATGGTCAAAAATGATGAAAAACGAGGTTATTTTTTTTTTTCTTTTTTCAAAAAACGATGGGTTATAACCCATGTTTTTTTTTTTTTTTCATTTTTTTCAAATCATCAAAAATGATGAAAAACGGCGTGCTATAATATGCCGTACGGTATAGGCTATAGCCCATGGTAAAAAATGATGAAAAACGAGGTTAATTTTTTTTTTCAAATTTTCAAAAAACGATGGGCTATAACCCATGTTTTTTTTTTTTTTCTTTTTTTTTTCAAATCCTCAAAAATGATGAAAAACGGCGTGCTATAATATGCCGTACGGTATAGGCTATAGCCCATGGTCAAAAATGATGAAAAACGAGGTTATTTTTTTTTCTTTTTTTCAAAAAACGATGGGTTATAACCCATGTTTTTTTTTTTTTTTCATTTTTTTCAAATCATCAAAAATGATGAAAAACGGCGTGCTATAATATGCCGTACGGTATAGGCTATAGCCCATGGTCAAAAATGATGAAAAACGAGGTTAATTTGTTTTTTCAAATTTTCAAAAAACGATGGGCTATAACCCATGTTTTTTTTTTTTTTCATTTTTTTCAAATCCTCAAAAATGATGAAAAACGGCGTGCTATAATATGCCGTACGGTATAGGCTATAGCCCATGGTCAAAAATGATGAAAAACGAGGTTAATTTTTTTTTTCAAATTTTCAAAAAACGATGGGTTATAACCCATGTTTTTTTTTTTTTTTTTTTTTTTTAATCCTCAAAAATGATGAAAAACGGCGTGCTATAATATGCCGTACGGTATAGGCTATAGCCCATGGTCAAAAATGATGAAAAACGAGTTTTTTTTTTTCTTCAAATTTTCAAAAAACGATGGGCTATAACCCATGTTTTTTTTTTTTTTTTTTTTTTTCAAATCCTCAAAAATGATGAAAAACGGCGTGCTATAATATGCCGTACGGTATAGGCTATAGCCCATGGTAAAAAATGATGAAAAACGAGGTTAATCTTTTTTTTTTTTTTTCAAAAAACGATGGGTTATAACCCATGTTTTGTTTTTTTTTTCATTTTTTTCAAATCATCAAAAATGATGAAAAACGGCGTGCTATAATATGCCGTACGGTATAGGCTATAGCCCATGGTCAAAAATGATGAAAAACGAGGTTAATTTTTTTTTTCAAATTTTCAAAAAACGATGGGCTATAACCCATGTTTTTTTTTTTTTTCATTTTTTTCAAATCCTCAAAAATGATGAAAAACGGCGTGCTATAATATGCCGTACGGTATAGGCTATAGCCCATGGTCAAAAATGATGAAAAACGAGGTTAATTTTTTTTTTCAAATTTTCAAAAAACGATGGGTTATAACCCATGTTTTTTTTTTTTTTTTTTTTTTTAATCCTCAAAAATGATGAAAAACGGCGTGCTATAATATGCCGTACGGTATAGGCTATAGCCCATGGTCAAAAATGATGAAAAACGAGGTTTTTTTTTTCTTCAAATTTTCAAAAAACGATGGGCTATAACCCATGTTTTTTTTTTTTTCTTTTTTTTTTCAAATCCTCAAAAATGATGAAAAACGGCGTGCTATAATATGCCGTACGGTATAGGCTATAGCCCATGGTCAAAAATGATGAAAAACGAGGTTTTTTTTTTTTTTTTTTTTTCAAAAAACGATGGGTTATAACCCATGTTTTTTTTGTTTTTTTTTTTTTTTTTCAAATCATCAAAAATGATGAAAAACGGCGTGCTATAATATGCCGTACGGTATAGGCTATAGCCCATGGTCAAAAATGATGAAAAACGAGGTTAATTTTTTTTTTCAAATTTTCAAAAAACGATGGGCTATAACCCATGTTTTTTTTTTTTTTCATTTTTTTCAAATCCTCAAAAATGATGAAAAACGGCGTGCTATAATATGCCGTACGGTATAGGCTATAGCCCATGGTAAAAAATGATGAAAAACGAGGTTAATTTTTTTTTTCAAATTTTCAAAAAACGATGGGCTATAACCCATGTTTTTTTTTTTTTCTTTTTTTTTTCAAATCCTCAAAAATGATGAAAAACGGCGTGCTATAATATGCCGTACGGTATAGGCTATAGCCCATGGTCAAAAATGATGAAAAACGAGGTTATTATTTATTTATTTTTTTCAAAAAACGATGGGTTATAACCCATGTTTTTTTTTTTTTTCATTTTTTTCAAATCATCAAAAATGATGAAAAACGGCGTGCTATAATATGCCGTACGGTATAGGCTATAGCCCATGGTCAAAAATGATGAAAAACGAGGTTAATTTTTTTCTTCAAATTTTCAAAAAACGATGGGCTATAACCCATGTTTTTTTTTTTTTTCATTTTTTTCAAATCCTCAAAAATGATGAAAAACGGCGTGCTATAATATGCCGTACGGTATAGGCTATAGCCCATGGTAAAAAATGATGAAAAACGAGGTTAATTTCTTTTTTCAAATTTTCAAAAAACGATGGGTTATAACCCATGTTTTTTTTTTTTTTTTTTTTTTTAATCCTCAAAAATGATGAAAAACGGCGTGCTATAATATGCCGTACGGTATAGGCTATAGCCCATGGTCAAAAATGATGAAAAACGAGGTTTTTTTTTTCTTCAAATTTTCAAAAAACGATGGGCTATAACCCATGTTTTTTTTTTTTTTTTTTTTTTTCAAATCCTAAAAAATGATGAAAAACGGCGTGCTATAATATGCCGTACGGTATAGGCTATAGCCCATGGTAAAAAATGATGAAAAACGAGGTTAATTTTTTTTTTCAAATTTTCAAAAAACGATGGGCTATAACCCATGTTTTTTTTTTTTTCTTTTTTTTTTCAAATCCTCAAAAATGATGAAAAACGGCGTGCTATAATATGCCGTACGGTATAGGCTATAGCCCATGGTCAAAAATGATGAAAAACGAGGTTATTTTTTTTTTTCTTTTTTCAAAAAACGATGGGTTATAACCCATGTTTTTTTTTTTTTTTCATTTTTTTCAAATCATCAAAAATGATGAAAAACGGCGTGCTATAATATGCCGTACGGTATAGGCTATAGCCCATGGTAAAAAATGATGAAAAACGAGGTTAATTTTTTTTTTCAAATTTTCAAAAAACGATGGGCTATAACCCATGTTTTTTTTTTTTTCTTTTTTTTTTCAAATCCTCAAAAATGATGAAAAACGGCGTGCTATAATATGCCGTACGGTATAGGCTATAGCCCATGGTCAAAAATGATGAAAAACGAGGTTATTTTTTTTTCTTTTTTTCAAAAAACGATGGGTTATAACCCATGTTTTTTTTTTTTTTTCATTTTTTTCAAATCATCAAAAATGATGAAAAACGGCGTGCTATAATATGCCGTACGGTATAGGCTATAGCCCATGGTCAAAAATGATGAAAAACGAGGTTAATTTTTTTTTTCAAATTTTCAAAAAACGATGGGCTATAACCCATGTTTTTTTTTTTTTTCATTTTTTTCAAATCCTCAAAAATGATGAAAAACGGCGTGCTATAATATGCCGTACGGTATAGGCTATAGCCCATGGTCAAAAATGATGAAAAACGAGGTTAATTTTTTTTTTCAAATTTTCAAAAAACGATGGGTTATAACCCATGTTTTTTTTTTTTTTTTTTTTTTTTTAATCCTCAAAAATGATGAAAAACGGCGTGCTATAATATGCCGTACGGTATAGGCTATAGCCCATGGTCAAAAATGATGAAAAACGAGTTTTTTTTTTTCTTCAAATTTTCAAAAAACGATGGGCTATAACCCATGTTTTTTTTTGTTTTTTTTTTTTTTCAAATCCTCAAAAATGATGAAAAACGGCGTGCTATAATATGCCGTACGGTATAGGCTATAGCCCATGGTAAAAAATGATGAAAAACGAGGTTAATTTTTTTTTTCAAATTTTCAAAAAACGATGGGCTATAACCCATGTTTTTTTTTTTTTCTTTTTTTTTTCAAATCCTCAAAAATGATGAAAAACGGCGTGCTATAATATGCCGTACGGTATAGGCTATAGCCCATGGTCAAAAATGATGAAAAACGAGGGTTTTTTTTTTTTCAAATTTTCAAAAAACGATGGGCTATAACCCATGTTTTTTTTTTTTCTTTTTTTTTTTCAAATCCTCAAAAATGATGAAAAACGGCGTGCTATAATATGCCGTACGGTATAGGCTATAGCCCATGGTCAAAAATGATGAAAAACGAGTTTTTTTTTTTTTTCAAATCCTCAAAAATGATGAAAAACGGCGTGCTATAATATGCCGTACGGTATAGGCTATAGCCCATGGTAAAAAATGATGAAAAACGAGGTTAATTTTTTTTTTCAAATTTTCAAAAAACGATGGGCTATAACCCATGTTTTTTTTTTTTTCTTTTTTTTTTCAAATCCTCAAAAATGATGAAAAACGGCGTGCTATAATATGCCGTACGGTATAGGCTATAGCCCATGGTCAAAAATGATGAAAAACGAGGTTATTTTTTTTTTTCTTTTTTCAAAAAACGATGGGTTATAACCCATGTTTTTTTTTTTTTTTCATTTTTTTCAAATCATCAAAAATGATGAAAAACGGCGTGCTATAATATGCCGTACGGTATAGGCTATAGCCCATGGTAAAAAATGATGAAAAACGAGGTTAATTTTTTTTTTCAAATTTTCAAAAAACGATGGGCTATAACCCATGTTTTTTTTTTTTTCTTTTTTTTTTCAAATCCTCAAAAATGATGAAAAACGGCGTGCTATAATATGCCGTACGGTATAGGCTATAGCCCATGGTCAAAAATGATGAAAAACGAGGTTATTTTTTTTTCTTTTTTTCAAAAAACGATGGGTTATAACCCATGTTTTTTTTTTTTTTTCATTTTTTTCAAATCATCAAAAATGATGAAAAACGGCGTGCTATAATATGCCGTACGGTATAGGCTATAGCCCATGGTCAAAAATGATGAAAAACGAGGTTAATTTTTTTTTTCAAATTTTCAAAAAACGATGGGCTATAACCCATGTTTTTTTTTTTTTTCATTTTTTTCAAATCCTCAAAAATGATGAAAAACGGCGTGCTATAATATGCCGTACGGTATAGGCTATAGCCCATGGTCAAAAATGATGAAAAACGAGGTTAATTTTTTTTTTCAAATTTTCAAAAAACGATGGGTTATAACCCATGTTTTTTTTTTTTTTTTTTTTTTTTTAATCCTCAAAAATGATGAAAAACGGCGTGCTATAATATGCCGTACGGTATAGGCTATAGCCCATGGTCAAAAATGATGAAAAACGAGTTTTTTTTTTTCTTCAAATTTTCAAAAAACGATGGGCTATAACCCATGTTTTTTTTTGTTTTTTTTTTTTTTCAAATCCTCAAAAATGATGAAAAACGGCGTGCTATAATATGCCGTACGGTATAGGCTATAGCCCATGGTAAAAAATGATGAAAAACGAGGTTAATTTTTTTTTTCAAATTTTCAAAAAACGATGGGCTATAACCCATGTTTTTTTTTTTTTCTTTTTTTTTTCAAATCCTCAAAAATGATGAAAAACGGCGTGCTATAATATGCCGTACGGTATAGGCTATAGCCCATGGTCAAAAATGATGAAAAACGAGGGTTTTTTTTTTTTCAAATTTTCAAAAAACGATGGGCTATAACCCATGTTTTTTTTTTTTCTTTTTTTTTTTCAAATCCTCAAAAATGATGAAAAACGGCGTGCTATAATATGCCGTACGGTATAGGCTATAGCCCATGGTCAAAAATGATGAAAAACGAGTTTTTTTTTTTTTTCAAATCCTCAAAAATGATGAAAAACGGCGTGCTATAATATGCCGTACGGTATAGGCTATAGCCCATGGTAAAAAATGATGAAAAACGAGGTTAATTTTTTTTTTCAAATTTTCAAAAAACGATGGGCTATAACCCATGTTTTTTTTTTTTTCTTTTTTTTTTCAAATCCTCAAAAATGATGAAAAACGGCGTGCTATAATATGCCGTACGGTATAGGCTATAGCCCATGGTCAAAAATGATGAAAAACGAGGGTTTTTTTTTTTTCAAATTTTCAAAAAACGATGGGCTATAACCCATGTTTTTTTTTTTTCTTTTTTTTTTTCAAATCCTCAAAAATGATGAAAAACGGCGTGCTATAATATGCCGTACGGTATAGGCTATAGCCCATGGTAAAAAATGATGAAAAACGAGGTTAATTTTTTTTTTCAAATTTTCAAAAAACGATGGGCTATAACCCATGTTTTTTTTTTTTTTTTTTTTTTTCAAATCCTCAAAAATGATGAAAAACGGCGTGCTATAATATGCCGTACAGTATAGGCTATAGCCCATGGTCAAAAATGATGAAAAACGAGGTTAATTTTTTTTTTCAAATTTTCAAAAAACGATGGGTTATAACCCATGTTTTTTTTTTTTTTTTTTTTTTTTTCAAATCATCAAAAATGATGAAAAACGGCGTGCTATAATATGCCGTACGGTATAGGCTATAGCCCATGGTCAAAAATGATGAAAAACGAGGTTTTTTTTTTCTTCAAATTTTCAAAAAACGATGGGCTATAACCCATGTTTTTTTTTTTTTTTTTTTTTTTCAAATCCTCAAAAATGATGAAAAACGGCGTGCTATAATATGCCGTACGGTATAGGCTATAGCCCATGGTCAAAAATGATGAAAAACGAGGTTATTATTTTTTTTTTTTTTTCAAAAAACGATGGGTTATAACCCATGTTTTTTTTTTTTTTTTTTTTTTTTTCAAATCATCAAAAATGATGAAAAACGGCGTGCTATAATATGCCGTACGGTATAGGCTATAGCCCATGGTCAAAAATGATGAAAAACGAGGTTAATTTTTTTTTTCAAATTTTCAAAAAACGATGGGCTATAACCCATGTTTTTTTTTTTTTTCATTTTTTTCAAATCCTCAAAAATGATGAAAAACGGCGTGCTATAATATGCCGTACGGTATAGGCTATAGCCCATGGTAAAAAATGATGAAAAACGAGGTTAATTTTTTTTTTCAAATTTTCAAAAAACGATGGGCTATAACCCATGTTTTTTTTTTTTTCTTTTTTTTTTTTAATCCTCAAAAATGATGAAAAACGGCGTGCTATAATATGCCGTACGGTATAGGCTATAGCCCATGGTCAAAAATGATGAAAAACGAGGTTATTATTTATTTATTTTTTTCAAAAAACGATGGGTTATAACCCATGTTTTTTTTTTTTTTTCATTTTTTTCAAATCATCAAAAATGATGAAAAACGGCGTGCTATAATATGCCGTACGGTATAGGCTATAGCCCATGGTCAAAAATGATGAAAAACGAGGTTAATTTTTTTCTTCAAATTTTCAAAAAACGATGGGCTATAACCCATGTTTTTTTTTTTTTTCATTTTTTTCAAATCCTCAAAAATGATGAAAAACGGCGTGCTATAATATGCCGTACGGTATAGGCTATAGCCCATGGTAAAAAATGATGAAAAACGAGGTTAATTTTTTTTTTTAAATTTTCAAAAAACGATGGGCTATAACCCATGTTTTTTTTTTTTTCTTTTTTTTTTCAAATCCTCAAAAATGATGAAAAACGGCGTGCTATAATATGCCGTACGGTATAGGCTATAGCCCATGGTCAAAAATGATGAAAAACGAGGTTATTATTTATTTATTTTTTTCAAAAAACGATGGGTTATAACCCATGTTTTTTTTTTTTTTTCATTTTTTTCAAATCATCAAAAATGATGAAAAACGGCGTGCTATAATATGCCGTACGGTATAGGCTATAGCCCATGGTCAAAAATGATGAAAAACGAGGTAAATTTTTTTCTTCAAATTTTCAAAAAACGATGGGCTATAACCCATGTTTTTTTTTTTTTTCATTTTTTTTTAAATCCTCAAAAATGATGAAAAACGGCGTGCTATAATATGCCGTACGGTATAGGCTATAGCCCATGGTAAAAAATGATGAAAAACGAGGTTAATTTTTTTTTTTTTTTTTCAAAAAACGATGGGTTATAACCCATGTTTTTTTTTTTTTTTCATTTTTTTCAAATCATCAAAAATGATGAAAAACGGCGTGCTATAATATGCCGTACGGTATAGGCTATAGCCCATGGTCAAAAATGATGAAAAACGAGGTTAATTTTTTTTTTCAAATTTTCAAAAAACGATGGGCTATAACCCATGTTTTTTGTTTTTTTCATTTTTTTCAAATCCTCAAAAATGATGAAAAACGGCGTGCTATAATATGCCGTACGGTATAGGCTATAGCCCATGGTCAAAAATGATGAAAAACGAGGTTAATTTTTTTTTTCAAATTTTCAAAAAACGATGGGTTATAACCCATGTTTTTTTTTTTTTTTTTTTTTTTTAATCCTCAAAAATGATGAAAAACGGCGTGCTATAATATGCCGTACGGTATAGGCTATAGCCCATGGTCAAAAATGATGAAAAACGAGGTTTTTTTTTTCTTCAAATTTTCAAAAAACGATGGGCTATAACCCATGTTTTTTTTTTTTTTTTTTTTTTTCAAATCCTAAAAAATGATGAAAAACGGCGTGCTATAATATGCCGTACGGTATAGGCTATAGCCCATGGTAAAAAATGATGAAAAACGAGGTTAATTTTTTTTTTCAAATTTTCAAAAAACGATGGGCTATAACCCATGTTTTTTTTTTTTTCTTCTTTTTTTTCAAATCCTCAAAAATGATGAAAAACGGCGTGCTATAATATGCCGTACGGTATAGGCTATAGCCCATGGTCAAAAATGATGAAAAACGAGGTTATTTTTTTTTTTCTTTTTTCAAAAAACGATGGGTTATAACCCATGTTTTTTTTTTTTTTTCATTTTTTTCAAATCATCAAAAATGATGAAAAACGGCGTGCTATAATATGCCGTACGGTATAGGCTATAGCCCATGGTCAAAAATGATGAAAAACGAGGTTATTTTTTTTTTTCTTTTTTCAAAAAACGATGGGTTATAACCCATGTTTTTTTTTTTTTTTCATTTTTTTCAAATCATCAAAAATGATGAAAAACGGCGTGCTATAATATGCCGTACGGTATAGGCTATAGCCCATGGTCAAAAATGATGAAAAACGAGGTTAATTTTTTTTTTCAAATTTTCAAAAAACGATGGGCTATAACCCATGTTTTTTGTTTTTTTCATTTTTTTCAAATCCTCAAAAATGATGAAAAACGGCGTGCTATAATATGCCGTACGGTATAGGCTATAGCCCATGGTCAAAAATGATGAAAAACGAGGTTAATTTTTTTTTTCAAATTTTCAAAAAACGATGGGTTATAACCCATGTTTTTTTTTTTTTTTTTTTTTTTTAATCCTCAAAAATGATGAAAAACGGCGTGCTATAATATGCCGTACGGTATAGGCTATAGCCCATGGTCAAAAATGATGAAAAACGAGGTTTTTTTTTTCTTCAAATTTTCAAAAAACGATGGGCTATAACCCATGTTTTTTTTTTTGTTTTTTTTTTTCAAATCCTAAAAAATGATGAAAAACGGCGTGCTATAATATGCCGTACGGTATAGGCTATAGCCCATGGTAAAAAATGATGAAAAACGAGGTTAATTTTTTTTTTCAAATTTTCAAAAAACGATGGGCTATAACCCATGTTTTTTTTTTTTTCTTCTTTTTTTTCAAATCCTCAAAAATGATGAAAAACGGCGTGCTATAATATGCCGTACGGTATAGGCTATAGCCCATGGTCAAAAATGATGAAAAACGAGGTTATTTTTTTTTTTCTTTTTTCAAAAAACGATGGGTTATAACCCATGTTTTTTTTTTTTTTTCATTTTTTTCAAATCATCAAAAATGATGAAAAACGGCGTGCTATAATATGCCGTACGGTATAGGCTATAGCCCATGGTAAAAAATGATGAAAAACGAGGTTAATTTTTTTTTTCAAATTTTCAAAAAACGATGGGCTATAACCCATGTTTTTTTTTTTTTCTTTTTTTTTTCAAATCCTCAAAAATGATGAAAAACGGCGTGCTATAATATGCCGTACGGTATAGGCTATAGCCCATGGTCAAAAATGATGAAAAACGAGGTTATTTTTTTTTCTTTTTTTCAAAAAACGATGGGTTATAACCCATGTTTTTTTTTTTTTTTCATTTTTTTCAAATCATCAAAAATGATGAAAAACGGCGTGCTATAATATGCCGTACGGTATAGGCTATAGCCCATGGTCAAAAATGATGAAAAACGAGGTTAATTTTTTTTTTCAAATTTTCAAAAAACGATGGGCTATAACCCATGTTTTTTTTTTTTTTCATTTTTTTCAAATCCTCAAAAATGATGAAAAACGGCGTGCTATAATATGCCGTACGGTATAGGCTATAGCCCATGGTCAAAAATGATGAAAAACGAGGTTAATTTTTTTTTTCAAATTTTCAAAAAACGATGGGTTATAACCCATGTTTTTTTTTTGTTTTTTTTTTTTTAATCCTCAAAAATGATGAAAAACGGCGTGCTATAATATGCCGTACGGTATAGGCTATAGCCCATGGTAAAAAATGATGAAAAACGAGGTTAATCTTTTTTTTTTTTTTCAAAAAACGATGGGTTATAACCCATGTTTTGTTTTTTTTTTCATTTTTTTCAAATCATCAAAAATGATGAAAAACGGCGTGCTATAATATGCCGTACGGTATAGGCTATAGCCCATGGTCAAAAATGATGAAAAACGAGGTTAATTTTTTTTTTCAAATTTTCAAAAAACGATGGGCTATAACCCATGTTTTTTTTTTTTTTCATTTTTTTCAAATCCTCAAAAATGATGAAAAACGGCGTGCTATAATATGCCGTACGGTATAGGCTATAGCCCATGGTCAAAAATGATGAAAAACGAGGTTAATTTTTTTTTTCAAATTTTCAAAAAACGATGGGTTATAACCCATGTTTTTTTTTTTTTTTTTTTTTTTAATCCTCAAAAATGATGAAAAACGGCGTGCTATAATATGCCGTACGGTATAGGCTATAGCCCATGGTCAAAAATGATGAAAAACGAGGTTTTTTTTTTCTTCAAATTTTCAAAAAACGATGGGCTATAACCCATGTTTTTTTTTTTTTCTTTTTTTTTTCAAATCCTCAAAAATGATGAAAAACGGCGTGCTATAATATGCCGTACGGTATAGGCTATAGCCCATGGTCAAAAATGATGAAAAACGAGGTTTTTTTTTTTTTTTTTTTTTCAAAAAACGATGGGTTATAACCCATGTTTTTTTTTTTTTTTTTTTTTTTTTCAAATCATCAAAAATGATGAAAAACGGCGTGCTATAATATGCCGTACGGTATAGGCTATAGCCCATGGTCAAAAATGATGAAAAACGAGGTTAATTTTTTTTTTCAAATTTTCAAAAAACGATGGGCTATAACCCATGTTTTTTTTTTTTTTCATTTTTTTCAAATCCTCAAAAATGATGAAAAACGGCGTGCTATAATATGCCGTACGGTATAGGCTATAGCCCATGGTAAAAAATGATGAAAAACGAGGTTAATTTTTTTTTTCAAATTTTCAAAAAACGATGGGCTATAACCCATGTTTTTTTTTTTTTCTTTTTTTTTTCAAATCCTCAAAAATGATGAAAAACGGCGTGCTATAATATGCCGTACGGTATAGGCTATAGCCCATGGTCAAAAATGATGAAAAACGAGGGTTTTTTTTTTTTCAAATTTTCAAAAAACGATGGGCTATAACCCATGTTTTTTTTTTTTCTTTTTTTTTTTCAAATCCTCAAAAATGATGAAAAACGGCGTGCTATAATATGCCGTACGGTATAGGCTATAGCCCATGGTAAAAAATGATGAAAAACGAGGTTAATTTTTTTTTTCAAATTTTCAAAAAACGATGGGCTATAACCCATGTTTTTTTTTTTTTTTTTTTTTTTCAAATCCTCAAAAATGATGAAAAACGGCGTGCTATAATATGCCGTACAGTATAGGCTATAGCCCATGGTCAAAAATGATGAAAAACGAGGTTAATTTTTTTTTTCAAATTTTCAAAAAACGATGGGTTATAACCCATGTTTTTTTTTTTTTTTTTTTTTTTTTCAAATCATCAAAAAGGATGAAAAACGGCGTGCTATAATATGCCGTACGGTATAGGCTATAGCCCATGGTCAAAAATGATGAAAAACGAGGTTTTTTTTTTCTTCAAATTTTCAAAAAACGATGGGCTATAACCCATGTTTTTTTTTTTTTCTTTTTTTTTTCAAATCCTCAAAAATGATGAAAAACGGCGTGCTATAATATGCCGTACGGTATAGGCTATAGCCCATGGTCAAAAATGATGAAAAACGAGGTTATTTTTTTTATTTTTTTTTTCAAAAAACGATGGGTTATAACCCATGTTTTTTTTTTTTTTTTTTTTTTTTCAAATCATCAAAAATGATGAAAAACGGCGTGCTATAATATGCCGTACGGTATAGGCTATAGCCCATGGTCAAAAATGATGAAAAACGAGGTTAATTTTTTTTTTCAAATTTTCAAAAAACGATGGGCTATAACCCATGTTTTTTTTTTTTTTCATTTTTTTCAAATCCTCAAAAATGATGAAAAACGGCGTGCTATAATATGCCGTACGGTATAGGCTATAGCCCATGGTAAAAAATGATGAAAAACGAGGTTAATTTTTTTTTTCAAATTTTCAAAAAACGATGGGCTATAACCCATGTTTTTTTTTTTTTCTTTTTTTTTTCAAATCCTCAAAAATGATGAAAAACGGCGTGCTATAATATGCCGTACGGTATAGGCTATAGCCCATGGTCAAAAATGATGAAAAACGAGGTTATTATTTATTTATTTTTTTCAAAAAACGATGGGTTATAACCCATGTTTTTTTTTTTTTTTCATTTTTTTCAAATCATCAAAAATGATGAAAAACGGCGTGCTATAATATGCCGTACGGTATAGGCTATAGCCCATGGTCAAAAATGATGAAAAACAAGGTTAATTTTTTTCTTCAAATTTTCAAAAAACGATGGGCTATAACCCATGTTTTTTTTTTTTTTCATTTTTTTCAAATCCTCAAAAATGATGAAAAACGGCGTGCTATAATATGCCGTACGGTATAGGCTATAGCCCATGGTAAAAAATGATGAAAAACGAGGTTAATTTTTTTTTTCAAATTTTCAAAAAACGATGGGCTATAACCCATGTTTTTTTTTTTTTCTTTTTTTTTTCAAATCCTCAAAAATGATGAAAAACGGCGTGCTATAATATGCCGTACGGTATAGGCTATAGCCCATGGTCAAAAATGATGAAAAACGAGGTTATTATTTATTTATTTTTTTCAAAAAACGATGGGTTATAACCCATGTTTTTTTTTTTTTTTCATTTTTTTCAAATCATCAAAAATGATGAAAAACGGCGTGCTATAATATGCCGTACGGTATAGGCTATAGCCCATGGTCAAAAATGATGAAAAACGAGGTAAATTTTTTTCTTCAAATTTTCAAAAAACGATGGGCTATAACCCATGTTTTTTTTTTTTTTCATTTTTTTTTAAATCCTCAAAAATGATGAAAAACGGCGTGCTATAATATGCCGTACGGTATAGGCTATAGCCCATGGTAAAAAATGATGAAAAACGAGGTTAATTTTTTTTTTTTTTTTTCAAAAAACGATGGGTTATAACCCATGTTTTTTTTTTTTTTTCATTTTTTTCAAATCATCAAAAATGATGAAAAACGGCGTGCTATAATATGCCGTACGGTATAGGCTATAGCCCATGGTCAAAAATGATGAAAAACGAGGTTAATTTTTTTTTTCAAATTTTCAAAAAACGATGGGCTATAACCCATGTTTTTTTTTTTTTTCATTTTTTTCAAATCCTCAAAAATGATGAAAAACGGCGTGCTATAATATGCCGTACGGTATAGGCTATAGCCCATGGTCAAAAATGATGAAAAACGAGGTTAATTTTTTTTTTCAAATTTTCAAAAAACGATGGGTTATAACCCATGTTTTTTTTTTTTTTTTTTTTTTTTAATCCTCAAAAATGATGAAAAACGGCGTGCTATAATATGCCGTACGGTATAGGCTATAGCCCATGGTCAAAAATGATGAAAAACGAGGTTTTTTTTTTCTTCAAATTTTCAAAAAACGATGGGCTATAACCCATGTTTTTTTTTTTTTTTTTTTTTTCAAATCCTAAAAAATGATGAAAAACGGCGTGCTATAATATGCCGTACGGTATAGGCTATAGCCCATGGTAAAAAATGATGAAAAACGAGGTTAATTTTTTTTTTCAAATTTTCAAAAAACGATGGGCTATAACCCATGTTTTTTTTTTTTTCTTCTTTTTTTTCAAATCCTCAAAAATGATGAAAAACGGCGTGCTATAATATGCCGTACGGTATAGGCTATAGCCCATGGTCAAAAATGATGAAAAACGAGGTTATTTTTTTTTTTCTTTTTTCAAAAAACGATGGGTTATAACCCATGTTTTTTTTTTTTTTTCATTTTTTTCAAATCATCAAAAATGATGAAAAACGGCGTGCTATAATATGCCGTACGGTATAGGCTATAGCCCATGGTAAAAAATGATGAAAAACGAGGTTAATTTTTTTTTTCAAATTTTCAAAAAACGATGGGCTATAACCCATGTTTTTTTTTTTTTCTTTTTTTTTTCAAATCCTCAAAAATGATGAAAAACGGCGTGCTATAATATGCCGTACGGTATAGGCTATAGCCCATGGTCAAAAATGATGAAAAACGAGGTTATTTTTTTTTCTTTTTTTCAAAAAACGATGGGTTATAACCCATGTTTTTTTTTTTTTTTCATTTTTTTCAAATCATCAAAAATGATGAAAAACGGCGTGCTATAATATGCCGTACGGTATAGGCTATAGCCCATGGTCAAAAATGATGAAAAACGAGGTTAATTTTTTTTTTCAAATTTTCAAAAAACGATGGGCTATAACCCATGTTTTTTTTTTTTTTCATTTTTTTCAAATCCTCAAAAATGATGAAAAACGGCGTGCTATAATATGCCGTACGGTATAGGCTATAGCCCATGGTCAAAAATGATGAAAAACGAGGTTAATTTTTTTTTTCAAATTTTCAAAAAACGATGGGTTATAACCCATGTTTTTTTTTTTTTTTTTTTTTTTTTATCCTCAAAAATGATGAAAAACGGCGTGCTATAATATGCCGTACGGTATAGGCTATAGCCCATGGTCAAAAATGATGAAAAACGAGTTTTTTTTTTTCTTCAAATTTTCAAAAAACGATGGGCTATAACCCATGTTTTTTTTTTTTTTTTTTTTTTTCAAATCCTCAAAAATGATGAAAAACGGCGTGCTATAATATGCCGTACGGTATAGGCTATAGCCCATGGTAAAAAATGATGAAAAACGAGGTTAATCTTTTTTTTTTTTTTTCAAAAAACGATGGGTTATAACCCATGTTTTGTTTTTTTTTTCATTTTTTTCAAATCATCAAAAATGATGAAAAACGGCGTGCTATAATATGCCGTACGGTATAGGCTATAGCCCATGGTCAAAAATGATGAAAAACGAGGTTAATTTTTTTTTTCAAATTTTCAAAAAACGATGGGCTATAACCCATGTTTTTTTTTTTTTTCATTTTTTTCAAATCCTCAAAAATGATGAAAAACGGCGTGCTATAATATGCCGTACGGTATAGGCTATAGCCCATGGTCAAAAATGATGAAAAACGAGGTTAATTTTTTTTTTCAAATTTTCAAAAAACGATGGGTTATAACCCATGTTTTTTTTTTTTTTTTTTTTTTTAATCCTCAAAAATGATGAAAAACGGCGTGCTATAATATGCCGTACGGTATAGGCTATAGCCCATGGTCAAAAATGATGAAAAACGAGGTTTTTTTTTTCTTCAAATTTTCAAAAAACGATGGGCTATAACCCATGTTTTTTTTTTTTTCTTTTTTTTTTCAAATCCTCAAAAATGATGAAAAACGGCGTGCTATAATATGCCGTACGGTATAGGCTATAGCCCATGGTCAAAAATGATGAAAAACGAGGTTTTTTTTTTTTTTTTTTTTCAAAAAACGATGGGTTATAACCCATGTTTTTTTTTTTTTTTTTTTTTTTTTCAAATCATCAAAAATGATGAAAAACGGCGTGCTATAATATGCCGTACGGTATAGGCTATAGCCCATGGTCAAAAATGATGAAAAACGAGGTTAATTTTTTTTTTCAAATTTTCAAAAAACGATGGGCTATAACCCATGTTTTTTTTTTTTTTCATTTTTTTCAAATCCTCAAAAATGATGAAAAACGGCGTGCTATAATATGCCGTACGGTATAGGCTATAGCCCATGGTAAAAAATGATGAAAAACGAGGTTAATTTTTTTTTTCAAATTTTCAAAAAACGATGGGCTATAACCCATGTTTTTTTTTTTTTCTTTTTTTTTTCAAATCCTCAAAAATGATGAAAAACGGCGTGCTATAATATGCCGTACGGTATAGGCTATAGCCCATGGTCAAAAATGATGAAAAACGAGGTTATTATTTATTTATTTTTTTCAAAAAACGATGGGTTATAACCCATGTTTTTTTTTTTTTTCATTTTTTTCAAATCATCAAAAATGATGAAAAACGGCGTGCTATAATATGCCGTACGGTATAGGCTATAGCCCATGGTCAAAAATGATGAAAAACGAGGTTAATTTTTTTCTTCAAATTTTCAAAAAACGATGGGCTATAACCCATGTTTTTTTTTTTTTTCATTTTTTTCAAATCCTCAAAAATGATGAAAAACGGCGTGCTATAATATGCCGTACGGTATAGGCTATAGCCCATGGTAAAAAATGATGAAAAACGAGGTTAATTTCTTTTTTCAAATTTTCAAAAAACGATGGGTTATAACCCATGTTTTTTTTTTTTTTTTTTTTTTTTAATCCTCAAAAATGATGAAAAACGGCGTGCTATAATATGCCGTACGGTATAGGCTATAGCCCATGGTCAAAAATGATGAAAAACGAGGTTTTTTTTTTCTTCAAATTTTCAAAAAACGATGGGCTATAACCCATGTTTTTTTTTTTTTTTTTTTTTTTCAAATCCTAAAAAATGATGAAAAACGGCGTGCTATAATATGCCGTACAGTATAGGCTATAGCCCATGGTCAAAAATGATGAAAAACGAGGTTAATTTTTTTTTTCAAATTTTCAAAAAACGATGGGTTATAACCCATGTTTTTTTTTTTTTTTTTTTTTTTCAAATCCTCAAAAATGATGAAAAACGGCGTGCTATAATATGCCGTACGGTATAGGCTATAGCCCATGGTCAAAAATGATGAAAAACGAGGTTATTTTTTTTTTTAATTTTCAAAAAACGATGGGTTATAACCCATGTTTTTTTTTTTTTATTATTTTTTTCAAATCATCAAAAATGATGAAAAACGGCGTGCTATAATATGCCGTACGGTATAGGCTATAGCCCATGGTCAAAAATGATGAAAAACGAGGTTAATTTTTTTTTTCAAATTTTCAAAAAACGATGGGTTATAACCCATGTTTTTTTTTTTTTTTTTTTTTAATCCTCAAAAATGATGAAAAACGGCGTGCTATAATATGCCGTACGGTATAGGCTATAGCCCATGGTCAAAAATGATGAAAAACGAGGGTTTTTTTTTTTTCAAATTTTCAAAAAACGATGGGCTATAACCCATGTTTTTTTTTTTTCTTTTTTTTTTTCAAATCCTCAAAAATGATGAAAAACGGCGTGCTATAATATGCCGTACGGTATAGGCTATAGCCCATGGTAAAAAATGATGAAAAACGAGGTTAATTTTTTTTTTCAAATTTTCAAAAAACGATGGGCTATAACCCATGTTTTTTTTTTTTTTTTTTTTTTTTAAATCCTCAAAAATGATGAAAAACGGCGTGCTATAATATGCCGTACGGTATAGGCTATAGCCCAAGGTCAAAAATGATGAAAAACGAGGTTAATTCTTTTTTTCAAATTTTCAAAAAACGATGGGCTATAACCCATGTTTTTTTTTTTTCCATTTTTTTCAAATCCTCAAAAATGATGAATAACGGCGTGCTATAATATGCCGTACGGTATAGGCTATAGCCCATGGTCAAAAATGATGAAAAACAAGGTTATTTTTTTTTTTCAAATTTTCAAAAAACGATGGGTTATAACCCATGTTTTTTTTTTTCTTTTTTTTTTCAAATCCTCAAAAATGATGAAAAACGGCGTGCTATAATATGCCGTACGGTATAGGCTATAGCCCATGGTCAAAAATGATGAAAAACGAGGTTAATTATTTTTTTCAAATTTTCAAAAAACGATGGGCTATAACCCATGATTTTATTTTTTTTTCATTTTTTTCAAATCATCAAAAATGATGAAAAACGGCGTGCTATAATATGCCGTACGGTATAGGCTATAGCCCATGGTCAAAAATGATGAAAAACGAGGTTAATTTTTTTTTTTAATTTTCAAAAAACGATGGGTTATAACCCATGTTTTTTTTTTTTTTTTTTTCTTCAAATCCTCAAAAATGATGAAAAACGGCGTGCTATAATATGCCGTACGGTATAGGCTATAGCCCATGGTCAAAAATGATGAAAAACGAGGTTATTTTTTTTTCCCAAATTTTCAAAAAACGATGGGCTATAACCCATGTTTTTTTTTTTTTTTCATTTTTTTCAAATCCTCAAAAATGATGAAAAACGGCGTGCTATAATATGCCGTACGGTATAGGCTATAGCCCATGGTCAAAAATGATGAAATACGAGGTACATTCTTTTTTCCAAATTTTCAAAAAACGATGGGTTACAACCCATGTTTTTTTTTTTTTTTTTTAATCCTCAAAAATGATGAAAAACGGCGTGCTATAATATGCCGTACGGTATAGGCTATAGCCCATGGTCAAAAATGATGAAAAACTAGTTTTTTTTTTTTTTTCAAATTTTCAAAAAACGATGGGCTATAACCCATGTTTTCTTTTTGTTTTTTTTTCAAATCCTCAAAAATGATGAAAAACGGCGTGCTATAATATGCCGTACGGTATAGGCTATAGCCCATGGTCAAAAATGATGAAAAACGAGGTTAATTTTTTTTTTCAAATTTTCAAAAAACGATGGGCTATAACCCATGTTTTTTTTTTTTTGTTTTTTTTTTCAAATCCTCAAAAATGATGAAAAACGGCGTGCTATAATATGCCGTACGGTATAGGCTATAGCCCATGGTAAAAAATGATGAAAAACGAGGTTAATTTTTTTTTTCAAATTTTCAAAAAACGATGGGTTATAACCCATGTTTTTTTTTTTTTTTTTTTTTTCAAATCCTCAAAAATGATGAAAAACTGCGTGCTATAATATGCCGTACGGTATAGGCTATAGCCCAAGGTCAAAAATGATGAAAAACGAGGTTAATTTTTTTTTTCAAATTTTCAAAAAACGATGGGCTATAACCCATGTTTTTTTTTTTCCCATTTTTTTCAAATCCTCAAAAATGATGAATAACGGCGTGCTATAATATGCCGTACGGTATAGGCTATAGCCCATGGTCAAAAATGATGAAAAACAAGGTTAATTTTTTTTTTCAAATTTTCAAAAAACGATGGGTTATAACCCATGTTTTTTTTTTTTTCTTTTTTTTTTCAAATCCTCAAAAATGATGAAAAACGGCGTGCTATAATATGCCGTACGGTATAGGCTATAGCCCATGGTCAAAAATGATGAAAAACGAGGTTAATTATTTTTTTCAAATTTTCAAAAAACGATGGGTTATAACCCATGTTTTTTTTTTTTTTTTTTAATCCTCAAAAATGATGAAAAACGGCGTGCTATAATATGCCGTACGGTATAGGCTATAGCCCATGGTCAAAAATGATGAAAAACGAGGTTAATTTTTTTTTTCAAATTTTCAAAAAACGATGGGTTATAACCCATGTTTTTTTTTTTTTTTTTTTTTTTCAAATCCTCAAAAATGATGAAAAACGGCGTGCTATAATATGCCGTACGGTATAGGCTATAGCCCATGGTTAAAAATGATGAAAAACGAGGTTAATTTTTTTTTTCAAATTTTCAAAAAACGATGGGTTATAACCCATGTTTTTTTTTTTTTTTTTTTTTTTCAAATCCTCAAAAATGATGAAAAACGGCGTGCTATAATATGCCGTACGGTATAGGCTATAGCCCATGGTTAAAAATG
Organism: Protomyctophum parallelum; assembly: GCF_964188405.1. Lineage (NCBI taxonomy): Eukaryota > Metazoa > Chordata > Actinopteri > Myctophiformes > Myctophidae > Protomyctophum > Protomyctophum parallelum. The sequence goes on from NC_139713.1 coordinate 7,115,567, forward strand.
ATGAAAAACGAGGTTAATTTTTTTTTTCAAATTTTCAAAAAACGATGGGTTATAACCCATGTTTTTTTTTTTTTTTTTTTTTTTCAAATCCTCAAAAATGATGAAAAACTGCGTGCTATAATATGCCGTACGGTATAGGCTATAGCCCAAGGTCAAAAATGATGAAAAACGAGGTTAATTTTTTTTTCAAATTTTCAAAAAACGATGGGCTATAACCCATGTTTTTTTTTTTTTTTTTTTTTTTTTCAAATCCTCAAAAATGATGAAAAACGGCGTGCTATAATATGCCGTACGGTATAGGCTATAGCCCATGGTCAAAAATGATGAAAAACGAGGTTAATTTTTTTTTTCAAATTTTCAAAAAACGATGGGCTATAACCCATGTTTTTTTTTTTTTTCATTTTTTTCAAATCATCAAAAATGATGAAAAACGGCGTGCTATAATATGCCGTACGGTATAGGCTATAGCCCATGGTTAAAAATGATGAAAAACGAGGTTAATTTTTTTTTTCAAATTTTCAAAAAACGATGGGTTATAACCCATGTTTTTTTTTTTTTTTTTTTTTTTCAAATCCTCAAAAATGATGAAAAACTGCGTGCTATAATATGCCGTACGGTATAGGCTATAGCCCAAGGTCAAAAATGATGAAAAACGAGGTTAATTTTTTTTTTCAAATTTTCAAAAAACGATGGGCTATAACCCATGTTTTTTTTTTTCCATTTTTTTCAAATCCTCAAAAATGATGAATAACGGCGTGCTATAATATGCCGTACGGTATAGGCTATAGCCCATGGTCAAAAATGATGAAAAACAAGGTTAATTTTTTTTTTCAAATTTTCAAAAAACGATGGGTTATAACCCATGTTTTTTTTTTTTCTTTTTTTTTTCAAATCCTCAAAAATGATGAAAAACGGCGTGCTATAATATGCCGTACGGTATAGGCTATAGCCCATGGTCAAAAATGATGAAAAACGAGGTTAATTATTTTTTTCAAATTTTCAAAAAACGATGGGTTATAACCCATGTTTTTTTTTTTTTTTTTTAATCCTCAAAAATGATGAAAAACGGCGTGCTATAATATGCCGTACGGTATAGGCTATAGCCCATGGTCAAAAATGATGAAAAACGAGGTTAATTTTTTTTTTCAAATTTTCAAAAAACGATGGGTTATAACCCATGTTTTTTTTTTTTTTTTTTTTTTTCAAATCCTCAAAAATGATGAAAAACGGCGTGCTATAATATGCCGTACGGTATAGGCTATAGCCCATGGTTAAAAATGATGAAAAACGAGGTTAATTTTTTTTTTCAAATTTTCAAAAAACGATGGGTTATAACCCATGTTTTTTTTTTTTTTTTTTTTTTTCAAATCCTCAAAAATGATGAAAAACTGCGTGCTATAATATGCCGTACGGTATAGGCTATAGCCCAAGGTCAAAAATGATGAAAAACGAGGTTAATTTTTTTTTCAAATTTTCAAAAAACGATGGGCTATAACCCATGTTTTTTTTTTTTTTTTTTTTTTTCAAATCCTCAAAAATGATGAAAAACGGCGTGCTATAATATGCCGTACGGTATAGGCTATAGCCCATGGTCAAAAATGATGAAAAACGAGGTTAATTTTTTTTTTCAAATTTTCAAAAAACGATGGGTTATAACCCATGTTTTTTTTTTTTTTTTTTTTTTCAAATCCTCAAAAATGATGAAAAACGGCGTGCTATAATATGCCGTACGGTATAGGCTATAGCCCATGGTAAAAAATGATGAAAAACGAGGTTAATTCTTTTTTTCAAATTTTCAAAAAACGATGGGCTATAACCCATGTTTTTTTTTTTTTCTTTTTTTTTTCAAATCCTCAAAAATGATGAAAAACGGCGTGCTATAATATGCCGTACGGTATAGGCTATAGCCCATGGTCAAAAATGATGAAAAACGAGGTTAATTTTTTTTTTCAAATTTTCAAAAAACGATGGGTTATAACCCATGTTTTTTTGTTTTTTTATTTTTTTTCAAATCCTCAAAAATGATGAAAAACGGCGTGCTATAATATGCCGTACGGTATAGGCTATAGCCCATGGTCAAAAATGATGAAAAACGAGGTTATTTTTTTTTTTTTAATTTTCAAAAAACGATGGGTTATAACCCATGTTTTTTTTTTTTTTTCATTTTTTTCAAATCATCAAAAATGATGAAAAACGGCGTGCTATAATATGCCGTACGGTATAGGCTATAGCCCATGGTCAAAAATGATGAAAAACGAGGTAATTTTTTTTTTTCAAATTTTCAAAAAACGATGGGTTATAACCCATGTTTTTTTTTTTTTTTTTTTTTTTTTTAATCCTCAAAAATGATGAAAAACGGCGTGCTATAATATGCCGTACGGTATAGGCTATAGCCCATGGTAAAAAATGATGAAAAACGAGGTTAATTCTTTTTTTCAAATTTTCAAAAAACGATGGGCTATAACCCATGTTTTTTTTTTTTTCTTTTTTTTTTCAAATCCTCAAAAATGATGAAAAACGGCGTGCTATAATATGCCGTACGGTATAGGCTATAGCCCATGGTCAAAAATGATGAAAAACGAGGTTAATTTTTTTTTTCAAATTTTCAAAAAACGATGGGTTATAACCCATGTTTTTTTGTTTTTTTATTTTTTTTCAAATCCTCAAAAATGATGAAAAACGGCGTGCTATAATATGCCGTACGGTATAGGCTATAGCCCATGGTCAAAAATGATGAAAAACGAGGTTATTTTTTTTTTTTTAATTTTCAAAAAACGATGGGTTATAACCCATGTTTTATTTTTTTTTTCATTTTTTTCAAATCATCAAAAATGATGAAAAACGGCGTGCTATAATATGCCGTACGGTATAGGCTATAGCCCATGGTCAAAAATGATGAAAAACGAGGTAATTTTTTTTTTTCAAATTTTCAAAAAACGATGGGTTATAACCCATGTTTTTTTTTTTTTTTTTTTTTTTTTTAATCCTCAAAAATGATGAAAAACGGCGTGCTATAATATGCCGTACGGTATAGGCTATAGCCCATGGTCAAAAATGATGAAAAACGAGGGTTTTTTTTTTTTCAAATTTTCAAAAAACGATGGGCTATAACCCATGTTTTTTTTTTTCTTTTTTTTTTTCAAATCCTCAAAAATGATGAAAAACGGCGTGCTATAATATGCCGTACGGTATAGGCTATAGCCCATGGTAAAAAATGATGAAAAACGAGGTTAATTTTTTTTTTCAAATTTTCAAAAAACGATGGGCTATAACCCATGTTTTTTTTTTTTTTTTTTTTTTTCAAATCCTCAAAAATGATGAAAAACGGCGTGCTATAATATGCCGTACGGTATAGGCTATAGCCAATGGTCAAAAATGATGAAAAACGAGGTTAATTTTTTTTTTCAAATTTTCAAAAAACGATGGGTTATAACCCATGTTTTTTTTTTTTTTTTTTTTTTTTTTAATCCTCAAAAATGATGAAAAACGGCGTGCTATAATATGCCGTACGGTATAGGCTATAGCCCATGGTCAAAAATGATGAAAAACGAGGTTATTTTTTTTTTTCAAATTTTCAAAAAACTATGGGTTATAACCCATGTTTTTTTTTTTTTTTCATTTTTTTCAAATCATCAAAAATGATGAAAAACGGCGTGCTATAATATGCCGTACGGTATAGGCTATAGCCCATGGTCAAAAATGATGAAAAACGAGGTTAATTTTTTTTTTCAAATTTTCAAAAAACGATGGGTTATAACCCATGTTTTTTTTTTTTTTTTTTTTTTTTCAAATCCTCAAAAATGATGAAAAACGGCGTGCTATAATATGCCGTACGGTATAGGCTATAGCCCATGGTTAAAAATGATGAAAAACGAGGTTAATTTTTTTTTTCAAATTTTCAAAAAACGATGGGTTATAACCCATGTTTTTTTTTTTTTTTTTTTTTTTCAAATCCTCAAAAATGATGAAAAACTGCGTGCTATAATATGCCGTACGGTATAGGCTATAGCCCAAGGTCAAAAATGATGAAAAACGAGGTTAATTTTTTTTTTCAAATTTTCAAAAAACGATGGGCTATAACCCATGTTTTTTTTTTTTTTTCATTTTTTTCAAATCCTCAAAAATGATGAAAAACGGCGTGCTATAATATGCCGTACGGTATAGGCTATAGCCCATGGTCAAAAATGATGAAAAACGAGGTTAATTTTTTTTTTCAAATTTTCAAAAAACGATGGGCTATAACCCATGTTTTTTTTTTTTCATTTTTTTCAAATCATCAAAAATGATGAAAAACGGCGTGCTATAATATGCCGTACGGTATAGGCTATAGCCCATGGTTAAAAATGATGAAAAACGAGGTTAATTTTTTTTTTCAAATTTTCAAAAAACGATGGGTTATAACCCATGTTTTTTTTTTTTTTTTTTTTTTTCAAATCCTCAAAAATGATGAAAAACTGCGTGCTATAATATGCCGTACGGTATAGGCTATAGCCCAAGGTCAAAAATGATGAAAAACGAGGTTAATTTTTTTTTTCAAATTTTCAAAAAACGATGGGCTATAACCCATGTTTTTTTTTTTCCATTTTTTTCAAATCCTCAAAAATGATGAATAACGGCGTGCTATAATATGCCGTACGGTATAGGCTATAGCCCATGGTCAAAAATGATGAAAAACAAGGTTAATTTCTTTTTTCAAATTTTCAAAAAACGATGGGTTATAACCCATGTTTTTTTTTTTTTCTTTTTTTTTTCAAATCCTCAAAAATGATGAAAAACGGCGTGCTATAATATGCCGTACGGTATAGGCTATAGCCCATGGTCAAAAATGATGAAAAACGAGGTTAATTATTTTTTTCAAATTTTCAAAAAACGATGGGTTATAACCCATGTTTTTTTTTTTTTTTTTTAATCCTCAAAAATGATGAAAAACGGCGTGCTATAATATGCCGTACGGTATAGGCTATAGCCCATGGTCAAAAATGATGAAAAACGAGGTTAATTTTTTTTTTCAAATTTTCAAAAAACGATGGGTTATAACCCATGTTTTGTTTTTTTTTTTTGTTTTTTCAAATCCTCAAAAATGATGAAAAACGGCGTGCTATAATATGCCGTACGGTATAGGCTATAGCCCATGGTTAAAAATGATGAAAAACGAGGTTAATTTTTTTTTTCAAATTTTCAAAAAACGATGGGTTATAACCCATGTTTTTTTTTTTTTTTGTTTTTTTTCAAATCCTCAAAAATGATGAAAAACTGCGTGCTATAATATGCCGTACGGTATAGGCTATAGCCCAAGGTCAAAAATGATGAAAAACGAGGTTAATTTTTTTTTCAAATTTTCAAAAAACGATGGGCTATAACCCATGTTTTTTTTTTTTTTTTTTTTTTTCAAATCCTCAAAAATGATGAAAAACGGCGTGCTATAATATGCCGTACGGTATAGGCTATAGCCCATGGTCAAAAATGATGAAAAACGAGGTTAATTTTTTTTTTTCAAATTTTCAAAAAACGATGGGTTATAACCCATGTTTTTTTTTTTTTTTTTTTTTTTTTCAAATCCTCAAAAATGATGAAAAACGGCGTGCTATAATATGCCGTACGGTATAGGCTATAGCCCATGGTAAAAAATGATGAAAAACGAGGTTAATTTTTTTTTTCAAATTTTCAAAAAACGATGGGCTATAACCCATGTTTTTTTTTTTTTCTTTTTTTTTTCAAATCCTCAAAAATGATGAAAAACGGCGTGCTATAATATGCCGTACGGTATAGGCTATAGCCCATGGTCAAAAATGATGAAAAACGAGGTTAATTTTTTTTTTCAAATTTTCAAAAAACGATGGGTTATAACCCATGTTTTTTTGTTTTTTTATTTTTTTTCAAATCCTCAAAAATGATGAAAAACGGCGTGCTATAATATGCCGTACGGTATAGGCTATAGCCCATGGTCAAAAATGATGAAAAACGAGGTTATTTTTTTTTTTTTAATTTTCAAAAAACGATGGGTTATAACCCATGTTTTATTTTATTTTTCATTTTTTTCAAATCATCAAAAATGATGAAAAACGGCGTGCTATAATATGCCGTACGGTATAGGCTATAGCCCATGGTCAAAAATGATGAAAAACGAGGTAAATTTTTTTTTTCAAATTTTCAAAAAACGATGGGTTATAACCCATGTTTTTTTTTTGTTTTTTTTTTTTTTTAATCCTCAAAAATGATGAAAAACGGCGTGCTATAATATGCCGTACGGTATAGGCTATAGCCCATGGTCAAAAATGATGAAAAACGAGGGTTTTTTTTTTTTCAAATTTTCAAAAAACGATGGGCTATAACCCATGTTTTTTTTTTTCTTTTTTTTTTTCAAATCCTCAAAAATGATGAAAAACGGCGTGCTATAATATGCCGTACGGTATAGGCTATAGCCCATGGTAAAAAATGATGAAAAACGAGGTTAATTTTTTTTTTCAAATTTTCAAAAAACGATGGGCTATAACCCATGTTTTTTTTTTTTTTTTTTTTTTTCAAATCCTCAAAAATGATGAAAAACGGCGTGCTATAATATGCCGTACGGTATAGGCTATAGCCCATGGTCAAAAATGATGAAAAACGAGGTTAATTTTTTTTTTCAAATTTTCAAAAAACGATGGGTTATAACCCATGTTTTTTTTTTTTTTTTTTTTTTTTTAATCCTCAAAAATGATGAAAAACGGCGTGCTATAATATGCCGTACGGTATAGGCTATAGCCCATGGTCAAAAATGATGAAAAACGAGGTTATTTTTTTTTTTCAAATTTTCAAAAAACTATGGGTTATAACCCATGTTTTTTTTTTTTTTCATTTTTTTCAAATCATCAAAAATGATGAAAAACGGCGTGCTATAATATGCCGTACGGTATAGGCTATAGCCCAAGGTCAAAAATGTAGAAAAACGAGGTTAATTTTTTTTTCAAATTTAAAAAAAACGATGGGCTATAACCCATGTTTTTTTTTTTTTTCATTTTTTTCAAGTCCTCAAAAATGATGAAAAACGGCGTGCTATAATATGCCGTACGGTATAGGCTATAGCCCATGGTCAAAAATGATGAAAAACGAGTTTTTTTTTTTTTCAAATTTTCAAAAAACGATGGGCTTTAACCCATGTTTTTTTTTTTTTTTTTTTTTTTTAATCCTCAAAAATGATGAAAAACGGCGTGCTATAATATGCCGTACGGTATAGGCTATAGCCCATGGTCAAAAATGATGAAAAACGAGGTTAATTTTTTTTTTCAAATTTTCAAAAAACGATGGGTTATAACCCATGTTTTTTTTTTTTTTTTTTTTTCAAATCCTCAAAAATGATGAAAAACGGCGTGCTATAATATGCCGTACGGTATAGGCTATAGCCCATGGTCAAAAATGATGAAAAACGAGGTTAATTTTTTTTTCAAATTTTCAAAAAACGATGGGTTATAACCCATGTTTTTTTTTTTTTTTTTTTTTTTTCAAATCCTCAAAAATGATGAAAAACGGCGTGCTATAATATGCCGTACGGTATAGGCTATAGCCCATGGTCAAAAATGATGAAAAACGAGGTTATTTTTTTTTTTCAAATTTTCAAAAAACGATGGGTTATAACCCATGTTTCTTTTTTTTTTTTTTTTTTCAAATCCTCAAAAATGATGAAAAACGGCGTGCTATAATATGCCGTACGGTATAGGCTATAGCCCATGGTCAAAAATGATGAAAAACGAGGTTAATTATTTTTTTCAAATTTTCAAAAAACGATGGGCTATAACCCATGTTTTTTTTTTTTTTTCATTTTTTTCAAATCCTCAAAAATGATGAAAAACGGCGTGCTATAATATGCCGTACGGTATAGGCTATAGCCCATGGTCAAAAATGATGAAAAACGAGGTTAATTTTTTTTTTCAAATTTTCAAAAAACGATGGGTTATAACCCATGTTTTTTTTTTTTTTTCATTTTTTTCAAATCCTCAAAAATTATGAAAAACGGCGTGCTATAATATGCCGTACGGTATAGGCTATAGCCCATGGTCAAAAATGATGAAAAACGAGGTTAATTTTTTTTTTCAAATTTTCAAAAAACGATGGGCTATAACCCATGTTTTTTTTTTTTTTTCATTTTTTTTAAATCCTCAAAAATGATGAAAAACGGCGTGCTATAATATGCCGTACGGTATAGGCTATAGCCCATGGTCAAAAATGATGAAAAACGAGGTTAATTTTTTTTTTCAAATTTTCAAAAAACGATGGGTTATAACCCATGTTTTTTTTTTTTTTTCATTTTTTTCAAATCCTCAAAAATTATGAAAAACGGCGTGCTATAATATGCCGTACGGTATAGGCTATAGCCCATGGTCAAAAATGATGAAAAACGAGGTTAATTTTTTTTTTCAAATTTTCAAAAAACGATGGGCTATAACCCATGTTTTTTTTTTTTTTTCATTTTTTTCAAATCCTCAAAAATGATGAAAAACGGCGTGCTATAATATGCCGTACGGTATAGGCTATAGCCCATGGTCAAAAATGATGAAAAACGAGGTTAATTTTTTTTTTCAAATTTTGAAAAAACGATGGGCTATAACCCATGTTTTTTTTTTTTTTTTTTTTTTTAAATCCTCAAAAATGATGAAAAACGGCGTGCTATAATATGCCGTACGGTATAGGCTATAGCCCAAGGTCAAAAATGATGAAAAACGAGGTTAATTCTTTTTTTCAAATTTTCAAAAAACGATGGGCTATAACCCATGTTTTTTTTTTTTTTTCATTTTTTTCAAATCATCAAAAATGATGAAAAACGGCGTGCTATAATATGCCGTACGGTATAGGCTATAGCCCAAGGTCAAAAATGATGAAAAACGAGGTTAATTTTTTTTTCAAATTTTCAAAAAACGATGGGCTATAACCCATGTTTTTTTTATTTTTCATTTTTTTCAAATCCTCAAAAATGATGAATAACGGCGTGCTATAATATGCCGTACGGTATAGGCTATAGCCCATGGTCAAAAATGATGAAAAACAAGGTTAATTTTTTTTTTCAAATTTTCAAAAAACGATGGGCTATAACCCATGTTTTTTTTTTTTTTTTTTTTTTTTCAAATCCTCAAAAATGATGAAAAACGGCGTGCTATAATATGCCGTACGGTATAGGCTATAGCCCAAGGTCAAAAATGATGAAAAACGAGGTTAATTTTTTTTTTCAAATTTTCAAAAAACGATGGGCTATAACCCATGTTTTTTTTTTTTTTTCATTTTTTTCAAATCATCAAAAATGATGAAAAACGGCGTGCTATAATATGCCGTACGGTATAGGCTATAGCCCATGGTCAAAAATGATGAAAAACGAGGTTATTTTTTTTTTTCAAATTTTCAAAAAACGATGGGTTATAACCCATGTTTTTTTTTTTTTTTTTTTTTTTCAAATCCTCAAAAATGATGAAAAACGGCGTGCTATAATATGCCGTACGGTATAGGCTATAGCCCAAGGTCAAAAATGATGAAAAACGAGGTTAATTTTTTTTTCAAATTTTCAAAAAACGATGGGCTATAACCCATGTTTTTTTTATTTTTCATTTTTTTCAAATCCTCAAAAATGATGAATAACGGCGTGCTATAATATGCCGTACGGTATAGGCTATAGCCCATGGTCAAAAATGATGAAAAACAAGGTTAATTTTTTTTTTCAAATTTTCAAAAAACGATGGGCTATAACCCATGTTTTTTTTTTTTTTGCATTTTTTTCAAATCCTCAAAAATGATGAAAAACGGCGTGCTATAATATGCCGTACGGTATAGGCTATAGCCCATGGTCAAAAATGATGAAAAACGAGGTTAATTTTTATTTTCAAATTTTCAAAAAACGATGGGTTATAACCCATGTTTTTTTTTTTTTTTCATTTTTTTCAAATCCTCAAAAATGATGAAAAACGGCGTGCTATAATATGCCGTACGGTATAGGCTATAGCCCATGGTCAAAAATGATGAAAAACGAGGTTAATTATTTTTTTCAAATTTTCAAAAAACGATGGGCTATAACCCATGTTTTTTTTTTTTTTCTTATTTTTCAAATCCTCAAAAATGATGAAAAACGGCGTGCTATAATATGCCGTACGGTATAGGCTATAGCCCAAGGTCAAAAATGATGAAAAACGAGGTTAATTTTTTTTTCAAATTTTCAAAAAACGATGGGCTATAACCCATGTTTTTTTATTTTTCATTTTTTTCAAATCCTCAAAAATGATGAATAACGGCGTGCTATAATATGCCGTACGGTATAGGCTATAGCCCATGGTCAAAAATGATGAAAAACAAGGTTAATTTTTTTTTTCAAATTTAAAAAAAACTATGGGCTATAACCCATGTTTTTTTTTTTTTTTTTCAAATCCTCAAAAATGATGAAAAACGGCGTGCTATAATATGCCGTACGGTATAGGCTATAGCCCATGGTCAAAAATGATGAAAAACGAGGTTAATTTCTTTTTTCAAATTTTGAAAAAACGATGGGCTATAACCCATGTTTTTTTTTTTTTTTCATTTTTTTCAAATCATCAAAAATGATGAAAAACGGCGTGCTATAATATGCCGTACGGTATAGGCTATAGCCCATGGTCAAAAATGATGAAAAACGAGGTTATTTTTTTTTTTCAAATTTTCAAAAAACGATGGGTTATAACCCATGTTTTTTTTTTTTTTTTTTTTTTCAAATCCTCAAAAATGATGAAAAACGGCGTGCTATAATATGCCGTACGGTATAGGCTATAGCCCAAGGTCAAAAATGATGAAAAACGAGGTTAATTTTTTTTTCAAATTTTCAAAAAACGATGGGCTATAACCCATGTTTTTTTTATTTTTCATTTTTTTCAAATCCTCAAAAATGATGAATAACGGCGTGCTATAATATGCCGTACGGTATAGGCTATAGCCCATGGTCAAAAATGATGAAAAACAAGGTTAATTTTTTTTTCAAATTTTCAAAAAACGATGGGCTATAACCCATGTTTTTTTTTTTTTTTTTTTTTTTCAAATCCTCAAAAATGATGAAAAACGGCGTGCTATAATATGCCGTACGGTATAGGCTATAGCCCATGGTCAAAAATGATGAAAAACGAGGTTAATTTTTTTTTTCAAATTTTCAAAAAACGATGGGCTATAACCCATGTTTTTTTTTTTTTTTTCATTTTTTTTAAATCCTCAAAAATGATGAAAAACGGCGTGCTATAATATGCCGTACGGTATAGGCTATAGCCCATGGTCAAAAATGATGAAAAACGAGGTTAATTTTTATTTTCAAATTTTCAAAAAACGATGGGTTATAACCCATGTTTTTTTTTTTTTTTCATTTTTTTCAAATCATCAAAAATGATGAAAAACGGCGTGCTATAATATGCCGTACGGTATAGGCTATAGCCCATGGTCAAAAATGATGAAAAACGAGGTTATTTTTTTTTTTCAAATTTTCAAAAAACGATGGGTTATAACCCATGTTTTTTTTTGTTTTTTTTTTTTCAAATCCTCAAAAATGATGAAAAACGGCGTGCTATAATATGCCGTACGGTATAGGCTATAGCCCAAGGTCAAAAATGATGAAAAACGAGGTTAATTTTTTTTTCAAATTTTCAAAAAACGATGGGCTATAACCCATGTTTTTTTTTTTTTTCATTTTTTTCAAATCCTCAAAAATGATGAATAACGGCGTGCTATAATATGCCGTACGGTATAGGCTATAGCCCATGGTCAAAAATGATGAAAAACAAGGTTAATTTTTTTTTGTCAAATTTTCAAAAAACGATGGGCTATAACCCATGTTTTTTTTTTTTTGTTTTTTTTTTTAATCCTCAAATATGATGAAAAACGGCGTGCTATAATATGCCGTACGGTATAGGCTATAGCCCATGGTCAAAAATGATGAAAAACGAGGTTAATTTTTTTTTTCAAATTTTCAAAAAACGATGGGCTATAACCCATGTTTTTTTTTTTTTTTTCATTTTTTTCAAATCCTCAAAAATGATGAAAAACGGCGTGCTATAATATGCCGTACGGTATAGGCTATAGCCCATGGTCAAAAATGATGAAAAACGAGGTTAATTTTTATTTTCAAATTTTCAAAAAACGATGGGTTATAACCCATGTTTTTTTTTTTTTTTAATTTTTTTCAAATCCTCAAAAATGATGAAAAACGGCGTGCTATAATATGCCGTACGGTATAGGCTATAGCCCATGGTCAAAAATGATGAAAAACGAGGTTAATTTTTTTTTTCAAATTTTCAAAAAACGATGGGCTATAACCCATGTTTTTTTTTTTTTTCATTTTTTTCAAATCCTCAAAAATGATGAAAAACGGCGTGCTATAATATGCCGTACGGTATAGGCTATAGCCCATGGTGAAAAATGATGAAAAACGAGGTTAATTTTTTTTTTCAAATTTTCAAAAAACGATGGGCTATAACCCATGTTTTGTTTTTTTTTTCATTTTTTTCAAATCCTCAAAAATGATGAAAAACGGCGTGCTATAATATGCCGTACGGTATAGGCTATAGCCCAAGGTCAAAAATGATGAAAAACGAGGTTAATTTTTTTTTCAAATTTTCAAAAAACGATGGGCTATAACCCATGTTTTTTTTTTTTTCCATTTTTTTCAAATCCTCAAAAATGATGAATAACGGCGTGCTATAATATGCCGTACGGTATAGGCTATAGCCCATGGTCAAAAATGATGAAAAACAAGGTTAATTTTTTTTTTCAAATTTTCAAAAAACGATGGGCTATAACCCATGTTTTTTTTTTGTTTTTTTTTTTTCAAATCCTCAAAAATGATGAAAAACGGCGTGCTATAATATGCCGTACGGTATAGGCTATAGCCCATGGTCAAAAATGATGAAAAACGAGGTAATTTTTTTTTTCAAATTTTCAAAAAACGATGGGCTATAACCCATGTTTTTTTTTTTTTTTTTTTTTTTTCAAATCCTCAAAAATGATGAAAAACGGCGTGCTATAATATGCCGTACGGTATAGGCTATAGCCCATGGTCAAAAATGATGAAAAACAAGGTTAATTTTTTTTTCAAATTTTCAAAAAACGATGGGTTATAACCCATGTTTTTTTTTTTTTTTTTTTTTTTTTATCCTCAAAAATGATGAAAAACGGCGTGCTATAATATGCCGTACGGTATAGGCTATAGCCCATGGTCAAAAATGATGAAAAACGAGTTTTCTTTTTTTTTTCAAATTTTCAAAAAACGATTGGCTATAACCCATGTTTTTTTTTTGTTTTTTTTTTCAAATCCTCAAAAATGATGAAAAACGGCGTGCTATAATATGCCGTACGGTATAGGCTATAGCCCATGGTCAAAAATGATGAAAAACGAGGTTAATTTTTTTTTTCAAATTTTCTAAAAACGATGGGCTATAACCCATGTTTTTTTTTTTTTTTTTTTTTTTCAAATCCTCAAAAATGATGAAAAACGGCGTGCTATAATATGCCGTACGGTATAGGCTATAGCCCATGGTCAAAAATGATGAAAAACGAGGTTAATTTTTTTTTTCAAATTTTCAAAAAACGATGGGCTATAACCCATGTTTTTTTTTTTTTTTCATTTTTTTCAAATCATCAAAAATGATGAAAAACGGCGTGCTATAATATGCCGTACGGTATAGGCTATAGCCCATGGTCAAAAATGATGAAAAACGAGGTTAATTTTTTTTTTCAAATTTTCAAAAAACGATGGGTTATAACCCATGTTTTTTTTTTGTTTTTTTTTTCAAATCCTCAAAAATGATGAAAAACGGCGTGCTATAATATGCCGTACGGTATAGGCTATAGCCCAAGGTCAAAAATGATGAAAAACGAGGTTAATTTTTTTTTCAAATTTTCAAAAAACGATGGGCTATAACCCATGTTTTTTTTTTTTTTGATTTTTTTCAAATCCTCAAAAATGATGAATAACGGCGTGCTATAATATGCCGTACGGTATAGGCTATAGCCCATGGTCAAAAATGATGAAAAACAAGGTTAATTTTTTTTTCAAATTTTCAAAAAACGATGGGCTATAACCCATGTTTTTTTTTTGTTTTTTTTTTTTTTATCCTCAAAAATGATGAAAAACGGCGTGCTATAATATGCCGTACGGTATAGGCTATAGCCCATGGTCAAAAATGATGAAAAACGAGTTTTCTTTTTTTTTTTAAATTTTCAAAAAACGATTGGCTATAACCCATGTTTTTTTTTTGTTTTTTTTTTCAAATCCTCAAAAATGATGAAAAACGGCGTGCTATAATATGCCGTACGGTATAGGCTATAGCCCATGGTCAAAAATGATGAAAAACGAGGTTAATTTTTTTTTTCAAATTTTCTAAAAACGATGGGCTATAACCCATGTTTTTTTTTTTTTTTTTTTTTTTCAAATCCTCAAAAATGATGAAAAACGGCGTGCTATAATATGCCGTACGGTATAGGCTATAGCCCATGGTCAAAAATGATGAAAAACGAGGTTAATTTTTTTTTTCAAATTTTCAAAAAACGATGGGCTATAACCCATGTTTTTTTTTTTTTTTCATTTTTTTCAAATCATCAAAAATGATGAAAAACGGCGTGCTATAATATGCCGTACGGTATAGGCTATAGCCCATGGTCAAAAATGATGAAAAACGAGGTTAATTTTTTTTTTCAAATTTTCAAAAAACGATGGGTTATAACCCATGTTTTTTTTTTGTTTTTTTTTTCAAATCCTCAAAAATGATGAAAAACGGCGTGCTATAATATGCCGTACGGTATAGGCTATAGCCCAAGGTCAAAAATGATGAAAAACGAGGTTAATTTTTTTTTCAAATTTTCAAAAAACGATGGGCTATAACCCATGTTTTTTTTTTTTTTGATTTTTTTCAAATCCTCAAAAATGATGAATAACGGCGTGCTATAATATGCCGTACGGTATAGGCTATAGCCCATGGTCAAAAATGATGAAAAACAAGGTTAATTTTTTTTTCAAATTTTCAAAAAACGATGGGCTATAACCCATGTTTTTTTTTTGTTTTGTTTTTTTCAAATCCTCAAAAATGATGAAAAACGGCGTGCTATGATATGCCGTACGGTATAGGCTATAGCCCATGGTCAAAATGATGAAAAACAAGGTTAATTTTTTTTTTCAAATTTTCAAAAAACGATGGGCTATAACCCATGTTTTTTTTTTTTTTCATTTTTTTCAAATCCTCAAAAATGATGAAAAACGGCGTGCTATAATATGCCGTACGGTATAGGCTATAGCCCAAGGTCAAAAATGATGAAAAACGAGGTTAATTTTTTTTTCAAATTTTCAAAAAACGATGGGCTATAACCCATGTTTTTTTTTTTTTTCATTTTTTTCAAATCCTCAAAAATGATGAATAACGGCGTGCTATAATATGCCGTACGGTATAGGCTATAGCCCATGGTCAAAAATGATGAAAAACAAGGTTAATTTTTTTTTTCAAATTTTCAAAAAACGATGGGCTATAACCCATGTTTTTTTTTTTTTTTCATTTTTTTCAAATCCTCAAAAATGATGAAAAACGGCGTGCTATAATATGCCGTACGGTATAGGCTATAGCCCATGGTCAAAAATGATGAAAAACGAGGTTAATTTTTTTTTTCAAATTTTCAAAAAACGATGGGCTATAACCCATGTTTGTTTTTTTTTTTTCATTTTTTTCAAATCCTCAAAAATGATGAAAAACGGCGTGCTATAATATGCCGTACGGTATAGGCTATAGCCCATGGTCAAAAATGATGAAAAACGAGGTTAATCTTTTTTTTCAAATTTTGAAAAAACGATGGGCTATAACCCATGTTTTTTTTTTTTTTTTTTTTTTTTAATCCTCAAAAATGATGAAAAACGGCGTGCTATAATATGCCGTACGGTATAGGCTATAGCCCAAGGTCAAAAATGATGAAAAACGAGGTTAATTTTTTTTTTCAAATTTTCAAAAAACGATGGGCTATAACCCATGTTTTTTTTTTTTTTTCATTTTTTTCAAATCATCAAAAATGATGAAAAACGGCGTGCTATAATATGCCGTACGGTATAGGCTATAGCCCATGGTCAAAAATGATGAAAAACGAGGTTAATTTTTTTTTTCAAATTTTCAAAAAACGATGGGTTATAACCCATGTTTTTTTTTTTTTTTTTTTTTTAAATCCTCAAAAATGATGAAAAACGGCGTGCTATAATATGCCGTACGGTATAGGCTATAGCCCAAGGTCAAAAATGATGAAAAACGAGGTTAAATTTTTTTTCAAATTTTCAAAAAACGATGGGCTATAACCCATGTTTTTTTTATTTTTCATTTTTTTCAAATCCTCAAAAATGACGAATAACGGCGTGCTATAACATGCCGTACGGTATAGGCTATAGCCCATGGTCAAAAATGATGAAAAACAAGGTTAATTTTTTTTTTCAAATTTTCAAAAAACGATGGGCTATAACCCATGTTTTTTTTTTTTTTTTTTTTTTTCAAATCCTCAAAAATGATGAAAAACGGCGTGCTATAATATGCCGTACGGTATAGGCTATAGCCCATGGTCAAAAATGATGAAAAACGAGGTTAATTTTTTTTTTCAAATTTTGAAAAAACGATGGGCTATAACCCATGTTTTTTTTTTTTTTTTTTTTTTTAATCCTCAAAAATGATGAAAAACGGCGTGCTATAATATGCCGTACGGTATAGGCTATAGCCCAAGGTCAAAAATGATGAAAAACGAGGTTAATTTTTTTTTTCAAATTTTCAAAAAACGATGGGCTATAACCCATGTTTTTTTTTTTTTTTTTTTTTTTCAAATCCTCAAAAATGATGAAAAACGGCGTGCTATAATATGCCGTACGGTATAGGCTATAGCCCATGGTCAAAAATGATGAAAAACGAGGTTAATTTTTTTTTTCAAATTTTCAAAAAACGATGGGCTATAACCCATGTTTTTTTTTTTTTTTCATTTTTTTCAAATCCTCAAAAATGATGAAAAACGGCGTGCTATAATATGCCGTACGGTATAGGCTATAGCCCATGGTCAAAAATGATGAAAAACGAGGTTAATTTTTATTTTCAAATTTTCAAAAAACGATGGGTTATAACCCATGTTTTTTTTTTTTTTTCATTTTTTTCAAATCCTCAAAAATGATGAAAAACGGCGTGCTATAATATGCCGTACGGTATAGGCTATAGCCCATGGTCAAAAATGATGAAAAACGAGGTTAATTTTTTTTTTCAAATTTTCAAAAAACGATGGGCTATAACCCATGTTTTTATTTATTTTTCATTTTTTTCAAATCCTCAAAAATGATGAAAAACGGCGTGCTATAATATGCCGTACGGTATAGGCTATAGCCCATGGTCAAAAATGATGAAAAACTAGGTTAATTTTTTTTTTCAAATTTTGAAAAAACGATGGGCTATAACCCATGTTTTGTTTTTTTTTTCATTTTTTTCAAATCCTCAAAAATGATGAAAAACGGCGTGCTATAATATGCCGTATGGTATAGGCTATAGCCCATGGTCAAAAATGATGAAAAACGAGGTAATTTTTTTTTTTTAAATTTTCAAAAAACGATGGGTTATAACCCATGTTTTTTTTTTCTTTTTTTTTTTTCAAATCCTCAAAAATGATGAAAAACGGCGTGCTATAATATGCCGTACGGTATAGGCTATAGCCCATGGTCAAAAATGATGAAAAACGAGGTTAATTTTTTTTTTCAAATTTTCAAAAAACGATGGGTTATAACCCATGTTTTTTTTTTTTTTTTTTTTTCAAATCCTCAAAAATGATGAAAAACGGCGTGCTATAATATGCCGTACGGTATAGGCTATAGCCCAAGGTCAAAAATGATGAAAAACGAGGTTACATTTTTTTTCAAATTTTCAAAAAACGATGGGCTATAACCCATGTTTTTTTTATTTTTCATTTTTTTCAAATCCTCAAAAATGATGAATAACGGCGTGCTATAATATGCCGTACGGTATAGGCTATAGCCCATGGTCAAAAATGATGAAAAACAAGGTTAATTTTTTTTTCCAAATTTTCAAAAAACGATGGGCTATAACCCATGTTTTTTTTTTTTGTTTTTTTTTTCAAATCCTCAAAAATGATGAAAAACGGCGTGCTATAATATGCCGTACGGTATAGGCTATAGCCCATGGTCAAAAATGATGAAAAACGAGGTTAATTTTTATTTTCAAATTTTCAAAAAACGATGGGTTATAACCCATGTTTTTTTTTTTTTTTTTTTTTTTCAAATCCTCAAAAATGATGAAAAACGGCGTGCTATAATATGCCGTACGGTATAGGCTATAGCCCATGGTCAAAAATGATGAAAAACGAGGTTAATTTTTTTTTTCAAATTTTCAAAAAACGATGGGCTATAACCCATGTTTTTATTTTTTTTTCATTTTTTTCAAATCCTCAAAAATGATGAAAAACGGCGTGCTATAATATGCCGTACGGTATAGGCTATAGCCCAAGGTCAAAAATGATGAAAAACGAGGTTAATTCTTTTTTTCAAATTTTCAAAAAACGATGGGCTATAACCCATGTTTGTTTTTTTTTTTCGTTTTTTTTAAATCATCAAAAATGATGAAAAACGGCGTGCTATAATATGCCGTACGGTATAGGCTATAGCCCAAGGTCAAAAATGATGAAAAACGAGGTTAATTTTTTTTTCAAATTTTCAAAAAACGATGGGCTATAACCCATGTTTTTTTTATTTTTCATTTTTTTCAAATCCTCAAAAATGATGAATAACGGCGTGCTATAATATGCCGTACGGTATAGGCTATAGCCCATGGTCAAAAATGATGAAAAACAAGGTTAATTTTTTTTTTCAAATTTTCAAAAAACGATGGGCTATAACCCATGTTTTTTTTTTTTTTTTTTTTTTTCAAATCCTCAAAAATGATGAAAAACGGCGTGCTATAATATGCCGTACGGTATAGGCTATAGCCCATGGTCAAAAATGATGAAAAACGAGGTTAATTTTTTTTTCAAATTTTCAAAAAACGAATGGGCTATAACCCATGTTTTTTTTTTTTTTTTTTTTTTTTTATCCTCAAAAATGATGAAAAACGGCGTGCTATAATATGCCGTACGGTATAGGCTATAGCCCAAGGTCAAAAATGATGAAAAACGAGGTTAATTTTTTTTTTCAAATTTTCAAAAAACGATGGGCTATAACCCATGTTTTTTTTTTTTTTTCATTTTTTTCAAATCATCAAAAATGATGAAAAACGGCGTGCTATAATATGCCGTACGGTATAGGCTATAGCCCATGGTCAAAAATGATGAAAAACGAGGTTATTTTTTTTTTTCAAATTTTCAAAAAACGATGGGTTATAACCCATGTTTTTTTTTTTTTTTTTTTTTTTCAAATCCTCAAAAATGATGAAAAACGGCGTGCTATAATATGCCGTACGGTATAGGCTATAGCCCAAGGTCAAAAATGATGAAAAACGAGGTTAATTTTTTTTTCAAATTTTCAAAAAACGATGGGCTATAACCCATGTTTTTTTTATTTTTCATTTTTTTCAAATCCTCAAAAATGATGAATAACGGCGTGCTATAATATGCCGTACGGTATAGGCTATAGCCCATGGTCAAAAATGATGAAAAACAAGGTTAATTTTTTTTTTCAAATTTTCAAAAAACGATGGGCTATAACCCATGTTTTTTTTTTTTTTGCATTTTTTTCAAATCCTCAAAAATGATGAAAAACGGCGTGCTATAATATGCCGTACGGTATAGGCTATAGCCCATGGTCAAAAATGATGAAAAACGAGGTTAATTTTTATTTTCAAATTTTCAAAAAACGATGGGTTATAACCCATGTTTTTTTTTTTTTTTAATTTTTTTCAAATCCTCAAAAATGATGAAAAACGGCGTGCTATAATATGCCGTACGGTATAGGCTATAGCCCATGGTCAAAAATGATGAAAAACGAGGTTAATTATTTTTTTCAAATTTTCAAAAAACGATGGGCTATAACCCATGTTTTTTTTTTTTTTCTTATTTTTCAAATCCTCAAAAATTATGAAAAACGGCGTGCTATAATATGCCGTACGGTATAGGCTATAGCCCAAGGTCAAAAATGATGAAAAACGAGGTTAATTTTTTTTTCAAATTTTCAAAAAACGATGGGCTATAACCCATGTTTTTTTATTTTTCATTTTTTTCAAATCCTCAAAAATGATGAATAACGGCGTGCTATAATATGCCGTACGGTATAGGCTATAGCCCATGGTCAAAAATGATGAAAAACAAGGTTAATTTTTTTTTTCAAATTTAAAAAAAACTATGGGCTATAACCCATGTTTTTTTTATTTTTTTTCAAATCCTCAAAAATGATGAAAAACGGCGTGCTATAATATGCCGTACGGTATAGGCTATAGCCCATGGTCAAAAATGATGAAAAACGAGGTTAATTTTTTTTTTCAAATTTTGAAAAAACGATGGGCTATAACCCATGTTTTTTTTTTTTTTTCATTTTTTTCAAATCATCAAAAATGATGAAAAACGGCGTGCTATAATATGCCGTACGGTATAGGCTATAGCCCATGGTCAAAAATGATGAAAAACGAGGTTATTTTTTTTTTTCAAATTTTCAAAAAACGATGGGTTATAACCCATGTTTTTTTTTTTTTTTTTTTTTTCAAATCCTCAAAAATGATGAAAAACGGCGTGCTATAATATGCCGTACGGTATAGGCTATAGCCCAAGGTCAAAAATGATGAAAAACGAGGTTAATTTTTTTTTCAAATTTTCAAAAAACGATGGGCTATAACCCATGTTTTTTTTATTTTTCATTTTTTTCAAATCCTCAAAAATGATGAATAACGGCGTGCTATAATATGCCGTACGGTATAGGCTATAGCCCATGGTCAAAAATGATGAAAAACAAGGTTAATTTTTTTTTCAAATTTTCAAAAAACGATGGGCTATAACCCATGTTTTTTTTTTTTTTTTTTTTTTTCAAATCCTCAAAAATGATGAAAAACGGCGTGCTATAATATGCCGTACGGTATAGGCTATAGCCCATGGTCAAAAATGATGAAAAACGAGGTTAATTTTTTTTTTCAAATTTTCAAAAAACGATGGGCTATAACCCATGTTTTTTTTTTTTTTTTTTTTTTTTTTAAATCCTCAAAAATGATGAAAAACGGCGTGCTATAATATGCCGTACGGTATAGGCTATAGCCCATGGTCAAAAATGATGAAAAACGAGGTTAATTTTTATTTTCAAATTTTCAAAAAACGATGGGTTATAACCCATGTTTTTTTTTTTTTTTTTTTTTTCAAATCCTCAAAAATGATGAAAAACGGCGTGCTATAATATGCCGTACGGTATAGGCTATAGCCCAAGGTCAAAAATGATGAAAAACGAGGTTAATTTTTTTTTCAAATTTTCAAAAAACGATGGGCTATAACCCATGTTTTTTTTATTTTTCATTTTTTTCAAATCCTCAAAAATGATGAATAACGGCGTGCTATAATATGCCGTACGGTATAGGCTATAGCCCATGGTCAAAAATGATGAAAAACAAGGTTAATTTTTTTTTCAAATTTTCAAAAAACGATGGGCTATAACCCATGTTTTTTTTTTTTTTTTTTTTTTTCAAATCCTCAAAAATGATGAAAAACGGCGTGCTATAATATGCCGTACGGTATAGGCTATAGCCCATGGTCAAAAATGATGAAAAACGAGGTTAATTTTTTTTTTCAAATTTTCAAAAAACGATGGGCTATAACCCATGTTTTTTTTTTTTTTTTTTTTTTTTTTAAATCCTCAAAAATGATGAAAAACGGCGTGCTATAATATGCCGTACGGTATAGGCTATAGCCCATGGTCAAAAATGATGAAAAACGAGGTTAATTTTTATTTTCAAATTTTCAAAAAACGATGGGTTATAACCCATGTTTTTTTTTTTTTTTCATTTTTTTCAAATCATCAAAAATGATGAAAAACGGCGTGCTATAATATGCCGTACGGTATAGGCTATAGCCCATGGTCAAAAATGATGAAAAACGAGGTTATTTTTTTTTTTCAAATTTTCAAAAAACGATGGGTTATAACCCATGTTTTTTTTTTTTTTTTTTTTTTCAAATCCTCAAAAATGATGAAAAACGGCGTGCTATAATATGCCGTACGGTATAGGCTATAGCCCAAGGTCAAAAATGATGAAAAACGAGGTTAATTTTTTTTTCAAATTTTCAAAAAACGATGGGCTATAACCCATGTTTTTTTTTTTTTTAATTTTTTTCAAATCCTCAAAAATGATGAATAACGGCGTGCTATAATATGCCGTACGGTATAGGCTATAGCCCATGGTCAAAAATGATGAAAAACAAGGTTAATTTTTTTTTGTCAAATTTTCAAAAAACGATGGGCTATAACCCATGTTTTTTTTTTTTTTTTTTTTTTTTTAATCCTCAAATATGATGAAAAACGGCGTGCTATAATATGCCGTACGGTATAGGCTATAGCCCATGGTCAAAAATGATGAAAAACGAGGTTAATTTTTTTTTTCAAATTTTCAAAAAACGATGGGCTATAACCCATGTTTTTTTTTTTTTTTTCATTTTTTTCAAATCCTCAAAAATGATGAAAAACGGCGTGCTATAATATGCCGTACGGTATAGGCTATAGCCCATGGTCAAAAATGATGAAAAACGAGGTTAATTTTTATTTTCAAATTTTCAAAAAACGATGGGTTATAACCCATGTTTTTTTTTTTTTTTCATTTTTTTCAAATCCTCAAAAATGATGAAAAACGGCGTGCTATAATATGCCGTACGGTATAGGCTATAGCCCATGGTCAAAAATGATGAAAAACGAGGTTAATTTTTTTTTTCAAATTTTCAAAAAACGATGGGCTATAACCCATGTTTTTTTTTTTTTTCATTTTTTTCAAATCCTCAAAAATGATGAAAAACGGCGTGCTATAATATGCCGTACGGTATAGGCTATAGCCCATGGTCAAAAATGATGAAAAACGAGGTTAATTTTTTTTTTCAAATTTTCAAAAAACGATGGGCTATAACCCATGTTTTGTTTTTTTTTTCATTTTTTTCAAATCCTCAAAAATGATGAAAAACGGCGTGCTATAATATGCCGTACGGTATAGGCTATAGCCCAAGGTCAAAAATGATGAAAAACGAGGTTAATTTTTTTTTCAAATTTTCAAAAAACGATGGGCTATAACCCATGTTTTTTTTTTTTTCCATTTTTTTCAAATCCTCAAAAATGATGAATAACGGCGTGCTATAATATGCCGTACGGTATAGGCTATAGCCCATGGTCAAAAATGATGAAAAACAAGGTTAATTTTTTTTTTCAAATTTTCAAAAAACGATGGGCTATAACCCATGTTTTTTTTTGTTTTTTTTTTTTCAAATCCTCAAAAATGATGAAAAACGGCGTGCTATAATATGCCGTACGGTATAGGCTATAGCCCATGGTCAAAAATGATGAAAAACGAGGTTATTTTTTTTTTTCAAATTTTCAAAAAACGATGGGCTATAACCCATGTTTTTTTTTTTTTTAATTTTTTTCAAATCCTCAAAAATGATGAATAACGGCGTGCTATAATATGCCGTACGGTATAGGCTATAGCCCATGGTCAAAAATGATGAAAAACAAGGTTAATTTTTTTTTGTCAAATTTTCAAAAAACGATGGGCTATAACCCATGTTTTTTTTTTTTTTTTTTTTTTTTAAATCCTCAAATATGATGAAAAACGGCGTGCTATAATATGCCGTACGGTATAGGCTATAGCCCATGGTCAAAAATGATGAAAAACGAGGTTAATTTTTTTTTTCAAATTTTCAAAAAACGATGGGCTATAACCCATGTTTTTTTTTTTTTTTTCATTTTTTTCAAATCCTCAAAAATGATGAAAAACGGCGTGCTATAATATGCCGTACGGTATAGGCTATAGCCCATGGTCAAAAATGATGAAAAACGAGGTTAATTTTTATTTTCAAATTTTCAAAAAACGATGGGTTATAACCCATGTTTTTTTTTTTTTTTCATTTTTTTCAAATCCTCAAAAATGATGAAAAACGGCGTGCTATAATATGCCGTACGGTATAGGCTATAGCCCATGGTCAAAAATGATGAAAAACGAGGTTAATTTTTTTTTTCAAATTTTCAAAAAACGATGGGCTATAACCCATGTTTTTTTTTTTTTTCATTTTTTTCAAATCCTCAAAAATGATGAAAAACGGCGTGCTATAATATGCCGTACGGTATAGGCTATAGCCCATGGTCAAAAATGATGAAAAACGAGGTTAATTTTTTTTTTCAAATTTTCAAAAAACGATGGGCTATAACCCATGTTTTGTTTTTTTTTTCATTTTTTTCAAATCCTCAAAAATGATGAAAAACGGCGTGCTATAATATGCCGTACGGTATAGGCTATAGCCCAAGGTCAAAAATGATGAAAAACGAGGTTAATTTTTTTTTCAAATTTTCAAAAAACGATGGGCTATAACCCATGTTTTTTTTTTTTTCCATTTTTTTCAAATCCTCAAAAATGATGAATAACGGCGTGCTATAATATGCCGTACGGTATAGGCTATAGCCCATGGTCAAAAATGATGAAAAACAAGGTTAATTTTTTTTTTCAAATTTTCAAAAAACGATGGGCTATAACCCATGTTTTTTTTTTGTTTTTTTTTTTTCAAATCCTCAAAAATGATGAAAAACGGCGTGCTATAATATGCCGTACGGTATAGGCTATAGCCCATGGTCAAAAATGATGAAAAACGAGGTTATTTTTTTTTTTCAAATTTTCAAAAAACGATGGGCTATAACCCATGTTTTTTTTTTTTTTTTTTTTTTTTCAAATCCTCAAAAATGATGAAAAACGGCGTGCTATAATATGCCGTACGGTATAGGCTATAGCCCATGGTCAAAAATGATGAAAAACAAGGTTAATTTTTTTTTCAAATTTTCAAAAAACGATGGGTTATAACCCATGTTTTTTTTTTTTTTTTTTTTTTTTTATCCTCAAAAATGATGAAAAACGGCGTGCTATAATATGCCGTACGGTATAGGCTATAGCCCATGGTCAAAAATGATGAAAAACGAGTTTTTTTTTTTTTTTCAAATTTTCAAAAAACGATTGGCTATAACCCATGTTTTTTTTTTGTTTTTTTTTTCAAATCCTCAAAAATGATGAAAAACGGCGTGCTATAATATGCCGTACGGTATAGGCTATAGCCCATGGTCAAAAATGATGAAAAACGAGGTTAATTTTTTTTTTCAAATTTTCTAAAAACGATGGGCTATAACCCATGTTTTTTTTTTTTTTTTTTTTTTTCAAATCCTCAAAAATGATGAAAAACGGCGTGCTATAATATGCCGTACGGTATAGGCTATAGCCCATGGTCAAAAATGATGAAAAACGAGGTTAATTTTTTTTTTCAAATTTTCAAAAAACGATGGGCTATAACCCATGTTTTTTTTTTTTTTTCATTTTTTTCAAATCATCAAAAATGATGAAAAACGGCGTGCTATAATATGCCGTACGGTATAGGCTATAGCCCATGGTCAAAAATGATGAAAAACGAGGTTAATTTTTTTTTTCAAATTTTCAAAAAACGATGGGTTATAACCCATGTTTTTTTTTTGTTTTTTTTTTCAAATCCTCAAAAATGATGAAAAACGGCGTGCTATAATATGCCGTACGGTATAGGCTATAGCCCAAGGTCAAAAATGATGAAAAACGAGGTTAATTTCTTTTTCAAATTTTCAAAAAACGATGGGCTATAACCCATGTTTTTTTTTTTTTTCATTTTTTTCAAATCCTCAAAAATGATGAATAACGGCGTGCTATAATATGCCGTACGGTATAGGCTATAGCCCATGGTCAAAAATGATGAAAAACAAGGTTAATTTTTTTTTCAAATTTTCAAAAAACGATGGGCTATAACCCATGTTTTTTTTTTGTTTTGTTTTTTTCAAATCCTCAAAAATGATGAAAAACGGCGTGCTATGATATGCCGTACGGTATAGGCTATAGCCCATGGTCAAAATGATGAAAAACAAGGTTAATTTTTTTTTTCAAATTTTCAAAAAACGATGGGCTATAACCCATGTTTTTTTTTTTTTTCATTTTTTTCAAATCCTCAAAAATGATGAAAAACGGCGTGCTATAATATGCCGTACGGTATAGGCTATAGCCCATGGTCAAAAATGATGAAAAACGAGTTTTTTTTTTTTTTTCAAATTTTCAAAAAACGATTGGCTATAACCCATGTTTTTTTTTTGTTTTTTTTTTCAAATCCTCAAAAATGATGAAAAACGGCGTGCTATAATATGCCGTACGGTATAGGCTATAGCCCATGGTCAAAAATGATGAAAAACGAGGTTAATTTTTTTTTCAAATTTTCTAAAAACGATGGGCTATAACCCATGTTTTTTTTTTTTTTTTTTTTTTTCAAATCCTCAAAAATGATGAAAAACGGCGTGCTATAATATGCCGTACGGTATAGGCTATAGCCCATGGTCAAAAATGATGAAAAACGAGGTTAATTTTTTTTTTCAAATTTTCAAAAAACGATGGGCTATAACCCATGTTTGTTTTTTGTTTTGTTTTTTTCAAATCCTCAAAAATGATGAAAAACGGCGTGCTATGATATGCCGTACGGTATAGGCTATAGCCCATGGTCAAAATGATGAAAAACAAGGTTAATTTTTTTTTTCAAATTTTCAAAAAACGATGGGCTATAACCCATGTTTTTTTTTTTTTTCATTTTTTTCAAATCCTCAAAAATGATGAAAAACGGCGTGCTATAATATGCCGTACGGTATAGGCTATAGCCCATGGTCAAAAATGATGAAAAACGAGTTTTTTTTTTTTTTTCAAATTTTCAAAAAACGATTGGCTATAACCCATGTTTTTTTTTTGTTTTTTTTTTCAAATCCTCAAAAATGATGAAAAACGGCGTGCTATAATATGCCGTACGGTATAGGCTATAGCCCATGGTCAAAAATGATGAAAAACGAGGTTAATTTTTTTTTTCAAATTTTCTAAAAACGATGGGCTATAACCCATGTTTTTTTTTTTTTTTTTTTTTTTCAAATCCTCAAAAATGATGAAAAACGGCGTGCTATAATATGCCGTACGGTATAGGCTATAGCCCATGGTCAAAAATGATGAAAAACGAGGTTAATTTTTTTTTTCAAATTTTCAAAAAACGATGGGCTATAACCCATGTTTTTTTTTTTTTTTCATTTTTTTCAAATCATCAAAAATGATGAAAAACGGCGTGCTATAATATGCCGTACGGTATAGGCTATAGCCCATGGTCAAAAATGATGAAAAACGAGGTTAATTTTTTTTTTCAAATTTTCAAAAAACGATGGGTTATAACCCATGTTTTTTTTTTGTTTTTTTTTTCAAATCCTCAAAAATGATGAAAAACGGCGTGCTATAATATGCCGTACGGTATAGGCTATAGCCCAAGGTCAAAAATGATGAAAAACGAGGTTAATTTCTTTTTCAAATTTTCAAAAAACGATGGGCTATAACCCATGTTTTTTTTTTTTTTCATTTTTTTCAAATCCTCAAAAATGATGAATAACGGCGTGCTATAATATGCCGTACGGTATAGGCTATAGCCCATGGTCAAAAATGATGAAAAACAAGGTTAATTTTTTTTTCAAATTTTCAAAAAACGATGGGCTATAACCCATGTTTTTTTTTTGTTTTGTTTTTTTCAAATCCTCAAAAATGATGAAAAACGGCGTGCTATGATATGCCGTACGGTATAGGCTATAGCCCATGGTCAAAATGATGAAAAACAAGGTTAATTTTTTTTTTCAAATTTTCAAAAAACGATGGGCTATAACCCATGTTTTTTTTTTTTTTCATTTTTTTCAAATCCTCAAAAATGATGAAAAACGGCGTGCTATAATATGCCGTACGGTATAGGCTATAGCCCAAGGTCAAAAATGATGAAAAACGAGGTTAATTTTTTTTTCAAATTTTCAAAAAACGATGGGCTATAACCCATGTTTTTTTTTTTTTTCATTTTTTTCAAATCCTCAAAAATGATGAATAACGGCGTGCTATAATATGCCGTACGGTATAGGCTATAGCCCATGGTCAAAAATGATGAAAAACAAGGTTAATTTTTTTTTTCAAATTTTCAAAAAACGATGGGCTATAACCCATGTTTTTTTTTTTTTTTCATTTTTTTCGAATCCTCAAAAATGATGAAAAACGGCGTGCTATAATATGCCGTACGGTATAGGCTATAGCCCATGGTCAAAAATGATGAAAAACGAGGTTAATTTTTTTTTTCAAATTTTCAAAAAACGATGGGCTATAACCCATGTTTGTTTTTGTTTTTTCATTTTTTTCAAATCCTCAAAAATGATGAAAAACGGCGTGCTATAATATGCCGTACGGTATAGGCTATAGCCCATGGTCAAAAATGATGAAAAACGAGGTTAATCTTTTTTTTCAAATTTTGAAAAAACGATGGGCTATAACCCATGTTTTTTTTTTTTTTTTTTTTTTTTAATCCTCAAAAATGATGAAAAACGGCGTGCTATAATATGCCGTACGGTATAGGCTATAGCCCAAGGTCAAAAATGATGAAAAACGAGGTTAATTCTTTTTTTCAAATTTTCAAAAAACGATGGGCTATAACCCATGTTTTTTTTTTTTTTTCATTTTTTTCAAATCATCAAAAATGATGAAAAACGGCGTGCTATAATATGCCGTACGGTATAGGCTATAGCCCATGGTCAAAAATGATGAAAAACGAGGTTAATTTTTTTTTCAAATTTTCAAAAAACGATGGGCTATAACCCATGTTTTTTTTTTTTTTTTTTTTTTTCAAATCCTCAAAAATGATGAAAAACGGCGTGCTATAATATGCCGTACGGTATAGGCTATAGCCCATGGTCAAAAATGATGAAAAACGAGGTTAATTTTTTTTTTCAAATTTTGAAAAAACGATGGGCTATAACCCATGTTTTTTTTTTTTTTTTTTTTTTTAATCCTCAAAAATGATGAAAAACGGCGTGCTATAATATGCCGTACGGTATAGGCTATAGCCCAAGGTCAAAAATGATGAAAAACGAGGTTAATTATTTTTTTCAAATTTTCAAAAAACGATGGGCTATAACCCATGTTTTTTTTTTTTTTTTTTTTTTTCAAATCCTCAAAAATGATGAAAAACGGCGTGCTATAATATGCCGTACGGTATAGGCTATAGCCCATGGTCAAAAATGATGAAAAACGAGGTTAATTTTTTTTTTCAAATTTTCAAAAAACGATGGGCTATAACCCATGTTTTTTTTTTTTTTTCATTTTTTTCAAATCCTCAAAAATGATGAAAAACGGCGTGCTATAATATGCCGTACGGTATAGGCTATAGCCCATGGTCAAAAATGATGAAAAACGAGGTTAATTTTTATTTTCAAATTTTCAAAAAACGATGGGTTATAACCCATGTTTTTTTTTTTTTTTCATTTTTTTCAAATCCTCAAAAATGATGAAAAACGGCGTGCTATAATATGCCGTACGGTATAGGCTATAGCCCATGGTCAAAAATGATGAAAAACGAGGTTAATTTTTTTTTTCAAATTTTCAAAAAACGATGGGCTATAACCCATGTTTTTATTTATTTTTCATTTTTTTCAAATCCTCAAAAATGATGAAAAACGGCGTGCTATAATATGCCGTACGGTATAGGCTATAGCCCATGGTCAAAAATGATGAAAAACGAGGTTAATTTTTTTTTTCAAATTTTGAAAAAACGATGGGCTATAACCCATGTTTTGTTTTTTTTTTCATTTTTTTCAAATCCTCAAAAATGATGAAAAACGGCGTGCTATAATATGCCGTATGGTATAGGCTATAGCCCATGGTCAAAAATGATGAAAAACGAGGTACATTTTTTTTTTTTAATTTTCAAAAAACGATGGGTTATAACCCATGTTTTTTTTTTCTTTTTTTTTTTTCAAATCCTCAAAAATGATGAAAAACGGCGTGCTATAATATGCCGTACGGTATAGGCTATAGCCCATGGTCAAAAATGATGAAAAACGAGGTTAATTTTTTTTTTCAAATTTTCAAAAAACGATGGGTTATAACCCATGTTTTTTTTTTGTTTTTTTTTTCAAATCCTCAAAAATGATGAAAAACGGCGTGCTATAATATGCCGTACGGTATAGGCTATAGCCCAAGGTCAAAAATGATGAAAAACGAGGTTACATTTTTTTTCAAATTTTCAAAAAACGATGGGCTATAACCCATGTTTTTTTTATTTTTCATTTTTTTCAAATCCTCAAAAATGATGAATAACGGCGTGCTATAATATGCCGTACGGTATAGGCTATAGCCCATGGTCAAAAATGATGAAAAACAAGGTTAATTTTTTTTTTCAAATTTTCAAAAAACGATGGGCTATAACCCATGTTTTTTTTTTTTGTTTTTTTTTTCAAATCCTCAAAAATGATGAAAAACGGCGTGCTATAATATGCCGTACGGTATAGGCTATAGCCCATGGTCAAAAATGATGAAAAACGAGGTTAATTTTTTTTTTCAAATTTTCAAAAAACGATGGGCTATAACCCATGTTTGTTTTTTTTTTCCATTTTTTTCAAATCCTCAAAAATGATGAAAAACGGCGTGCTATAATATGCCGTACGGTATAGGCTATAGCCCATGGTCAAAAATGATGAAAAACGAGGTTAATTTTTATTTTCAAATTTTCAAAAAACGATGGGTTATAACCCATGTTTTTTTTTTTTTTTTTTTTTTTTCAAATCCTCAAAAATGATGAAAAACGGCGTGCTATAATATGCCGTACGGTATAGGCTATAGCCCATGGTCAAAAATGATGAAAAACGAGGTTAATTTTTTTTTTCAAATTTTCAAAAAACGATGGGCTATAACCCATGTTTTTATTTTTTTTTCATTTTTTTCAAATCCTCAAAAATGATGAAAAACGGCGTGCTATAATATGCCGTACGGTATAGGCTATAGCCCATGGTCAAAAATGATGAAAAACGAGGTTAATTTTTTTTTTCAAATTTTGAAAAAACGATGGGCTATAACCCATGTTTTGTTTTTTTTTTCATTTTTTTCAAATCCTCAAAAATGATGAAAAACGGCGTGCTATAATATGCCGTATGGTATAGGCTATAGCCCATGGTCAAAAATGATGAAAAACGAGGTTAATTTTTTTTTTCAAATTTTCAAAAAACGATGGGTTATAACCCATGTTTTTTTTTTCTTTTTTTTTTTTCAAATCCTCAAAAATGATGAAAAACGGCGTGCTATAATATGCCGTACGGTATAGGCTATAGCCCATGGTCAAAAATGATGAAAAACGAGGTTAATTTTTTTTTTCAAATTTTCAAAAAACGATGGGCTATAACCCATGTTTTTTTTTTTTTTTTTTTTTTCAAATCCTCAAAAATTATGAAAAACGGCGTGCTATAATATGCCGTACGGTATAGGCTATAGCCCATGGTCAAAAATGATGAAAAACGAGGAAAAAAAAAAAAAAAAAAATCAAAAAACGATGGGTTATAGCCCATCTTTTTTTTTTTTTTTTCAAATCCTCAAAAATGATGAAAAACGGCGTGCTATAGTATGCCGTACAGTATGGGCTATTAGACGAGCGTCTAAAAATGGGATAAAAATGTCTAAAAATAGACGTCTAAAACACGTCTAAAAATAGACGTGTTTTAGACGTCTATTTTTTGACGTTTTTTATCCCATTTTTGACCATGGGCTATAGCCCATACTGTATATGAACATGGGCTATAGCCCATACTGTACGTACGGCATACTATAGCACGCCGTTTTTCATCATTTTTGAGGATTTGAAAAAAAAAAAAAAAAAACGGGTTATAGCCCATCGTTTTTTGAATTTTTGAAAAAAAAATATCCTCGTTTTTCATCATTTTTGACCATGGGCTATAGCCCCTACCGTACGGCATACTATAGCACGCCATTTTTCATCATTTTTGAGGATTTGAAAAAAATGAAAATTTTAAAAAACATGGGTTATAGCCCATCGTTTTTTTATTTTTGAAAAAAAAATTACCTTGTTTTTCATCATTTTTGACCATGGGCTATAGCCCATACCGTACGGCATACTATAGCACGCCATTTTTCACCATTTTTGAGGATTTGAAAAAAATGAAAAAAAAAAAAAAAAACATGGGTTATAGCCCATCGTTTTTTGAATTTTAGATTTTTTTTAACCTCGTTTTTCAGCATGCCGTTTTTCATCATTTTTGAGGATTTGAAAAAGTTTTTAAAAATTAAAAAAACATGGGGTATATCGTTTCTTTTTTTTTACCTCGTTTTTCATCATTTTTGAACATGGGCTATAGCCCCTACCGTACGGCATACTATAGCACGCCGTTTTTCATCATTTTTGAGGATTTTGTAAAAATTAAAGAATTAAAAAAACATGGGTTATAGCCCATCGCTTTTTGAATTTTTGGAAAAAAAAATTAACCTCGTTTTTCATCATTTTTGAACATGGGCTATAGCCCCTACCGTACGGCATACTATAGCACGCCTTTTTCATCATTTTTGAGGATTTGGAAAAAATTAAAAAATTAAAAAAACATGGGTTATATCCCATCGTTTTTTTTTTTTTTTTTTAACCTAGTTTTTCATCATTTTTGAAGATGGGCTATAGCCCCTACCGTACGGCATACTATAGCATGCCGTTTTTCATCATTTTTGATGATTTGGAAAAAATTCAAAAATTCAAAAAACATGCGTTATAGCCCATCGTTTTTTGAATTTTTGAAAAAATAATTTAACCTCGTTTTTCATCATTTTTGAACATGGGCTATAGCCCATACCGTACGTACGGCATACTATAGCACGCCGTTTTTCATCATTTTTGAGGATTTGAAAAAAAAAAAAAAAACGGGTTATAGCCCATCGTTTTTTGCATTTTTGAAAAAAATATGTTCCTCGTTTTTCATCATTTTTGACCATGGGCTATAGCCCCTACCGTACGGCATACTATAGCACGCCATTTTTCATCATTTTTGAGGATTTGAAAAAAAAGAAAAAGAAAAAAAAACATGGGTTATAGGCCATTGTTTTTTGAATTTTTGAAAAAAGAATTTAACCTCGTTTTTCATCATTTTTGAACATGGGCTATAGCCCAAACCGTACGGCATACTATAGCACGCCGTTTTTCATCATTTTTGAAAAATATGAAAAATTTAAAAAACATGGGTAATAGCCCATCGTTTTTTTATTTTTGAAAAAAAAAAATTACCTTGTTT
The DNA here is from genome assembly GCF_964188405.1 of Protomyctophum parallelum. NCBI lineage: Eukaryota > Metazoa > Chordata > Actinopteri > Myctophiformes > Myctophidae > Protomyctophum > Protomyctophum parallelum. The sequence goes on from NC_139713.1 coordinate 7,148,865, forward strand.
TTCATCATTTTTTAACATGGGCTATAGCCCATACGGTACGGCATACTATAGCACGCCGTTTTTCATCATTTTTGAGGATTTGAAAAAAACAAAAAAACATTGGTTATAGCCCATCGTTTTTAGAATTAAAAAAAATATATATCCTCGTTTTTCATCATTTTTGACCATGGGCTATAGCCCCTACCGTACGGCATACTATAGCACGCCGTTTTTCATCATTTTTGAGGATTAAAAAAAAACAAAAAAAAACATGGGTTATAGCCCATCGTTTTTTGAATTTTTGATCTTTTTTTTTTAACCTCGTTTTTCATCATTTTTGAACATGGGCTATAGCCCCTACCGTACGGCATACTATAGCACACCGTTTTTCACCATTTTGAGGATTTGAAAAAAAATAAAAAAACATGGGCTATAGCCCATCGTTTTTTGAACACTAAGACAAGTGTAAATACAACAAAATGAGCAGGGCACTTCAGGGAATTGAACCCTGTCCCGGTAAACCAGGGGTGCCAACACCAGTGCCTTCGTTTTAGTTTTGTTGTATAGTATTCTATACTATATTATAGAATATAGTATTCCGTCCGAAACCATGAATTATAGTATGTCGTTTTTTGGTGATTTTCGTATTCTTTCAAAACCCCCAGTGTTGCTCCAGTGCCTCCCCAGTACTATAGTATGCCGTCCGAAACCATGAACTACAGTATGTCGTTTTTTTCGTGATTTATATATTTATATATATATTCTTTTGCATGCATGCATGCATGTCAGGGTATGGGGTGGATGGGGGTCTTGGATGGCAGCCTTCACCCATTGGAATTGCTGTGCACGGCCATTCTTTTCCATGCCATACCCATAATGGTCTCAATTAGTCTAGAAGTCAGTGTGGGTAATAATTCACCTCTCCGCGGCTTCATTTCCGTGGACTCAAGCCTTTAAAAAATGATGAGGACATGTGGAGCATTCGGGGGGGGGGGGTAAATCAGGTGAGCGGTGACCCATGGGACGGGGACAGGATGAGGGTGTTGTCACTGCAGGAGGAGCCTGTCTGACGCCCATGAGTGCATGTTCATCAGGGCGTGGGCTGACACCACTCAATCACCTCACATGCACTCACCGGAAAGGGGCCGAACAGTGACATCTAACTCTGATCTCATTATTAGGAGCGAGGCTCGCTTTGAAATCAAAGAAGACGTGCTCGTTTGGAGAAAAATAGATTACAATCCACTACAGGAATTTCCGATTTCTCACTTTCCCCACACAGTGGCCAGTGCCTCCACACAAAGTGCCCTACAGTGCCTCCCCCCCCAGTGCCCCCCTCAGTGCCTCCCCACACAGTGCCCTACAGTGCCTCCCCCCCCAGTGCCCCCCTCAGTGCCCCCCCACACAGTGCCCCCCAGTGTCACCCCAGTGCGTAGGAGGAGGAGACCGGTGGCTACTGGGAGGCGTAGGAGGAGGAGACCGGTGGCTACTGGGAGGCGTAGGAGGAGGAGACCGGTGGCTACTGGGAGGCGTAGGAGACCGGTGGCTACTGGGAGGCGTAGGAGGAGGAGACCGGTGGCTACTGGGAGGCGTAGGAGACCGGTGGCTACTGGGAGGCGTAGGAGGAGGAGACCGGTGGCTGCTGGGAGGAGACCGGTGGCTGCTGGGAGGCGTAGGTGGAGACCGGTGGCTACTGGGAGGCATAGGAGGAGACCGGTGGCTGCTGGGAGGAGACCGGTGGCTGCTGGGAGGAGACCGGTGGCTGCTGGGAGGCGTAGGAGGAGACCGGTGGCTGCTGGGAGGCGTAGGAGGAGACTGGCGGCTGCGTGCGTGACTTAACACAGAGGGGATAGTCTTCTGAAAGCCTTCCAAGTAGTGTCCTGATGGCTGGAGGTGGAGGGCAGCAGCGTATAGTACATGCGCGGGGCTGCGTGTGTGTGTGTGTGACATGCATGTGACGTGATGATGGAGTGTTCGTGACAGAGGGTGTGGGGACTGTGATGCTGCACCCGGCCGTGACTGCAGGCTAATCCACCACAATGTACAACATGCTCATTAGGCCTCACACCCACCTGTCTGCTCCTCAATGGGACACTCATCCTGGAGCTTTATCCTTCTAAATGACTTAACCCATTCTGACCGGGCACCCATTTTGGTGTTAGCATCATGTTATGCTTTAGCTATTTAAAAATAGCAGATCTACAAGCTCATATCGCGCCACCGAGTGGCGCGATACGAGCTTGTAGGTCTGCTATTTTTGAAAAATCAAAGAGCGACTGACATTTTTAGAATCTGATCTCAGGTCAGAATGGGTTCATCAGACCAGTGTGTGTCCGGCGGAAACCTCGTATGAATCTGATCTCAGGTCAGAATGGGTTAATTGTGTGTGTGTGTGTGTGTGTACGGTAAGTCCACCGTAAAAAAAAAAAGAAGTTGACGAAGACCATGAACTTTTTTCATGATTTTCCACCATTAAAAGCAATTGTGAAAATCATGAAAAAAAAACGACATAATATAGTTCATGGTTTGACGACATGTTGTTTTTCATGATATAAAAGAATATGAATATGACAAAATAAATTCGGCCATTTCACCTGAAACCAGGAATATCAGTGTGGTCTGCACTGGATTCAGTTCAGTGACATCATCTACTACTTCACCTGAAAACCAGGGAAATCAGTGTGTCCTGCACTGGATTCAGTTCAGTAAATGGTATGGTGCATATATAGCACCTTTATCCAAGGCGCTTTACATAGATTGTGCATCAATTCACACACACATTCATACACCGATGGTGGCGGAAAACATGCAAGGCACCAACCAACACATCAGGAGCAATTTGGGGTTCAGTGTCACTTCCACACTAACTCTGGGGGCGCCCGGGTTCGAACTGGTATCCAGCCACTCTACCCCTGAGCCACCGCCGTTCAGTGACATCTTCGTGGCCTTTGGACATCAAGTTAGACTGAACAGACTTTAGTAAAAAGAACCTAGTAAATAACTAATTTCATTTACTCAAGTACTGACTGCACTTAAACCATTTAGACCTGAGGCTGATTCTAAAAGGATTCTAAATCCTTTTCTGAAAAAAAAACCTGTTTCTATGTCAGTGGTGCTCAACTTTATTTCATGTCAAGGACCCCTCAAAACTATATGTAATTGGCCGCCAACCCACATCTGGAAATATGTAATTCCAGGGACAAAGATTTGCGTTAAAAACGTTCGCTCTGAAAGAATATATATTAAGAGTATTTCCATTTCTTACTTATACTGCAACTAATCAACCACTAACTTTATAAGTACTAGTAGTAACTTCTACTCCACTACATGTCAGAAGCAAATACACTTTTACTCAACTACAATTATTTGAAACCTGTAGTTACTAGGTACTTTCTAGATTGTAATTACTATCATAAAACATTCAATTGAGCTTGTAGATTGGCTATTTCCAAAACATTTGTAAACAATGTATTTGTATTATTTATTACATATGAATGGGACATTCTGCGTAATGAATGAATACTTTTAGTACTTTAAGTACATTTTGATACCAATACGTTGGTTACTTTTACTCAAGTAAATTTAGAATACAGGACTTCTACTTTTAACAGAGTATAATCTACATTGAAGTATCCATACTTTTACTTAAGTAAAACGAGTACTGACTGGTATGGAAGCAGAAGAGTTTCCTTTGACCCCAGTGATATAAATCACGCAAATATACAAGAAGTCAGATGGGTCTTAATTGGATAATTCTATTTTTGTTTTCAATATCAACACACCACAAAAACAAAATCGAAACAAGAGTACAATAAACAAAATATTCACATTATGTATGAGACAAAACTGTAACTCAACTGCAGGTCAAATGAACACTTAAGGTCTAGTGTGTAGACCAGAGATCTCTGCCTACGGAACTACCTTTTTTTTCGCAGAGCCTAGGAGTCTATGGGCGTTGAGGGGGCGCTTGTTTTGTTTTACCCGGCCGGCCCGGGTCGTCAGTGCAGTGGGGTAGGGAGTGCTTCATTTGGACCGGCACGCAAGTGGTTATATAACCTCACAAAAACTATGCTTAAACCTGACCTTAACCTCACAAAAACTATGCTTAAACCTAACCTTAAAGGAGAATTCCATGCTAGAAGGCTTTCTTACATTTATTTGTAGTTGTTACGTCCCCCAACAAAGAGGTCCAGGTGTTATTTTGTGAAAAAGCACATTATTGGCTATTTCCCCTAATTGAATTGCATTGAATGGGGCATTGGGGTGTTGTGCTAATTCGCTTATTTCCAGCACTCAAAAATGAATTCTTTTTTGTATATATCCTCTCTTCATAATGTAAATAGTATCCCAAGCGGCACACTTTACTACTTATGTCGATGGAAATAAGCGGATTAGCACAAAAACCCAACCCCCATTGAGGGCTTATATTAGGGGAAATGGGCCAAAAATGCACTTTTTCAGAAAATAACACCTGGACCTCTTTGGTGGGGACGTAACAACTACAAAGAAAGCCTTCTAGCATGGAATTCTCCTTTAACCCCAACTCTAACCTCACAACTACTATGCTTAAACCTAGTAACCTTAACCTCACAAAACCTATGCTTAAACCTAACCTTAATGGTTAAGGGTTAACCAGAAACCTAACCTCACATAAACGATATAATACAAAGCCTTACCTTAACCCTAACTTTATCGGCCAGACGTTTTCTGCCGGCGCTGTAAAACAAACGCCCCCATCAGCGCCTATTGACTCCCAGGCTCTGCGGAAAGGGTAGTCCCCTCTGTCTGCTGACCCGTCTGAGCTAAATTAGGGGTGCAACGGTTATAATTGAATAAACCAATTCAATCGATTAGGGTATTAATAGGGAAATAATATATATTTGTTTTGTATTATTTTACACTTTCTGTAAATGAAATACAGAAAGTAGTGCGTTTGTGGGGCAATACAGAAAGTAGTTTGTTTTGAGCTAGAAGATCAGCTGTTTTGCCGTACAAGACACTGTTGTTCGTCAAAGTATAACACAGGGCTTAAGACTTACGATTTAGTCCATTATAAAAAAATCTATTCAAAATGCTTGTTATAATCTGTTGATTATAACATAAGAAAATAAATACCATATATACAGAAAGAAAAATAATACCTGAAAAAGTAATCAAAATAAATTAATCGATAGTTTCAGCTAGGGTTGTCCGGTCCTCATCATTTTCAAATGATCGGAATCTGATCGGGGGGCAAAAAACCCCCCTGGATATTGTACTATTGTGATATGGCACAAGTGTTCTATAAAAATATAAATATCGGATCGGGGAAAATCGGTATCGGCAGATATTCAAAATGTAATGATCGGAATCGGATTTGGGAGCGAAAAAAGGTGATGGGGACATGCCTAGTATCAGCCCTAATCTGAATTCAATGTAAGGCTAGTACAGCAGAGAAACCTCTGCCAACAAACCTACACAAACTGCTTTGAAAAACAATTCCCAATACGAGTCCCAATATGAAGGAATACAAGAAGACTCGCCCCGTTTCTGTTTTCCTCCCAGAATTTTCCCCAGTGAGGGGTGGGAGAGGCTGGACAGCAGACGGCTGGATTTTGAATTTCTCTAACTATAAACTTTCATGACAGCAGACAGCCTAAGTACAAATATAATTTATGAAAAGCTACTACAGTGAAGTCTGTTCACAGAAGTTGTTGTAGGATATGTGGGGATTATCTGACGAGGTACCATTTGAGGGGGCAAAACCTTACATATACTAAATAATACTAAATTGTTTATAGGGTCAATATAAGTAATATAATATAGCCTTTCCACAGGAGTATCTTTTTATATTTTTCCAAAAAGAATACAAACAGCCAATAGCATATTACAAAGTTATCCCCCTCACTGGGGAAAATTCCGGGAGGAAAAACAGGCACGCACCGGGGTGAGTCTTCTTGTTACAATATGAAGGACTGCCTCAAAGTCTAAGCATTTGTTCTGCAATAATGCTATTTTTTTTAAATCTGTATCGTTTCCACCAAGTGTTATTCCCAAGTAAAATGTAGTTTTAAGATGTCACTCACCAGACATAATCGGTAGGCAGAGATCTCTGCTAGACTAACTTCATCCCAACTGAAAATGCATTCACTAATACACGGATATGACTAAGCGTAGTGAATCACGTAGTGAATGTCCCCAAAGCCAGCATTCTACGTTAATGTCTGTGAATTATAAAATAAAAATAAAAATCTAGTTATTCCTCTGTGTCCCCCCAGTTGCTGTCATTGTTCGTCCATATCTGTGAAAATGTCATTTAAGAAGAACTGCGTTACGTTGGTAGGCTCCTCCTCCACGTCTTCCACAAAGTCCTGAAGCTCCTCCTCCTCCAGCATGGAATGAGAGCCATCATCAACAGTGGACAACACCTGTAATGGAGCAGACGGTTGTGTTGCATGTAAGGAAACGTTTGCTGTCCTGTCTACAGTACCGGAGGTACTGGGTTCTAGGTCCGGGTATTGAGAGGAACTGGGTTCTGGCTCCGGGTGGTAGTGGGAGGTATTGGGTTCTGGGTCCATCTGGCTAGTGTCACGGCAGCTCCGTTTAAAATCCTTCCCGGCTCGTCGTGTTGTCGTGGGGTTTGGGGGAGCGGTGGACGTCGAGGGCTTCTCGTCTACGACGCGCGGCGGTATTGTTGTTGCGGAGGCCGTCGGGGGGGCAGCTCGTCTCCTTCCTGTGCGCGAGGCGCTGAGCTGAGGCGCCTGGGACGGCGCTCTGGCCGGGCGGGACGGAGAGGAGGCGCTGGACTTGTCGGACAGGAAAGAGAGGAATCCCTTGGGTTTTCTGCCAGGCCTTGGAGAATGGGAGATAATAAATAGCATGAATAGCATGTGTATGCTATGTTAAAGTCATGTTAACTCCATAGATAGACACATAATAAGAACTCAATCACGGCACATCTTTATCAAACTGGAGGTCCTCGAAACTAAAAAGAGGCAGAGAACTCAGTGATGTAATTGACATCAAAACATGGTGATGAAGATAAAAGTTCATCGTTACAAATATGTTGAATGTTTACAGTCAACTCACCTCTTCAGAGGGGTACTGGTCTTAGGAGGAAGTTCTACCGCCGAGCCGCTGTGGCCCACATGGCCCGGTTCTACTGCCGAGCTGCTGTGGTCCACATGGCCCGGGTCTTTCTGTTCCACCTCTATGTGGGACGATTCTCTAAGGGTGTCTCGTGCTGCTGCTGCTGCTGGCTGCATGGTTTGTGGTTGAGCTGGAGGGCAGACGGGCTCCGGTTCTGGGGGGCAGGCGGGCTCTGGTTCTGGGGGGCAGGCGGGCTCTGGTCCTGGGGTGGGATCATAATACGTCTGGGAGGTTCCGTCAGGTCCTGCCTCTCCTCCGCTCACGGGTACAGGAGGCACATCGCAGAGCGTCAAACTGTGTAAACTGTCCCCCGAGGAAGGGAAACCACCACTGCTGCTGGGGAAGGTGAAAATGTCAAATTGAGACTCAAAAGCTCATTTTATATTCTTTGTTCTAAGACGGTGTCACATGGCGAAAACAAAAACAAAAAAAAAGACGATCTAAGAAAATTGATAAAAATGCATCCCAAAGACTAGGACAAAGACATTCTGTAACAAGAGACGACACTGCCATTAACTGAACGTTCGGTTGCTTAAAACAAAACAAAAAAACATTAAAAAGTGTGTTGTACAAACAAAAACAAGTTTTTATTCTATTCTACCATCATATAGTTAACGCTTCTACAGAACTGGCCTGTTTTAACAGTGAAAAAGTATTCTAAATATGCATGCTACTATACTTATTTTATTTACTCATATATTTATCATTTATTATGAATGGATCAAAGCCGAAATTAGTAACATATTCATTCAGAATTTCAGGGTGTTTTCGTGTTTGAGAGATGTCACATTAACATTCATTCAGAATATCAGTATTACGGGCTGCCATCTTGGCGTGATGCACCATCTAGTGGTGATTAAAAAAAAGACAAGGACTGTCCGTCTCTTGTTATAGTCTCTTTGACTAGGATCATGGCCGTCTTCAGACACTGACACTGGTCCACAAGATTCGATACACCACAAAGTCCATACCCACAACACCAGAGGGAGTGCAACAAACCATGTACAACCCAGATTCGGCACAAACAAGGGACTAAATAATTTTCGCTCCTATGCCACCAAAATGTGGAACGCCCTACCAACAGTCATTGAGACATGTGAATCCCTTGACTCCTTCAAAACCGCTCTCAAAGGGCACCTACGGACGGCTGCAATTTGAAACTGGCCCCTGTAAAATCTGAACCCCCCCCCCCCTTTTCCCCTCACTGTATATGTATCTTGTATATGTGTTCTGTTCTATATATCTCTACTTGTATGTCTCTAAATGTTTTGATGAAATGAACAAGGTGGACCCTGTTGTAAACAAGTGTAATGCTTAATTGGGTCGTCCACTCACAGTTAACAGTCTTTGTATTCTGTTAATAAATATTTCAATCAAACTGACCTCTGTGAGTCATGGAGATACGGGACCTCCGTGAGAGAGAGGATGAAGAAGGGCTCTTCATTGTCTGAAGGGACCTGCTCCAACAGACCTGACAAACCAAAGAGAAGCGTTATACTGCATGATTTACATCATTTCATGTATTTATTTTGTTTATCAACCACAGACAGCTTTTTTCCCCCTCTCTCCTTGAGCCAGCGTATGTTTTGAATTGTGGGAGTGAAGGGTATTTTACGCTGTGCTGGAAACATGCATGACGAGCCAGGTACTGAGCGTCGCCGTCTACTTTATATAAAACGGGAATAAATACATAATAAGCAAGCAAATTAATTATTCTGTCAGCCACTGTGAAAATGTACTATTCATTTCTGAATTGCTGAATTGAACTGAATTGAATTGCCTGTATCAAATTTGCTTGAATATTCATCTTCACTACGATCGCACCCTTGGACCATTTATATCTTAACACTCAGGCATGAAGGAAGCATGAGTTCAAGTCCGTTGCTCTCCCCTTGTCCCCCATATATGGGGACTAGGTTGCTCTCCCCTTGTCCCCCATATATGGGGACTAGGTTGGTGGAGGGTGTGTAGAGCCCAGGATCACATTAGCTTGTGAAAAATGGGTTACAAAATCGCGGGATAAAAATAAATAACCTTGAAAATGTTGGAACATTTTTGAATTTTGAAAACGTTTTAGGATAAATCGGGTCCATGGCACAACGTATTTACAGACGGGGGTTCCCTGTCAAATAAAACGTTTTGGGCAGTCGTTGAACATGAAAACGATTGAGAACCACAGTGTTATTAGCCTGGAACTCACCTATGCTTTCTATGGCATAGGCAGCTCCCGGCAGGATCCGCCGGGAGAAACTATGCGCAGCTGCGCAAAATGAGACCAATTACTTAGACCGACAGAGAGAGAGAGGAGTGTGTGACTGTGTGTGTGTGTGTACATGTGTGCGTGTGTGCGTCAATATAACAAAGGTGCAGACGATCAGAAATCAGCAGAGAGTGAGCGATGTTTGCGCTGCTCTATGCCGAATTGAAGAGGACTCGGACCCAGACTTTCTTTTTCTCCCTGGAAATAAAAACGTCTGGGTTTCCGAGGCCACAGTGTTATCAGCCCTACGTACCTTCTGGGTGTGCCGAGACCGCCGGGTGACTTTGGCCACTCGCCGCACCACCAGTGTCCTGAGAAGATCACATGAACACATCAGTACACACGGGCCCGTCACAGTTATTACACATGGTTTGAAGCTAAATAAGAGCTCTCGACTGAAAAAGTTTGCTAGGCCAAGTCCCAATCTGCATGTGATTTGTGAAAGGAGCCCTGCCACACTAGCAGTTAGGATAATATGTAGAAGTGTGACGTTTTCCCCCACCTCACAAAAAACATGCAGTAATCCTGGACTCTAAACTGCCTCCCCCTGGCCAGCCGGGGCGCCTGATGGAGGGGAAAGGAACTGGTTGGAATAACGTGTTCCTTCCACGCGCTACGTCCAACCAGGGAAACTCCCCCCTGTCAGGTGTAAAAGGAGCAACTTGGACACTCAGGCATGAAGGAAGCATGAGTTCAAGACCGTTGCTCTTCCCATGTCCCCCATATATGGGGACTAGGTTGGCGGAGGGTGTGACGTTTTGTTCATATTCTTCTAAACCTACATGTTCTACATTACAGTTGAAGAAATGGCAGATTGAGCCTTTGCTTCTATGAAATATCCCAGACCATTGGTGGTTACTTCCAAATTCAAACTTTTAGAAACATTTTGAATGTATAAGGTTAAATATATCGTTGGTGTAGGGCAGAAAACGTTTTTCTTTTTTTTTGAAGATATGTTTTTGCGGCTTACGCCTTTATTGATTTTTTAAGGGATAGAAAGTAGGCTGACAGGAAACGGGAGAGAGATGGGGGGATGACATGCGGTAAAGGCCGTGTCGGGTCCGGGAGTCGAACCCGCGGCACACCGCGACTGGATCACCAGTCCGGTGCCCAGACCGTTACGCTACGGCCTGGGCCTGCAGAAAACGTTTTAATTAAAAAAAGTAACGCCCTACAGATCTGCAAGCTCGAAATGTGAAGCAAAGTAATGCATTTTGAGCTTGGAGATCTGCTACTTTTGAATTTGAATCCTGAAAACTATCAGCTTTGGACATCATCATAATTTCTCGAACGCGGTCGAGATCGTGGATTTCACAATATCACGCCAGACTTCCCGGTCCTTCATTGCCATCCCCAGTTCCTGCTTACGACGACAGTTTTCTACCTCTGGTCTACTTTGAGGCAGGACTCCAGAGAAGAAGGGAAGATATAACATCATTGTGGCCAGCAAACTGTGTTCTTCTGGATCGGACTAGTGAAGAAACACGGGGGGAAGGTGGCCGTATATAGATAGATTAGTCGATGGGTGGCTCTTCCAAGACAGATTTTGCGCTCTCATTAGAAGGTGTAAGTGCCATCCAACAAACAACATAGACAACATATGGCTTGTGGCCATGATAGTACAGTACAGTACAGTACAGTACAGTACAGTACAGTACAGTACAGTACAGTCATTCTTTGTATATTTAAGTTAATAGGTAAATCGTCACTCATTATTATATATTTCAATACAGCAATGCATCGATACTAGAAAGAATATTTACACTTGCACTTGTTGGGAGTGCTTTGGCCACCACTGATGCTTACCAGGACAGAAATCGCAGGTCTTCGAGTCGGGCTGGCCAGGCTACAGACAGCCGAAATCCTAGGTCGAGTCGGGCTGGCCAGACTACACACAGCCGAAATCACGGGTCGAGTCGGGCTGGCCAGAGTACAGAGAGCAGAAATCACAGGTCTATTCGGGCTGGCCAAAGTACAGACAGCCGAAATCCTAGGTCGAGTCGGGCTGGCCAGAGTACAGACAGCCGAAATCCTAGGTCGATTGGGGCTGGCCACAGTACTACAGACAGCCTGGCTGGAAGGACTGCCGTGTTGGTATTCCTCTACGGTAGCACCCTCTACTGGTCGCTGGGTGTCGGGGCAGGGATTAGCAGACACTGCTGCCTTCTGACCAGAACTGGAAGCTGCTGGAAAGAAGAAAGTGCATCTGCATCAGTGTTGATTTCGTCGACTAAAATTAAGACGAAAAATGTTCATCGACTACCTTTTTCCACTGATGAAAACTAAATGGAAACTAAATAAAAACTAACCATGATGACTAAAAGTAAATGTATTGAAAATTACTAAAACGCTAGGAAGAGACTAGTGGACAAGAGATCCAGTATAAGTCATTTTACACTTGGTTGCGTGCTGAAAATAGCTGATCGCATCGCGACGCGCAGTGAGCTTGTAGATCAGCTATTTTCAGCAAGTGTAAAGTCTGTCATTACGACGGCATCAAGGCCCGCCAAAATACAATACACAAATACACTTAGTCGACTAAAACTAGACAAACACAGTAAAACATTCCATGTGACTGAAACTAAATCAAAACTATTGAAGAGACTGTGACTAAAAATAAAATCAAAATTTGCTGCCAAAAACAACACTGCTCATTATCAAGCAAACTAGGGTACTACAAATGATAAAAACCTGTAAAGAAGTGGGTGAAATTGTGTTTTTTTCTTTTCTTTGTACACCCGTCATGAGACAATGAAGTTGAAGTTTCTCAAACCTGGTGTTGGTTGTGTTGGTTGCTGGACTGACGGCGTGCGTGTGCGGCGACTGCCGTTGCCCAGGCAAGGTTTGGGTTTAGGGAGCCTAGCCCTGCGAGTGGGCGGAGCCTTCGTTGACGTCTCCTCATGCTCGCACGTCCCAGACGAGGCGCCATCGGCACTGAGGGGGGAGACAAAAATAAATGTCCGGTTTGTCCGGCTTGTAATGTTACCTCTCCTCTTCAAATGGCCTGCACGTGTTTGCAGGATAATCAATAGATTTATTTTATTTAATTTTCTGTGCGACACTGTTGTACAGCAAATTATAAAATAGGATTCAAATGGTCAGACTAGGGATGCACCGAAAGGGAAATTCTTGGCCGAAACCGAATACCGAATATAGGAAACAGTTGGCCGAAAACCGAATACCGAATACCGATTAGCCGAATACAGCTTTGTTGTAAAGCTACCTGATTATGGCAAAAGACATGATTATGGATTTTCATAATCGATTCATCGGGCGATTATTTAAACGATTAATCGGATTATGGCACCTTTTTTGCAATTACCTTTAAAAAAATGCTTCAAGTTATTGTAGGCATGTTGTAACTAACAATAAAGACAATAAAAATGAATACTCCTTCAAAATTAAACGTGTTTGCAGGATAATCAATAGATTTTTTTTCTTTTCTTTTCTGTGCGACACCGTTGTACAGCAAATTATAAAATAGGATTCAAATGGTCAGACAAATCGGTTCAGTCGCTTATTAAAAAAAACATCAGTTAGAAATAATGTTTTCCTTTTGATTTGTTGACTTATTAAAACAAATAATTTCTTCTCAATAATGTTAGATTAATCGAAACCGAAACTGATGAATGATGACTATATCTTACTGTTGTAAATCTTGCAGACCATCCTTGGCTGTCGGCTCAGAGGTGCAGGACTCAGAAAGGCCTTCCTGTACAACGGTATGATCTCCAACGTCCTGGTCCGAGTCAGACACGTGGCTCACACCAGTCCATGGGTGAGGATCAGGGTTGATCTGCGTTGGCTCTCGTTTTCTGCTTGCTCTAGTGGTCTGTCCACGTTTATACTGAGCGGAGGAGGCATCTTCTGCAGACTGGCGTTCCGAAGTAGAAGCTGCATCTGTCCTGGCCTGAGGTTTCAGCTCTTTGGCTTCTGTGGAAGGCCTCAGGGTGAAGCCACTTTGCGGTACAGATCCAGCTTCCATCGCCAGACTAGTAGATGGTGCAGCGGGTTCAGGAGACGACTCGATGGCCTCCGTGTTACTAATCGAAAAAGGATCTTCGATAAGCCAGGCTACTTCACTATCTATGGTATATTCAGGGGAGGTCATAATCTCACCGCCAATTTCTCCAGTTACTGGATTTTGACGTTCCGAGTGCTGGGCAGACCGCGACGGTGACGACTGCATAATGGAACTGTGAGCTGGTTTTGTCGGGGGCAAGTCGGTGCCCACAGTAGGGAGCGATGCTTCGCTGACAGTCTCTGGCTCCGAGCCTGCACAGATTGTTTCTGTGGGTTGTGGTTTAGATCTTGTGGCTCTGGAGCCTCGTCTGGGGTTCACAGAGGTCTTATCCGTAGTAGAAGGGCCCGTCATGGTCCGCTTTGAGACGGTTTCTGCCTTCGTCAAAGTCTTCTCACGCTCAAACGTCCCCGGCGAGGCGTCGTCGACACTGTGGGAGGAGACAAAGAAATGTCGGGTTTGTCGCTCGTAATGTTACCATGCACATCTCGTCTTCAAATGGCCTGCACGCGTTTGCAGAAATAATTCATAGCTACAAAGTTCATCGTAACATTTCCACAACTACTTGCTAATGACAATATTCACTAGAGGTGAAACAATGAATCAAACTAATCGCTTTAATCAACAATTTTGTGTGTATATACGATTTGATTAAAATGATTGATTTGGGGTAATCAATACAAATGTAAGTTTTTTTTACACGCTCACGTTATATATCTCTGCTGTCGGTAGGAAGCCTCATAGGGATGTGCCGATGAGACATTTTGGGCGATATCCATATCCGATATAATTAATTGTTATGGCCGATAACCGATATTACCGATGTCGATATGATCTCATTCTGTATTGAAAAATTATAATAATTTTGTCCATTCTGAAAAAGACATGAAACAGGGTGTTTTAGGCTTAGGCGAGTCAGATTTAACTTCAATACCTTTATATTTAATATTGTGAGCTTGTAGATCTGTTCAAGCTGTTACTTTGGGCTTGTTTATCTGTAAAGACAGACCGATTAATCGGACCGATTCATTAATTGGTCTTATTGATTAATCGAACCGATGCCGATTAATCTCAAAACAACTAGAATCTGCCGATACCGATGTGTTTGCAGATTAATCTCCCATCACAACTAACTCAAAAATGTTCATTTTTCAGGAAATGAAAAATATACATTTTTCAGGAAATTAAGAAAACGTTATATTTTTAAAACAAAGCAATACAGCCTCATCAAAGTTGGTGTTGTAACTTTATATATTGTCAATAACTTCCATGAGAGGGGGAGAGGAGCTGGAGTTAGCTGTTTTAGCAGACATTTTGAGGGTCCAATGGAGTTAGGAGGTTTTGTCCAAAGCACTTTTTACTACTTTCCATTGGTTCAATATTTTCAAAACAACACACAGACGTAAAGGGTGTTCAATAGCACTGATTTATGCTGAAAAATCATAAACCTCAAAATGTAGTTATGAGGTTTCCTCCTGACAGCAACAATATATTATATATATATTGGATATTTCTGTGCGACACCGTTATACAGCAAATTATAAAATAGGGTTCAAGTGGTCAGACTAATCGGTTCAGTCACAGAAATTGAAATTAAAAAAATTAATTGCTTTTCAATTGTTAGATTAATCAAAACCGTAACTGAGAATATAATTTAAGGAATATAATCAATAGTTGCAGCCATGAGTGACGACTATATCTTACCGTTGTGTGCAGGACTCAGAAAGGCCTTCCTGTACAACGGTATGATCTCCAACGTCCTGGTCCGAGTCAGACACGTGGCTCACACCAGTCCATGGGTGAGGATCAGGGTTGATCTGCGTTGGCTCTCGTTTTCTGCTTGCTCTAGTGGTCTGTCCACGTTTATACTGAGCGGAGGAGGCATTTTCTGCAGACTGGCGTTCCGAAGTAGAAGCTGCATCTGTCCTGGCCTGAGGTTTCAGCTCTTTGGCTTCTGTGGAAGGCCTCAGGTTGAAGCCACTTTGCGGTACAGATCCAGCTTCCATCGCCAGACTAGTAGATGGTGCAGCGGGTTCAGGAGACGACTCGATGGCCTCCGTGTTACTAATCGAAAAAGGATCTTCGATAAGCCAGGCTACTTCACTATCTATGGTATATTCAGGGGAGGTCATAATCTCACCGCCGATTTCTCCAGTTACTGGATTTTTACGTTCCGAGTGCTGGGCAGACTGCGACGGTGACGACTGCATAATGGAACTGTGAGCTGGTTTTGTTGGGGTGGAGTCGGTGCCCACAGTAGGGAGCGATGCTTCGCTGACAGTCTCTGGCTCCGAGCCTGCACAGATTGTTTCTGTGGGTTGTGGTTTAGATCTTGTGGCTCTGGAGCCTCGTCTGGGGTTCACAGAGGTCTTATCCGCAGTAGAAGGGCCCGTCCTGGTCCGTTTTGAGACGGTTTCTCTTGATTCTTCTACGACCTTGTTCTCCTCCCCGGCATCTTCCTCCTCTGGGGGAGCAACTCCAGTGGTAGTTGCATCTTCTGTGGGCTGCGGTTCACTTACTTTGCCTTTTCTGGCCTGTGTGACTCTGCCGCCCCTCTTTGGAAGAGATTTTCTTTTTATCTTCAGCTGGCTGGTACACGGCTCCTCTGTGGATCGAGGTTCACTGGTGGGAACGATCTTGTGTTGACTGGTAGAAGGCTCCTCTGCGGGTAGATGATTATTACCAGTGGGCATGTCGGCGATCTGAGTTTCAGGGACACAGTCTGTCCCTTCAAACGGATTCTCCATAAACCATGACGTCTCATCCACAATAACATCGTCTTCATTTAGGACGTCGGCTGCTAAACTGCTGCTTCCCAAAGTTACCAAAGGCGAGCTCGGCATCGCTGGAAGAGCGCCTGGTTCTTTCAAAGACCCCGAATGTTGTGATGATGTATCCTTGCTCCAATCTTCCAGTATTTGCACATCCGAACGAATATCTAAATCCCGGGTTGGTTGTATTCCGGTGCCGGTGACCAGTCCGTCTGATTCAGAGCAGGCGAGGGTTTGCACCGGGAGCTGTGGCTTGGACGGTGTGGCTCTAGTGGCCTGCCGCAGGTTGGGTTTGACTTTAGTGACACGGCCTCTCCTCTGTGGGATATCCTTTTCTGCCACTGATAGCAATCGTGAAGCAGAAACCATGTCGGTGGCATCCGGAATACTGTCCTTTCTCTGTGGCTCCTCACTTGTGACTTTGTCACTGTTCTGAGTTTCAGGAGCGATTTCTGTCACCGTGAACGGCTCGTCAATGACCCAAAAAGACTCGTTGAACATCTCCACATCAGTGTTTTCCGATAACCTTTCGGACCCTGTGGCTCGAGGACTTTCTGGCCTGTGATGGACTGTGTTCGAGGAAGACTGTGGTGGTTTCAAATGCTCAACGGGTTGTTTTTCTGAGCCGACATTCGAGGAGCTGACCATGCATTGTTTATTAGTTTCCCCTGGGAGCTCTAACCTTGACTGTGTTTTTCTGGTGGGTACTCCTATGTTGGGTTTGAGTTTGGGGAAGCGTGGTCTCCTTTGCTGGGGTACGGTTCCCTTTGAGGCAGAGTCTGAGCTCGAGTCTCCCTGACAAGTAGGTTTGACATCTGTCTTTTTCTCCTCAGAGGTACAGATCTCTGCGAGTGAGCGGCTAACAGCAGAGTCAACCTCGACTGCATTTGGTTCAATGTTTTTGCCAAACTGCGGTGATTTCTGATGAGTATTGTCGACTGGTTTAGTGACACGGGCCACACGGGCCACACGGCCTCTCCTCTGTGGGATATCCTTTTCTGCCACCGATAGCAAGTGTGAAGCAGAAACCATGTCGGTGGCATTCCTCTCATCCGGAGTACTGTCCTTTCTCTGTGGCTCTTCACTTGTGACTTTGTGACCTTTCTGAGATTCAGGAGCGTTTTCTGTCACAGTGAAGTTCGTGAACGGCTCATCAATGACCCCAAAAGACTCGTTGACCATCTCCGGATCAGTGTCACTCTTTTCCGATAACATTTCGGACCCTGTGGCTCGAGGACTTATTGGCCTGTGATGGACTGTGTTCGAGGAAGACTGTGGTGGTTTCAAATGCTCAACGGGTTGTTTTTCTGAGCAGACATTCGAGGAGCTGACCATGCATTCTTTTTCTGATTGTTTATTAGTTTCCCCTGGGAGCTCTAACCTTGACTGTGTTTTTCTGGTGGGTACTCCTATGTTGGGTTTGAGTTTGGGGAAGCGTGGTCTCCTTTGCTGGGGTACGGTTCCCTTTGAGCCAGAGTCTGAGCTCGAGTCTCCTTGACATGTAGGTTTGACATCTGTCTTTTTCTCCTCAGAGGTACAGATCTCTGCGAGTGAGCGGCTAAATAGCGACTCAAATGCAATTGGTTCAATGATGTTGGTAGACTGTGGTGATTTCTGATGAGTATTGTCGACTGGTTTAGTGACACGGGCCACACGGGCCACACGGCCTCTCCTCTGTGGGATATCCTTTTCTGCCACCGATAGCAAGTGTGAAGCAGAAACCATGTCGGTGGCATTCCTCTCATCCGGAGTACTGTCCTTTCTCTGTGGCTCTTCACTTGTGACTTTGTGACCTTTCTGAGATTCAGGAGCGTTTTCTGTCACAGTGAAGTTCGTGAACGGCTCATCAATGACCCCAAAAGACTCGTTGACCATCTCCGGATCAGTGTCACTCTTTTCCGATAACATTTCGGACCCTGTGGCTCGAGGACTTTCTGGCCTGTGATGGACTGTGTTCGAGGAAGACTGTGGTGGTTCCAAATGCTCAGCGGGTTGTTTTTCTGAGCAGACATTCGAGGAGCTGACCATGCATTGTTTTTCTGATTGTTTATTAGTTTCCCCTGGGAGCTCTAACCTTGACTGTGTTTTTCTGGTGGGTACTCCTATGTTGGGTTTGAGTTTGGGGAAGCGTGGTCTCCTTTGCTGGGATACGGTTCCCTTTGAGCCAGAGTCTGAGCTCGAGTCTCCTTGACATGTAGGTTTGACATCTGTC
Source organism: Protomyctophum parallelum (assembly GCF_964188405.1). NCBI lineage: Eukaryota > Metazoa > Chordata > Actinopteri > Myctophiformes > Myctophidae > Protomyctophum > Protomyctophum parallelum. The sequence continues at coordinate 7,167,236 of NC_139713.1, forward strand.
TTTTTCTCCTCGGGGGTACAGATCTCTGCGAGTGAGCGGCTAAATAGCGACTCAAATGCAATTGGTTCAATGATGTTGGTAGACTGTGGTGATTTCTGATGAGTATTGTCGACTGGTTGTGGTTCTGTTGCTGTGTCCCTGTGTGGGGTTGAAGTTGTGCACAAGGTGCTTCCACCGGACTCTAGATCTCCGTTATTGTCCTCTGTGGACTCTAGATGTTTGTCTGTGGTCTGGGGCGGTAACATTCCAGATTTATGCTCCGAGAAGCAACTATTTTTATTCTGAGATGCAAATCCAGCTTCATTACGACTTCCATGACTGTCTGACAACGTTCCTATTGATGAAACAGTAGCGGGACGGTCACTTACGTCTTGCCCCAGAATAGTGTCCAAAACTGATTCTTTAATTTCTTGCAATTCTGTGGCAGCTATAGTCCTCGCTTCGTCTTGAGCATCCGTGGCAGCTATGCCAGACGTTATCGTTTCATCTTGAGCATGAGCAGTACAACTATTCTCAGTAGATGGCAGTGCTTCTTCACTGGAATGAGAGTCTGACTTTGTGATCATAGACTTTGTGATAGCCTCTCCCAAAATGATTTCGTGTTCAACATTAGAGAAGCTGCTTCCCTTGTTCTGTGGGGAATGCTGCTCAGATATGTCTGTGCCCAATTCCATCTGAAGACCAGGTCCTATGTTGTCTACACTGAGCACCGTTTCAGTAGAAGGCTCAGCTAAGGGTGGTGCTACAACGTCCGACAGTGTTGACTCCGATACTGTCGATAGTTCAGAAGAAACGGTCACACTTGATGATTCCATTGGCTTGTCTGGTTCATTCATATCAGTCGCCGGTAGTGATGATTCTGTGGACACGGGGCAGGAAGGTACAGCTGCAACAGGAGCGGCACCGCGTTGTATTTGCGTGACAGGCACGGTGGCCGTTTCTTCGATTTCATTAGATTGTGACAGAGCAAACCGAGCGGCTCGGCCAAGGTTGGGTTTAAGTTTGGCCTTGGGTAAACGTCGCCTCTTGGCCGGCGGAGATTTCTGCTCGGACATCTCCTGGCACGTTTCCACTGCAGGAGCAGCTTCTACGTCAGCATTCGTTTTCCGACCGCTGTGTGTTCCTTCAGCAGCCTCCTCATTGATCCAGTCCCCAATCTCGGCGCAGACGTCTAGGATACTGATGTCTGGTACGTCCTCATCAGTCGTCTGTGACGGTTCTGTGGACGCAGGTCCAGAGGGTACACCCGCAACAGGAGAGCCACCGCTTTGTGTGAGTGAGACAGTCTCAGGAGAGCCACCGCTTTGTGAGTGTGGGACAGTCTCAGGAGAGCCACTGCTTTGTGTGTGTGGGACAGTCTCAGGAGAGCCACTGCTTTGTGTGTGTGGGACAGTCTCAGGAGAGCCACTGCTTTGTGTGTGTGGGACAGTCTCAGGAGAGCCACTGCTTTGTGTGTGTGGGACAGTCTCAGGAGAAGCACCGCTTTGTGTGTGTGGGACAGTCTCAGGAGAAGCACCGCTTTGTGTGTGTGGGACAGTCTCAGGAGAGCCACCGCTTTGTGTGTGTGGGACAGTCTCAGGAGAGCCACTGCTTTGTGTGTGTGGGACAGTCTCAGGAGAGCCACTGCTTTGTCTGTGTGGGACAGTCTCAGGAGAGCCACTGCTTTGTCTGTGTGGGACAGTCTCAGGAGAGCCACCGCTTTGTCTGTGTGGGACAGTCTCAGGAGAGCCACCGCTTTGTGTGTGTGGGACAGTCTCAGGAGAGCCACTGCTTTGTGTGTGTGGGACAGTCTCAGGAGAGCCACTGCTTTGTGTGTGTGGGACAGTCTCAGGAGAGCCACTGCTTTGTGTGTGTGGGACAGTCTCAGGAGAGCCACTGCTTTGTGTGTGTGGGACAGTCTCAGGAGAGCCACTGCTTTGTGTGTGTGGGACAGTCTCAGGAGAAGCACCGCTTTGTATACAGTCAGTCTCAGGAGAACCACTGCTTTGTGTGTGTGGGACAATCTCAGTGGGCATTTCTTCCAAGTCGCGGCTGCTAGTCTCATTGCCATGGCTGAAAGGTCCTCCTGCAAAAAAACAACATAGTGGAACAATTAATTTATCATCATATCATGTCCCTTTACGCATACAGTTGCTCGTGGGCAGAAACCTTCTATGTCCATATTTCAATTATTTTTTTACGCCCTACTTTGCATGACGACGTGCAAAAAGTATCCGATCTACAAGCTCAAACATGTTGCGATCATGCACATTGTAAGCTTGTAGATCGCCTACGTCCGAAGATTTGTGAAAGTGGTCCAGTATGTCTGTTGGTTGTATAAATAAATACTAACCAATGAAAAGTATTAACAAGAGCTTGTTAATACTAAATAATAACTACATTGGATCGATTCAGTTTCCTGAAAATGTATTCAATATATTACAAGGTGTCCACCCGAAAGCAACGATATTTGAATTAACACACAAAGTCTAATACAAGAATGGTCTTAGCTGCTGTCTCTAACCTGCTGTATGACTATACATGAATACAAGATTGGTCTTAGCGCTGTCTCTAACCTGCTGTACATGAATACAAGAATGGTCTTAGCGCTGTCTCTAACCTGCTGTACATGAATACAAGAATGGTCTTAGCGCTGTCTCTAACCTGCTGTACATGAATACAAGAATGGTCTTAGCGCTGTCTCTAACCTGCTGTACATGAATACAAGAATGGTCTTAGCGCTGTCTCTAACCTGCTGTACATGAATACAAGAATGGTCTTAGCGCTGTCTCTAACCTGCTGTATGACTATACATGAATACAAGATTGGTCTTAGCGCTGTCTCTAACCTGCTGTACATGAATACAAGAATGGTCTTAGCGCTGTCTCTAACCTGCTGTACATGAATACAAGAATGGTCTTAGCTGCTCTCTCTAACCTGCTGTACATGAATACAAGAATGGTCTTAGCTGCTCTCTCTAACCTGCTGTACATGAATACAAGAATGGTCTTAGCTGCTCTCTCTAACCTGCTGTATGACTATACATAAATACAAGAATGGTCTTAGCTGCTCTCTCTAACCTGCTGTATGACTATACAAGAATGGTCTAAGCTGCTGTATGACTATACAAGAATAGCCTTAGCTGCTCTCTCTAACCTGCTGTACATGAATACAAGAATGGTCTTAGCACTGTCTCTAACCTGCTGTATGACTATACAAGAATACAAGAATGTTCTTAGCACCGTTTCTAACCTGCTGTATGACTTTGCGGTGAAGTAGGAGGCTGGGCCAACTGAGAGTGGTGAGCTACAGCGCCAATGGTCAGCAGTGTCTGAGCCGCCTCATTGTAGCTCTCATCGGAGGAAACTAAAACAGGAGAGCCAAAAACCAAAAATAAAGACCTTTGATATTCTTACACAATGGTTGTGAAATGTCAGGTAGATTCAGGATTATTGTCCTACATTACCTTCCACCTGGTCGCACGTCATTAAGTCAATCACATCCTGAAAGACAAACACATTACGCATCATTAGCCACTTGACGAGTTGCGCTGCAATACTGCATCAGATGCACACAGATACACACAAAGACCTGGGGGAGCAGACCATTGCAACCTCAGGATTATACTGTTTGGCCACTGCCGGGGGTTCACTGCCTTGCTCAGGGGCACTTCAGCGGGGTTGCGGGGTGGGGCGAGTGCTGACAAATCACTTTCCCACCCAGATTTTCCCTGCCGGGTGTCCCCAAATTATTTTCCAAAAAAAGAATGGAAATGAAGAGTTTACATAGTACAAATAGTACATGCATAAAGTTTCCTTAATGATTATATCTGGTTTCAGTATTCATTTAGGATATATTTTCTCTAATATTAAGGTTATTTTTGGGGGTGGGGAGGGGGGGCGGGGGTCGCGAGACGTTGAGAACCCCTGATCTAAGACTAAGCGACGAGAAGTGTTTGTTCGGTAACAGAGTTACCCTCGTCTCACCAGATCTCTCCATTTTCAAGTTGGAGATATCCAACTACCGTATTCAAAACAAAAATATCCCTCACTCTCACTGTAAGTGGCTTCAGTTAATTAGGTCACTAATATGTCACTTACAACTAGGAGGTCCAACTGGTGGTCACATGGGACTGAGCCCGTGCTGTCTTGTGCCCGCTCACACGAGGCATCAGAACAGAGTGCACCCTGGGAGAAGCCCAGCACGTCTGGCACATTGACCGAGAAATCAAGCTGTGTGTGGAAGGAAGGGAACAGAGAGCAGGGAGGAGGTGGAGGAAATGGAGCGTTTAAACCAACCAAAACACAAATAAACACAAATACTGGATGAAATATGGTGGGGGATCATAAATAATAGGGCTGGACAATATATCAATATTGTGATATGGGACTAGAACAGACGATAGTTTGTGATTTTGGATATCGTAATATTGTGATATACTCCATGTACACACAAATGTTGTATTTTTCTGGATGTACCGGTAATCTTTTTTTAAAAATATATATCATCGGTGCAATACAATATTATTGACACAATAATATTTAGGTATATAGGCTCCATGCGTTACTGTAGTCCCAGGCTTCCAGAAGGTGGCAACAGTGGCATACATTATTCACTGCACCGGTTCATTTTCCTATAGAGCACCGAAGTCTGACGTCACTTTCAGTAGAGGGCGTCAGTCCCCAGGTTCATGTATTTGTTTAGTTGCATTGAAATCCCCATTGAGGCGATTTGAGATCGCCTCATATGACAACTGTGTTTGAAAAATAAACATGTCACCCGGCCTCTTCACTGAAGAATCAACTGACTGAGAGAAAACGCTAATGTTACTGCTGCTGAATTAGTTAGATTTTCGCTAGAAGCAGACTGTATCATATATGAGTGACTGACTGTTGCAAACGATACAGAGACACCTCCCTAACAATAACGCAGAGACAGCTTGTTTATTTTTGGACCACAACGCTTATAGTAGACGATATTAAGATCACCCCATGTTATTCTCCATAGAGAAATTACTTCCGCGAACCAGGGGAATGGTCGGGATGAGCGAGTTACGTCAGGACTTCGGTGCTCTATAGCTTCATTTGATTGGCTCAACAGCAGATTTGAACTGAACACACGTGATGGTGAATTGTGCCTCCTGTTCAAATCTGCTGCTGAGCCAATCAAACTAAGCTAAAGTGAACTGTCTGGAACTGGAAATAAGCATGCCACCAGCCCACCACCTGGAAACCCGGGACTACAGTTATTCACAGAGTCTATTTTTGTCCAAAATATAGTGATATTTGATTTTGTCCCATTTCGCCCCACCAACCAGCCCTAATATTATAAACATTGTGGACGGGTAACGGTGTCAGGACGGGGGAGCACATAAAAGAAATGCACAAAACATAAACATAAAATGGGATGAGTGTCATGTCATGTCGTACCTCTTCCATGGTCTCTTCCAGCACAGAGACCACAGGCTGTGGTGAGCGCAGGCCGACGGGCACAAACACAGGAGCACTGCTGTCCTTACGCGGGCTGGAGGAACGATGCTGCTGGTCCGTTTCGTCCACTTCACTCAGGCAAAGGCCTACGGACGCACGGTTAATAGGTCATCACGTCGGTGTCGGCAATATCGGCCTTACAAAAATGCTTTCGGTATCGAACCGAATCAACCAATATCAAAATATTTTATCTGTTTTAGCCGATATGCCAATATTTATTATTTCATAATATGTATGTTTGAATCAGAGTAATCTAGTAAGAGAGTGGCGACACTAGCGTTGACTCCCAATGTAACAATAGAATGCGGAAGTGCTCATTCTATCTCAATGGGATAGTTCCAATGTTTGGAACTATAGCCCATAGCACCCCGCTTTGCGGCGAGATCAAAGCGTGTCGCCACTCTCTTACTAGTTTACTAGTTGGTTTGAATGTGAAGCTAGAAAAGTATTGTGATGAGGGGGGCTGAAGATTTTTGTTTTCTGGGGAAGCTTTCAAAAGGGAAAAGTTTTAGTAAAAGTAAAAATAATATATTTAAGTTGTTTGAACTAACCATGAACTAATAAATCAGTTAATAAAGCATACCGTTTTTTTGGGGTGTGCACCATTCTGCACAGGTTATAATGTGAAATTAATCGACCATGAAATTAACCGGTGAACGGATTCTGGCCAACATTTCAATATTGTGCATCCCTACCATTGTCGTCGTCGTCGTCGTCATCATCACTGCCCTCTGATTGAGAAGCCCTAAGGGTCACCAGCTGTGGCTTCTTGGGTCGTGACTTGGCCTTGACCTTGGCCTTCTTGACGAGGCGCTTGGGCTTGGAGGCAGACTCGGGGGTCGGCCCGTCAGACTCGGAGGAAAGTGCAGCGTCCTCTTTGGCTGAATAGTTCAAGTGCTGGACAGGTTTGGGCAGTCTCCCATATCTACAGAAACACACACACATTGACGATTATACTGTGGGCCGTTTACGAGTTATTTTTACAGGTATGATTTGTGGCGTTCGACTCAACGATGCAATTTGGAAACTGGCATACGCTTAACCCATTCTGGACGGGAACCCCCTTTGGTGTTTTAAGCATTATGCTATACTTTAGCCATTGAAAAATAGCAGATCTACAAGCTACGAGCTTGTAGATCTGCTATTCTGTTTTAATCGTTAAAATGTGAGCAGATTTTGGAATATATATTCTTTCACAGTGAACGTTTTTAACTCAAATCTTTGTACCTGGTACGCTTGGGAGGTGAAACGGTGGACTCGTCTTCTTCACCTTCACAGGAATCGTCCCCATCCCGCTTGTTTTCTTCCGTTGGCCTCAAAGGTGACGATTCTTCATCAACCTAAAACGGGTGAACTTCAGTAAGACTATGCTGCTTTTTGCATCAGCAATCGCTTCACCATATTCATGACTTGGAGGCCATTTTTGGTCTTACATCATAGCGTTCGTCTCTGTCGGGGGGAAGGAAACCTCATATGTCCAACCAAAACTTTTACTTTTCAGGATTAAAATGAAGGAAAAAAATAGCAAAGGTAGCAGATCTACAAGCTCAGAACGTGTTGCTTTGCGCCACATTTCGAGCTTGTAGATCTGCTACTTTTGACACTTTTGCGTGACACTGCCCGTTGCCCGACAGCAACGATATATATGACGTTATGTACGAGCCAAATGGCCGTGTGTGTGTGTAAATGATCACCTTGTCGTCGGCAGAGCTCTTTCCTCCTGCGGCCGGGGCGTCCTTGGTGGACGGCGCCGGTCCTTTCTTGCCCCACTTACGGCCCAGCGGTATGAGTGGCTTCGCTGCTCGGCCTCGCGACAGCAGCGCTGGTTTGATCACAGCGCTCTTGACGGTCGCCGTCACAGATTCTTCAGTCTTACTAGAACTGTACATGTACATGGATGATGGGATAATGTATTTTAGCAAAAATGCTGCTGCAAGAAAACGAGGTGAAAGCAAGAGTTCGTGGTGTTTCTAAGTGCAGGTGGTGCATCGTTACCTGTCCATAGGAGACTGGTCCTCGGGCAGAGCTGCTGCATCCCCAGCTTCAGGCAGACATGCCTCGACTGGATGTACAAAAACAAAGAAACTCAATGACTGAAGTCCAATGCGGAACTCATTTTAAGCTGTAGTCGCCCTTTGACTAGGGAAAGAAATATGATAAGCTGCCTCCCCCTGGCCAACTGGGGCACCTGATGGAGGGGAAAGGAAAGGAACTGGTTGGAATAACGTGTTCCTTCCACGCGCTACGTCCAACCAGGGAAACTCCCCCCTGTCAGGTGTAAAGGAGCAACTTGGACACTCAGGCATGACGGAAGCATGAGTTCAAGACCGTTGCTCTCCCCTTGTCCCCCATATATGGGGACTAGGTTGGTGGAGGGTGTGTAGAGCCCAGGATCACATTAGATAATTGACACAGGGGTGAAAAATGGGTTACAAAATCGTGGGATAAAAAAAATAAAAAGATAAAGATTGAGACGCTACAAGACACAAGATCAATTAATTTCCTACAGTTACAGTTAGTATATAGTGCATGAATTGCATTTATTTTTCCTTCAATGCTTTTTTTAAACACACTTGAGCATCACTTGTAAGCCTTAGGGTCGGGCTCGGGCTAATAAATTGCAGACCCTCGTTGGGCTGGTGCAGAGCCGGGCGGGGCCAGGGCCGTGTTCATGGGAGGACGTAGGTGTGCCAGTCACTCGAACATCACCCGTTACAAAACTAAATGTTTTGTCGTTCTCACGGCTAGGACCGGGGTTTTGGAGCCAGGGGGGCAGGGCTCTAGAGGGGGCCCGGCCGCCCCACACTTTGGAAAACAGTGCATGGAGTCAATGATGACACTGGGGAAAGGAAAGGAACTCCTGTACCTTGTTGCTCACTGGATTGTTCTTCATCCGTTTTCTTCTTTTTCTTCTTCTTCTTCTCACCGGGTGACGAGTCAACTGAGAAAGTTGACTCGTCATTGTCTTTCTTCTTGCGTTTCCCTTTCCTTTGCGGGGAAGCAGGATCTCCTCTCTCGTTAGAGACGTCCTCGTTCTCCTTCTCTCCCTCCACCTCCTCCATGTCAGCCACTCCATCCTCCCCTTCCTCCTCCTCTTCTACATCGCTCAGTATCGTCTCCGCCGTCTTAATTCCTGAAAGCACAAGGTACATACATTTCCTGAAAGTTAACAGTTTGGACATACAAGACTTCTTCAACCCAACTGCGACGATATGCAGTATTTCGCTCCAACTCAAGGAAAACATAAATCTCTAACACCAGCCTAACTGAATTCAATCCAAAACATTTTACACCTTGTCTTAGTGGAGTGCCGTGATGTTGAACCGTTTCCGTTACCTTTTGTCTTCCTGCTGGGTTTCCTCGTGGTCTTTTTCTCGTCGGGCGACTTGGGCTTCCTCTGCCTGGGGGCCCTGGGCTTCTTGCATTTCTGCACTTCAAGGATCTTCTCCAGGAGCTTAGAGAAGAACTCGATATCCAGCTTACGCTTCTCTTCTACAGGAAACGTTACAGGATAGTGTTAAAGGCCACTCGATAGATCAGCTCTATTGAATAAGGCAGTGGAGTGCACACACGACATGGTTCCTGTAGTAAAACAAATAGCGAAAATAACTGATCTACAAGCTCAACGCATTGTGATCTTGATGCCAAAATAGGGATGCCAGGTTGGGAAACAGTGGCATATGGTTCAATATTTGCCCATGTTATCTCTCGATAAAGCGATAGATAACATTTCTTGTAACCAACGCGCCTGCCCTAAACCAATCTCTCTAAAGCAGAAAAGTTGCATACGTAGACATAAACAAATCCCTGCCACAACAGAACACGACACAACAGAACGAGATAAGAGTTGCAAAAGCAACGTCTGACATTCAAATACTTACTGAAAGCCTTGTCGACCCTCCAGGAATTGCCCCGTTCCTCCCTCTTGAACTTGTGCTGAAAAGGTAAAAAAGTCAATGAATTCAATGCTACTGTACGTACGAATGTGCGTCTTGTAGACACTTTAACCCATTCTGACCGGGCACCCATTTTGGTGTCAGCATCATGTTATGCTTTAGCTATTTAAAAATAGCAGATCTACAAGCTCATATCGCGCCACCGAGTGGCGCGATACGAGCTTGTAGGTCTGCTATTTTTTTTTTTATCGAAGAGCGACTGACATTTTTAGAATCTGATCTCAGGTCAGAATAGGTTCATCAGACCAGTGTGTGTCCGGCGGAAACCTCGTATGAATCTGATCTCAGGTCAGAATGGGTTAAATACGTTCATAGCATTGGTTCAGATCTCCACTGACCTTTATCTGTGACCGACCTCTGTGAGGAAACAACTGGCAGATCATGGAGAAGTCTGTCCCCACCATGCTGATCGCCAGGAAGAACATTTCTGTCTCTGATGGAAAGAAAATAACGTTAAAGTCTGTCCCCACCATGCTGATCGCCAGGAAGAACATTTCTGTCTCTGATGGAAAGAAAATAACAACGTCAAAGTCAAAGTCTGGTGTGGATTCATTTTCATTTCTTTTTTTTAATCCAATGGGGCTGAAACACTATCCCTATTTGGACATTTCATTAAAGACAACGGTTTTAAAATACATTCAAAAATACCAAATCTACAAGCTCACAACTTCGACGGATCGGAACACAACTGTGAGCTTGGAGATCAGCTATTTTAGCATGACACACCGTCGTACAACTTGTTCTTCTGAATTATTTTGAGAAACCCACAGCAACCACAACAACTAGAATTAGAATAATCAGCAGGAAAACAATGGACGGTTGCAACCATAACAGCAGCAAGATGTCCACCTAAACATATAGTACAATCAGCACGTACCTTCAGTGGACCAGGGTTTAGTATAGTTCCCTTTCCTGAAGCTGGAGTAAGTGGTGGTGGAGCCACGTTCAAAGATGGGGTCTTTGCCATCCGCTGGGTTCGGTCCTTTCGCCCTCTTGACCTCCACTGTCAAACTGAGACACAAGTTTGCCGAGCGTCACTAAAACAAACAAGCCTTTGTGTTTTGTCTCACACATTATAGATATAGATACCTGGCATTAACTCTTTCAGACTGCTGTCAGCAGTCTGAAACAGTCATTTGGTTGTGCATTACTACACCACTCGTGGCTCTTCTCGACTACAGCAGCAACATAAGAGATAAAAACGGAAGGCTCAAATTGACTTTTTCCTTGTTCCAAAGCCACGACAAGGAATGGGAGAGAAGGTTCAGTAACGTCTGCTGTCCACAGGGTGGATCTGTAGACCAACATAGATCACCCTGTAACACCAACCTTTGTTTATGCCGAGCTAACGCGCTTGGCGCGAGCCCTTCAAAGTAAACCGAAGAGAAAAAAAACACGAACCACGAAAACTAGGAATTCACCAAAAAAAAACAGACATTTGACGACTTCTGCACTGCTTCTCACGGTCTCAACTGACTGTTTAGCGTTGATTTCAAAAAGTCGCATACCACGTCCTGAATGAAACGTGACGCATGTGTAGACGAAAGAATAATTAATGATTGAACATCACTGACCTCGACTCGTCGATAATCAGCGTGCCGTCCTCGGCCACTTTCACCCTGGGAACCATCAGCTGCTCGTCGTCCGCTTCACAGTCTTCGTCGTCCGCCTCTTCCTTTTCGTCATCTCCGTCGTCCTCGCCCGCCTGGTGAGACGACGGCGCTGGGCTCGGGGGAGGGGGAGGAGTCGGGACCCTCTCGGGTGACCTGCGGAATTCAGGAGAGTTTTGTTGAGGCTCACTGGCTTGAGTGTTAAGAGGGCAGTGGTACGCAAACGTTTTAGCCCCCTGACCCAAACTAGTTTAAAGAGCCTATGTACAAGCTCACAACGTTAGCGACACGTTGTGAGCTTGAAGATCGACTCTTTTCACTACTTCTTAAACATTTGTTTCTAATTTATGGAATTTCTTATGGTATTAATACAAGAAACGTTTAGCTTTTTTGAGGATGTTTTTTTTTTGTAATGTCTTGAAAGAATAATTAAAAACATGTAGGAAACAAAAAATAGTGGGACCCATGAAAATGTGTCCGCGCCCAGACGGTTAGCTGAACCGTCTGGGCACCTAGGCTGCTGAGCCAGGCTGACGGTTAGCTGAACCGTCTGGGCACCTAGGCTGCTGAGCCATGCTGACGGTTAGCTGAACCGTCTGGGCACCTAGGCTGCTGAGCCAGGCTGACGGTTAGCTGAACCGTCTGGGCACCTAGGCTGCTGAACCAGGCTGACGGTTAGCTGAACCGTCTGGGCACCTAGGCTGCTGAGCCATGCTGACGGTTAGCTGAACCGTCTGGGCACCTAGGCTGCTGAGCCAGGCTGACGGTTAGCTGAACCGTCTGGGCACCTAGGCTGCTGAGCCAGGCTGACGGTTAGCGGAACCGTCTGGGCACCTAGGCTGCTGAGCCATGCTGACGGTTAGCGGAACCGTCTGGGCACCTAGGCTGCTGAGCCAGGCTGACGGTTAGCTGAACCGTCTGGGCACCTAGGCTGCTGAGCCAGGCTGACGGTTAGCTGAACCGTCTGGGCACCTAGGCTGCTGAGCCAGCCCGACGGCCGCGTGTCTTCCGCCCCATTTCCTGTCAGTCTACTTTCATCAATAAAGGCAGAAAAAGACAAAAGAATATCGTAAAAAAAAAAATGTGTCCGCGACCCACAAGTGGGTCCCGATCCAGTGTTCGGGAACCAGTGAGGTAGGCTATTTTCGGCAAAGAGATTTGGTGTAAAAAGGGAAATACTATTATGGAGCGATTGGAGCCCTGGTGCACGACGCTAACATAAAAAGCATTAACATTAACATTAAAACTAATAATGTAATATAGTTACAAAAGAAAATCATTTCAATCATTGAGCTTCAACAGAGGAATATAATAAGACAGTCTTACGGTTGTCTAACTGGAGAAGGTGGGACCACAATCTCCTCGTCGTTCTTTCCCTGTGACTCTGCTAAATAAGAGCTGGAGATAAAGAAATAAGAAAGAGCAAATAATTACAAGTCAGGAAGACAGTAATAACAATCAATTTTAAATAAATACATTTTCTAGAGGCAAGCAGTGTCACATGATATAAATAATTCCATAGTGGACACTTACCTCATGGGGTTAGAGACTGGTAAATAGTAGATGAGGTCTCTCATGGTCATTTTGGCAGGATCCGGGGTATATTCCTTCACACGAGCTTTTGACGTGGTATTTTTAATGAATTTCTACAAAATCAAAGAATGAAACACAATTGAAGATGATACATAGTACATACAAGATGAGAATGTGTTTAGAAGGTACAGTAGACAGCAATAAAGTACAATAGAAATGAATAATGTAATAAAGCACTTAACATGATTAGTAAATGCTAATCAGAGGTCATGTGAACCCAAACAGACATCCTGAAATCACTTCAGTTGTTTACCCAGCAACTATTCATTATTTTATTTATTTATAGTTAATAATGATAATAATAACACATATTTTTACATGATGCATCACTATGCACTATGCATCATCTGGGGGGCGGCAGTGGCTCAGTCAGGTATTAGAGGAGCTGGTTGGGGATCGGAAGGTTCTGTTTTGATCCCGGGCTCCCCCAGAGTTAGTGTCGAACATAAACTGAACCCCTAACTACTCCCGATGAGCAGGTTGGCACTTTGAATGGTGTCATGGATTAAAGCCAAATACAATCTTAAAATGTTTGTTCCTAATCTGTGATGAAACAGCAAATTCTTGTAACATGATGTCTTAATAATATTGTAATAATCTAAACCCATGTTCTTGTTGTTCTACATGCAGCCAACCTGTTGAGGAAATTGGCTTTAACCTTTGCATTTTTGAATTGAGTTTTATGGAAGACGCTTCTGAACAGTAAACCGTAAAAGCACTTTGGATGAAGGCGCTATAAATGCACCATGTTTCATTCATAAAATGAACCGTTTCACCAACAAAATGTTCAAAGAGATGATATATTATTACCTTAGCCTTATCCTTGTTCATCTCCTTTTTGAGCATTTCTCTGAGTTTGCGGGCCTTTGCCAACCTCTGCAGGTCTGACGAATCATTCAGGAGTCTGCTTAAGCTGAACTGGTCTTGCGGCCGAGCCTGTCCACCTTTAGCAGATCTCGACACCAGAGCCTTGGCCTTCTCTGACATCTGTATGGCCTCCTTGTCTGACAGACATGGTTTGTCTGGTGGTTTGGGAGGAACGTCTTTGGCTTGACTTATTGGCGACAGTTCCAACGGTTGGCTTTTTTCAAGGGCCACTTCTGTTGAATTGTCGTCTTCAGCCGGAACTAAGGGTGTTGTGGGCCGTGTGTCACCTCCAGAGAGGCCTGTCAGGATGACATTTTAAGTTGATTAGTTGTCATACACAAAATTGTGATTAATTGATTTTGTATATTTACATTTGCCTTTCAGCAGATATGACGATTCAATAGACAAATTAATGCCTGATAATGGCCAATTCTAATAATCAAAATAAATATGTGCTCAAGCCAAAACAGGTCATATACTTATACAGGTCATATACACAAACTTTCTAAAATACTGCAAAAATCTCGTAGCTCACACACACTCGACAGGCTTATCAGTCTATTTTCTGAATTTATTTTAATGGAAACAAGTCTAAGTAACAATTATGTGTTAATTTGCAGCAAACTGACCTCCAGAGAGCATCCGCTGCTGGCTTGGGGACGTGGTTCCCTGTGAGAGCGTAGCATCAGTCTGGCTGGAGGCAGTCACATCCTGGCTGTCTGAACAAGGTCCTTCCGGGACCGCCGTCCTGACCGGAGACTTTGGGGCTCGAGCGCGGTTCAGCGCCGGAGCCACTTTGGGCTTGATGGAAAAACGCTTCCTCCTCTGGAGTGCAGCTGAGGGGGAGGTGCCTTCGCCACCTGCATCACAGGCATCCCTAAATGACAGAAGACACAATGCAGGCAAAAGCAAGTCTCATGACTGAAGATTTTTGTCATGCCAATTCCTAATATGTGAACAGCATAAAAGAGTTTTTAACCCATTTTGACCCGAGATCAGATTCTAAAAATGTCTTCTACATCCTGACAGTTTTCTGAAAAAGCTATGTTTCTATGTCAATCGTTCTTCGATTTTTCGAAAATAGCAGACCTACAAGCTTGTAGATCTGCTATTTTTCAATAGCTAAAGCATAACATAATGCTAACACCAAAAGAGGTTCCCGCCCAAAATGAGTTTTAATGGAAGCTGCTTTCATGTATTCCATTACTAGTTTGACTCAATGCTCTTCAAGACTTCTCAGACTTATCAAAAATTACTGTAATCAGTTGTGGTGACTGAGAATGGATTCAAGCCATTAAAAGCAAAAAGTCAATCGGTATGAGAGGACACTTGTGGCACAACACATTTATTTATTTAGCTTGCAAAGCCTGAGCAAAATGTATAAGCTTAAAGCTACACAAGCTCACCGCACATCGCAGCCTGACACGCAGTGAGCTAGTAGATTGGCCATTTTCGGTTGTGCGCGACACACAACCCAAAATGGCACCCACGCGCAACCAAGTAGCATTCAGGCAGAACTCACCTTGGGACAGTGCTTTTCCTTATCGGAGACACAGGCGATCCGTCTGTCACAACAGCCACAGAATGGTCCTCGTTTATTTCACGCTGTGGCATTTCCTGGGAAATAGGGAGGGGTCCAGGTGCGTCTTGGGACACGGACTGCGGTCCAGGTGCGTCTTGGGACACAGGCTGCGGTCCAGGTGCATCTTGGGACACAGGCTGCGATACAGGTGCATCTTGGGACACAGGCTGCGATACAGGTGCATCTTGGGACACAGGCTGCGCCGGTACAGTTCTGCCTGCTGGCCGGACATTTGGCCGGACACTGATCCTAGATCTGCGAAGCATTGTCACCTGAGAGGACATGGAAGTGTAATGCAATGTTACTCGTCTGGACCATATATTGTATAATGGTATATTAGTGTTTCTTCTGTTTCTTCTGCCTGTGTTAGTCTGCTATTGGGGGGACTATGGATAAAACAATGTCCATATTTAGCTAAATCCGGTGTATTTACATTACATTATGTACTATTATAAAATACGAGTCGAGTCATATTGTAGACAGTTGGGGATTCAGTGAAAACACTGACTGTATCATTCTGTGCTAATGGGGTGAATGCAACCCTTTAGCATCCAGCCAGGCATTATGTAAAGAATGGTCTCACTGATGTCACGTCGAGTCAGCTATATCCATATATGGAGTTTCACGCTCGCATCATCATGATGATGATGTCAGCCCATATTTGAGCTCCAGATGGAAGTATGGACTTGCTCATGCTGTCAGGACAGCAGCGATATTGGCAACCATAGCAACCCAAAAAACTACCAACAAACAAACCACCATTATGAGGTGAAAGCCAATATTACAACTATAATTTACAATGTAGGGCATTTGGCAGGCGCGCTTAACCGGAGCAACTTACAATACGCAAGATAAGTCACATAGAAGGCAAAGTGACAGTGTAGTGCCTCAGGAGACTAGGATCACAGGTAAACCAAGAACATAGTATCAGTCTAAAAAGAACTATATACTATAGTATATATATATATAAACTAGATAGAGATTGATTGATTGAAATATTTATTAGTTTGCAGAATTACAGTACATTTCAAGCACAAACTCAATACAAAGACTGTTAACTGTGAGTGGACCAACCAATTAAGCATTACACTTTACAGAGAGATAAACAATGAACCTAGCATAACATCCTACTATAAATGCACGTCTCTGTACGTGTACGTCTGTAATCCACGTAACTCGAGAACCGTTTGCCCC
The DNA here is from genome assembly GCF_964188405.1 of Protomyctophum parallelum. Classification (NCBI taxonomy): domain Eukaryota; kingdom Metazoa; phylum Chordata; class Actinopteri; order Myctophiformes; family Myctophidae; genus Protomyctophum; species Protomyctophum parallelum. Next base: position 7,183,506 of record NC_139713.1, read on the forward strand.
ACCAAACTTCAAATTTGACACGCGTTCCACAGTCCACACCACCACAGGGAGTAAAGTGCCCGGCCTAGAGTCTGTGGAATACACCAGTGTGGCAGCGGTGGCCGAACAGTTTGCGGAGCGGTCTTGATATCGGAAGGTCGCTAGTTCGTATCCCCGGACCGGCACGTTAAAATTACCACCGCTGAAGTGCCCTTGGACAAGGCATTGAAGTTGAACCCCTACCATGAAATGTTCTATGAGCAGGGCCTGGCTGTAAACAAGTTCTTGAGCTTAGTCCAGTTACCCTGGGTAAACTAAACATAGTACCTTTCCTTTCCTTTCACCGTTGTCCAGAAACACCACAAAAGGCTCTGGTGGTCAGGCTTTGCCAGTCTGTACTGGACTTAATAAGCCTAAAGTCACCTGTACAATTCCCAGCCTCTGCCTCAGCCAAATGATTGTCATGGCAATCCCACACCTGCCATTTGATTACTTGTAACTTAACCAGTCCACTTTTCACAGTCAGTTTGCACTCTTTAGACTCAGGCAGACAGAGATATCCATATGGGACAGACTGCCAGCCTGCCTGGTGAAGCCATTCACACTCAAACTCAGTACATTCTGTCATCATCATAACGAAACAACTTTCCTTTGAAAAATGAACAGTGGTTCTAAAAGTGGGGTCCCTGTGGGCTGGGGGAGTTCCAAGTGGACGGGATCCCATCTCTAGGAGAACCCAGGAATGTAACTGAGATAGAGATACAAATGGAACCATTTGTTCACTCTCAGAGTTATTAGCAGCCGCTATTAAAACTTTTTTAATAGCGGCTGCTTTAGGGAGGAGGGGGGTCCCTCAACCATTTGCTTCTCTATACAAATGACAGGGGTCAACACCGAACTGACATTAATGATATGTGAACCTGGACAACCCAGAATAGAAATATAATACTATAAAATGTAGAATACATTTGACAAAATACGCAAAACTGAAATTGGGGTGGTGGGGGGGAGAAAATAGCAGTACTTTGGAATTTGGATACGTTTCTCTTCTTGAGCAAGGGTCGCTTCTTAGCCACTGGCAAAAGAGTCGCGACATGTTTTTGTTTTTCGACGCAGTGATAATAAGCTACTAAACGCACGTGCCTGTGTAACTCTCTCTTCTATATATAAACCGCTCCGTTAGTAACTTACCCGCAGAAGACCGGCTCGTTTGGTGAAGCAGGGAATCTGAAAAATACAATTTGTTCAAAGCAAAACTGTAAGGTCCACGGCGAACATACACTGATCCGCCATGTTTTAACAAACTGACGCAAGAAAAGGGATTGTGGGACATGTAGTCTTTCAGGCGCGAGGAGGACTTCCTGTTGCTGGCCAGACACATGGTGTAGAGTAGGAGTAGCGACACTGGAACTATCCCATTGAGATAGAGTGAGCACTTCCGCATTCCATTGTTACAATGAGAGTCAACGCTAGTGTCGCCACTCTCTTACTAGATTACTCTGGCCAGACAGAAGCCCATTTGGAACAGTCTGGCAACGCGAGAAATATACATTCTGACCGCGTTCGAGTTTCCACAGTACCTATGGAACGTTCCGTTTTAAATATTACTCTGCGGGCAGCATATTATTTAATCCTGTCGCCTCAATCCAATCCAACTTTATTTAAAGAGCACATTTAAAAACAACTAGAGTTGAATGGATACAAACACTAAAACTAAACTCATGAAAACAAAGTCAAACTCAAGAAGTCAAACTGTGTTAAACTAAAAGCTATTAAAGGACCACTTCACCACTTTTCAACCTATCTTCATAATATGGAGCAATTATATTATAATTGATCCTCACTCAGTCTGCGTATCATAGGAGGGCGGCTGTGGGCAGTTCAGAAACCTGTCTTCCAGTGACATCGTTAGGCAGATTTAAAATATATAAGCCTATATATTTAGATTTGTATTATCGTGAGAATGATGGCTTCCATTATCGTATTGCAACCTTTCAGGAATAAAAACCCTGCTGTTTTTATTAGCTTGGATTCCCCATCGATGTCGTCACGAGACACAGAACTAGTAAAACAAAATTGTAGTATTTTATCATGAATATTACAGGAATATTAGAGGACCAATTATGAAGATCGCTTGAAGGAATACAAAGGGTGTTCAAGAGGATTTTTGAGCAGTGCCATACTGGCCGTCTCTATGTCTGTCTGTCTGGAGTACGAACAGCTGCAAAAGTGTTGTTGAACAGCCTAATCAGTTCACACAGGTGATAACGGGTAATAAATATAACAATTTGCATGTGAGACATAATTTATTCATGTCCACAACACTATAAGAACATAAAATGCATAAGAACATAAAACATTATAGGTGCAGTTTAGATTGCATCACACAGTCATGGAACATGGTCTTGTCTTCACGATTGTAAATGTCACTCAGCGTCTCCACCATATTGGCGGCCATCAAACATAGCAGACCGTACAACATTTTGCCAGTCTTTCTGCCTCGCCTCTGGACATCCCAAACATCCGAAACCCTCCCAACAACCAGTCAGTGGGTGTCCCAGGCGGGAGGACCACCAAATCAAGCTTAGTTCCCAGTCTCTCATACCGTTGTCTGGGTGACAAAGCTAAAGCACCCTCCCCCTGGAAGTCCACTCACCGCTGCTCCAACAGCGGACAGATACCCCGCAGGGAGGTCGCCGGGTCCACGTTGTTGCCTGGCGACAAATCGCCCCGTGCCGCTCTCATGGGCCTGGACGTCCACCCACTGACTGCTCACGGGAGGGACCGTCGGGTAGCGTCTGTAGCACTGGCGCGAGGCGAGTAGTGCCTAATCCTTCCTGTTGATGTGATCATCAAACACGTATCCACAGAATTGCAAAATGCGTTCTAGATCTCACAATTACTACATTAACAGTCGTAGTTAGAACGGGGTTGAACGGTTGTTAGATGTTAAAACAAACACTGGCGTCCACAAACGCTGTGCGCGAGCACACACACAATCTTATGACTTATGAAGGAAAGAAATTAGAAAAAGGGGAAAGATAAGGCTTTGTTGTGTCATTATGGTATATAATAGTGTAGCTCTCATGCAGAAAGGTGCTGTCCAAGAGCAGGATTCTATGGACGGTGGAGGCCTTGAGGAGAGAGCTGGCTCAAAAAGAGCATGAAATCAAGAAACTGAAGCATCAGCTGCTGGACAAGCTGAATAGGGAGCAGAATTGACGAGTTGCAGCCGGGCAGCGAGAATGGTGACCTCTCTCTCTCCAGATGAGAGACGTGAGCTGCAAGCTCACCGCGTCGAATGCGGAGCGTCGCAAGCTGACGGAGACTCAGGCCACGACCCAGGAGGACTGGACCGCACAGGCGGCCCAGATTCAGAGCGAGGTCCAGATCCTCGGGATCAAGGTGAAGTGCCTGGCAACTGTGATCCTTTGGATATAATGTAGAACCACTAAAGTCAGCTGTAAGACAGGAACGACAAGCTAAAAAAAAAATCATATAATCTAATACTGCTACTTTTTTTTTTTATATATTTTTTTTTATCCCACGATTTTGTAACCCATTTTTCACCCGTGTGTCAATCATCTAATATGATCCTAGGCTCTACACTCCCTCCACCAACCTAGTCCCCATATATGGGTGACAAGGGGAGAGCAACGGACTTGAACTCATGCTTCCTTCATGCCTGAGTGTCCAAGTTGCTCCTTTACACCTGACAGGGGGGAGTTTCCCTGGTTGGACGTAGCGCGTGGAAGGAACACGTTATTCCAACCAGTTCCTTTCCCCTCCATCAGGCGCCCCGGCTGGCCAGGGGGAGGCAGTTTAGTGACCAGGATTACTGCATGTTTTTTGTGAGGGTACCTTACCCTAGGGGACACGGGGAGAACATGCAAACTCCACACAGAAAGGCCCTTTCGCCAACCCTGCCTTCGGGTATGGGCACTGATGACGCGGAGGAGGAAACACGCCGCCACTTTAGCATACTGCTACTTTTAATGACATATATAAATGTACATAGATTTTTCTTTTGACCCGTTTCTTGCCTATGTTTTCTCCTTAATTGCTCCCACCTGAAAACAACTTGCACAAAAAAAGAACTTCCATGTAAACATGTGATAAAAATCAAATCAATAAAAATGATTGTAACATGACAAAACAATATGATTTAAGAAATGCGGGGGGCAAGGTGGCGCAGTCGGTAGCGCTGTCACCTCACAGCTAGAACGTCCCGGGTTGGATGCGAGTCCCCAGGTTGACATACAACCCCAGCCATTGGCGGGGAAAGGTCTTATTCTCGCCCAGGTTGACAGACGACCCCAACCATTGGCGGGGAAAGGTCTTATTCTCGTTGGGTTTCTCGGTTGACTCGTCATCGTCTTCCTTCTTGCATTTCCTTGTCCTTGGCGGGGAAGCAGGAGCTGCTCTCTCGTCAGAGACGTCTTCCTTCTCTCCCTCCACCTCCTCCATGTCAGCCCCTCCATTCTCCTCTTCTTCCTCCTCTTCTACGTCGCTCATTTTCTTCTCCGGCGTCTTTCCTGAAAATTATTTAAAATTTGGACTTATTCAACCAAACGACATGCAGTATTTCGCTCCAACTCAAAAACATATATTGTAAATCTCAACAACAACCTAACTGAATTAAATCCAAACCATTTTATTTTGAACTGTTTCCGTTACCTTTTGTCTTCCTGCTGCGTTTCCTCGTGGTCTTCACCTCGCTGGCCGAGGACTTGGGTTTCTTGCATTGGCGGGGAAAGGTCTTATTCTTATTCTCGTTGAGTTTCTTGCATTTCTGCACTCGAAGGACCCTGTCTAGGAGCTTAGAGAAGACCTCTATATCCAGTTTACGCGTCTCTTCTACAGGAAACGTTACAGCATAATGTTAAAGGGGTTAACAGACACACAATATGGTTCTAGTAGTAAAACAAATAGCGAAAGTAGCTGATCTACAAGCTCAACACATTTTGTGCCAAAATAGGGATGCGAGGTTGGGAAACCATTGACATAAATTATGGTTCAATATTTGCCCATGTTATCTCTCTAAAGCGGAACTCAAGTAGAATTTCTTTTTTTAAGTTGCATACCTGTACGTAGACAAAAATCCCTGCCACAACAGAACATGACATGAAAACGAGATAACAGTTGCAAAAGCATGTCTGACATTCAAATACTTACTGAAAACCTTGTCAAGCCTCCAGGAATTTACCCGTTTCTCTTTCTTGAACTTGTGCTGAAAGGTTAAAAACTCATATTAATACAATGCTACCTAAGAATTGGTGGCAATCATCCAGTCGAAAACAACTGCAATCCAATTCATGCAATGTGCGCAGAGCAGGTTCTCAAATCTCAATCACAGCTTCATTGTATTGTTCAAACGGAGTATAGACCATGATTATTTTCCGATTCTATGACATCCGTGAGCATCAGTTGAGAGCACCCGTGCACGGAATGGAGAGAGGCAAAATATTCTGTGATTTTTCAAAAGGTAGGTGAAAAAAACACAAGAAATCCAGGCACAGAAAGTTAAGTGTTAAGTACGTTTATTGTTCAGATCTCCACTGACCTTTATCTGTTTTCGATCTCTGTGAGGAAACAACTGGCAGATCATGGAAAAGTCTGTCCCCACCATGCTGATCGCCAGGAAGAACATTTCTGTCTCTGATGGAAAGAAAATAACAACGTTAAAGTCAAAGATGGGTGTGGATTCATTTCCATTCCTTTTTTAAATCCAATCCGGCTGCAACACTATCCCTATTTGCTCACAACTTGACGGAATCCACTGTGAGCTTGCCTGGAGTTCAGCTATTTGACCATGACACCATCGACTTGTTCTTCTGAATTAATTTGACCAACCCACAGCAACCATAACAACTAGAATTTTTATAATCAGCAGGAAAACAATGGACAGTTGCACCCATAACAGCAGCAGGATGTGCACCTAAACATATTCTAGTACAATGAACACGTACAGTACCTTCAGTGGACCAGGGTTTAGTGTGGTGGCCTTTCCTGAAGCTGGAGTAAGTGGTGGTGGAGCCACGTTCAAAGACGGGGTCTTTGCCATCCGCTGGGTTCGGTCCTTTCGCCTTCTTGACCTGAACTGTCAAACTGAGACACAAGTTTGCAGAGCGTCACTAAACCAAACAAGCCTTTGTGTTTCCCCTCATCCTCTCACATTATATATATTTTTTAATTTATACATTTCATCCCACGATTTTATAACCCATTTTTTCACCCAGTGTCAATTATCTAATCCTGGGCACTACACTTCCTCTGCCAACCTGGGGAGGGCAGCGGACTGACCTCATGCTTCCTTCTATACATGAGGAGTCCAAGCTGCTTCTCGTCTCCTGACAGGGGAGAGTTTGGCCAGGGGGAGGTAGTTTAGAGACCAAGATTACTGCATGTTTTTGTGAGGGTACCGTACTACCTACTATCTACCCTAGGGGACACAGGGGGGGAACATGCAAACTCCACACAGAAAGGCCCTTTCACCAACCCCACCTCGGGTATGGGCACTGATGGAGGAGGGAACACGCCCCCAGCGGGAATCGAACCGAGGACCTTCTAGCTGTGAGGCTAGACTGTGCCACTGTGCCCCCTTCCTCTCACATCATAGACAGCCTGGTCCAGTGTGTTCTACTCATACAATCAATGCTTGAACATCACTGACCTCTCCTCGTCGATAATCAGCGAGCCGTCCTCGGCCACTTTCACCCTGGGAACCATCATCTGCTCGTCGTCCTCTTCATCGTCCTCTCCTTCCTGTTCGTCTTCTCCGTCGTCGTCCTCGCCCACCTGGCGAGACGACGGCGCTGGGCTCGGGGCCCTCTTGGGTGACCTGCGGAATCCAGGAGGATTTTGTTTCAATGTTAGCAAAGAGATTGGTGTAAAGGGAAATACTAGTATGGAGCCCTGGGGCACCCCGGTCAACTAAGTTTAATTAAGTGGTTACAATTTAGGCATTTAGAAGGGGCTCTTAAGAGTGCCAAATCAGAATAAGCAGAGTAAGCATGAGCTCTAGTCACATGACATTATGTAGAGCACAGAGAGAACAATGCAGTGCCTCAAAAACAAACTAGTACACCAGTCAAATATTGAACCTGGCATCCGTCTTGACAACCTTGCAGGCTTATGTAAAGGTTTAAATGTCATACCTGCCCTGATGAAGACTATTTTGGAGTCGAAACATGTTGGCTTTTTTAAACATTTCTAAATAAAGTACCTTGATTTTTTTTATATCCACCCTCTCCTAATTTTGTAAATTTTTTTGAGTGCTCGGATCACCGCCTTCTCTTTAAAGGTATATTCAGTGATTTCACTTAATTCAAATATCACTTATTTTTTTGTTTTGTTGTGATAATCCTCCCTACTATAGAGTGTGCTGGCCATATAAGGAGTTCCTCCCTGTCCCCAGTTAACCCCTGGGGGTCAAAAAACCTTAGGTTTCGTTTTTGACTCTCTATCCTGATTGGACGAAAGGCTGGGTCCCACAGCCAAAAACGAAACCTAAGGTTTTTTGAGTGAAATCACTGAATATACCTTTAAGGTTCAAATGTAATTTAGAGTATTGCAGATTATAATTTATTTGTATTATTTAGACTGATGATAGGTTTTTGGTTTACCTATGATCCTAGATTACCATATGCGTGCGTGCGTGTTGGAAGTGGTAGTTATTACCATGTGTTTATCTTGCTTACTGTAAGTCTTCTTTGCCATATTTTACAATCTTGGAAAACATTTTAAAAATAGTTCAACTAGCTGATCTACATCGACACGTTGTGAGCTTGTATCTTAGCTATTTAACTATTTTAAAATGTTTTTCAAAATAGTAAAAAAATGGCAAATAGGTTTAGGTGCAAGATATAGCACTGACTACGTACTGTCTTACGGGTGTCTAGCTGCACTTACTTCACAAGTATGGGCCGATTCATACTCCTATGTAGTGCCGAAATAAAGACTTTATTATAGTGAGTGTGTGTGTGTGTGTGTGTGTGTGCTTGTGTGTTTGCGTGCGTGCGTGCGTGTGGGAAATGGAAGTTGGCTTATGTCTCTTCAAAACTGGTGTGTTCTTGGCTTTAACGCTGGCTAATCACACTTGAACTTGGGCTGAATTAACGAGGACATAGACATACCGCTGGAGTGTCGAAATGAGTTTGGGTCGTCACAACATTTCAGTGGCACCGAAGCACCCACTTTAGGACGGTTCCCTCCCCCCCCCTGAACCTCTGAATGACGTCACATTGTAGTCTCTAGTCTAAAGACCCGAACAGACTAAAATTCTGCTCTAAAAGAGTATGAATCGTCCCTATGTTTCAATCATTGAGCTTCGACAGAAAATCTCAGAAAATCAGAAGGTCTTACGGTTGGACCACGATCTCATCCTCATTCTTTGACCGTGACTCTGCTAAATAAGAGCTGGAGATAGAAATAAGAAAGAGCACATAATTACAAGTCAGGAAGACTGTGTTCAAGAAATACATTTTCTAGAAGCAAGCAGTGAAACATGATAAAACATATTCCATAGTGGACAGTCTGGACACTTACCTCATGGGGTTAGAGGCTGGTAAATAGTAGATGAGGTCTCTCATGGTCATTTTGGCAGGATCCCGGATATATTTTGCCTTTACGTGATATTTTGCCTTTGACGTTATATTTTTCATATTTCTCTACAAAGATGATACATACAAGATGACAATTTGTTTAGAATGATACAGTAGACAGTAATAAAGTACAATAAAGTACAGTAGATTGAAATAATGTAATAAACTACAAGATGATTACGCTAAATTAGAGGTAATGTAAACCCAAACAGACATCCTGAAATCACTTCAGTTGTTTACGCAGCAGCAACTATTAATTTTATAGTTGTATATATAACACATAATTATGTCTTAATAATATTGTTCTAATCTAAACCTACAGTATGTTCTTGTTGTTCTACATCTTTGCATTCTTTGCAATCTTTGCATTTATGAATGATCCGTTTTATGGAATATGCTTCTGAACATGTATTGAATATTCTTTTGCTAGTTTGACCAATTAAAATACAAAAATAAATATGACGTAGTGTAGTCATATTTTACCAGCTGCACGCACGCTGTTGCTGGCTGCAATGCTATGCCATTGGCTGAGAGGTTGGCTAGAGGAAAAGTGTCTGGTTGCCTAGAGACGAGGCAGCCAATCAGGACAATAGGCAGTCAATACGGCAGCCAATGAGAAAGATTGGTCGAGTGGGCGTGAAAGCGAAGCAGATAGAACATGGACAAGCTGTGCTTACGCAGCAGCTGGTAATAATTAAAAACCAAAAATGTATTTCGGGTGGATGAAATATACCATTTATAAAAGTAACCGTTTCGCCAACAAAATGTTCAATGTTCATTACCTTAACCTTATCCTTGTTCATCTCCTTTTTGAGCAGTTTTTTTAGTTTGCGGGCCTTTTCCAACTTCTGCAGGTCTGACGAATCATTCAGGAGACTGCTTAAGCTGAACTGTGCTTGCGGCGGAGGCAGTTCACCTTTAGCAGATCTTGACACCAGAATCCTGGCCTTCTCTGACATCTCTATGGCCTCCTTGTCTGAGGGACATGATTTGTTCGGTGGTTTGCGAGGAACGTCTTTGGCTTGACTTATTGGCGAAAGTTCCAACAGTTGGCTTTTTTCAAGCCAACTGTTTGTTGAATTGGCGTCTTCTGCAGGAACTAAGGGTGTTGTGGGCCGTGTGTCACCTCCAGAGAGGCCTGTCACGATTAATGAATTTGGTATATTTACATTTATGTTTGCCTTTCAGCAGATATGGCAGATATTCACTTAAAAAGACAAAAGAATGACTGATAATGGCCAATTCCAAATGTAATAATTATTCCAAATAATGAATTATGTGCTCTGGCCAAAACAGGTCATATACTAATTGTATACTTCCAAAACTTTCCATTTCCTCAAACAGGCATATCAAATCTATTTTCTGAATTTATTGTTTATTGCAAACAAGTCTAACAGTCATGCAACATGATTTACGAGTAATTATGTGTTAATTTGCAGCAGACTGACCTCCAGAGAGCATCCGCTGCTGGCTTGGGGACGTGGTTCCCTGTGAGAGCGTAGCATCAGTCTGGCTGGAGGCAGTCACATCCTGGCTGTCTGAACAAGGTCCTTCCGGGACCGCCGTCCTGACCGGAGACTTTGGGGCTCGAGCGCGGTTCAGCGCCGGAGCCACTTTGGGCTTGATGGAAAAACGCTTCCTCCTTCCAGCTGAGGGGGAGGTGCCTTCGCCACCTGCATCACTGGCATCCCTAAATGAGACAAGACACAACAGGGATTAAAGCTAAAGCAAATCTCATGACAATTCTATTTCCAATCTGTGATTTGTGAAAAAGCATGAAGAGTTTTAATGGCAGTTGCTTCCATGTATTATGTACCGTACTAGTTTGACCTAAAACTCTTCAAAGTTAAAAAAAAAATACTGTAATCAGTTGTGGTGACTGAGAACTTGAATCCATTCAAGACATTAAAAGCTAGAAGTCAATCGGTATGTGAGGACACTAGTGACATAACACACTTATATTTAGCTTGCAAAGCCTGAGCAAAATGTATAAGCTACACAGCGCATCGCAGCCTGACGCGTGGCAAGATTGTAGATCGCCCATTTTCGGTTGTGCGTCACCCACGCACAACCAAGTAGCATTCCGGCATAACTCACCTTGGGACAGTGCTTTTCCTTAACGGAGACCCAGGTGATCCGTCTGTCACAACAGCCACAGAATGGTCCTCGTTTATTTCACACCGAGCCTCCTGTTTTAGCTGTGGCATTTCCTGGGAAATAGGGAGGGCTCCAGGTGCGTCTTGGGACACAGGCTGCGATACAGGTGCATCTTGGGACACAGGCTGCGGTACAGGTGTATCTTGGGACACAGGCTGCGCCGGTACAGTTCTGCCTGCTGCGCTGGGATTTGGACGGACATTTGGCCGGACACTGATCCTAGATCTGCGAAGCATTGTCACCTGAGAGGACATGGAAATGTAATGTAATTGTTACTCGTCTGGACCATATATTGCATAATGGTATATTAGTGTTTCTTCTTGTAATGTATCATGGTTTGTTGACTGTTATTGTGGAGACCACAGATGAAAATGTGCATATTTTGCTAAATCTGGTGCATTTTACATTACATTATGTAATAGTAATATAATATAAGGATGCAAACATTTTGAAAAGAGCAGACGTAAAAGCTCACAACACCTCATGTTTTGTGAGGCGGTGTGAGCTTGTAGATCTGCTATTTTCACAATATTTATCTGTGGAAATGTAATGCCTCATAACGCTTACAATTCTACGTGATAATCAGGGTGGGGGGTCCCCAGTTTAAATAAATATGCTTTATATGTTGGGTGGTTCTGGCCTGGGCCAGCCTGAAAAGGTTGAGAACCACTGTGCTATAGAGGGATGAGGTGGTGAACTCTGAACTCCGAAGAGATGAGACTTCACAACACAGCGGGAAATTGGGACAGTCTGCAGTTCTGCCTGCAATGGGCCAGGGACGTTTGTTCCAGGGAGAAGGGTCAGGCCGTCAGGGACATGTGCATCTGTCTAATAGGTAATAAACAAAGTTCAGTAACCAAAGGAGCAACTAAACATACAAGATTCAAGTACTGTACTTTAATACGCTTCTCTTCCTGAGCAAGGGTCGCTTTGCTATAAAGTGTATATTTGTACGTCTCTAAATGTTTTGATGAATTGAACAATTAAGGTGGACCCTCTTGTAAACAATTGTAATGCTATATTGGGTCGTCCACTCACAGTTAACAGTCTTTGTATTGAGTTGTGCTGGAAATGTACTGCAAACTGTTAATAAATATTTCAATCAATCAATCAATCATTAAACACCTGACTCACATTTGTTTTACAACTTCTGAATCAATACCGCCCCCATCTGGCAGAGTCAGGTTAGGTTCGCTTAGCCACAGGCTAATGTTTTTGTTTTCTTTGACGCAGTGATATATAAACTAATACACGTACGTGCCTGTGTAAGTTGTAACTCTGTCTTTTATATATAAACCGTTCTTTTAATAACATACCTGCAGAAGACTCGCTCGTTTGGTGAAGCAGGGAATCTAAAAAAACATTATTTGTTCAAAGCAAAGCTGTCGCGTCCATTCCTTAGTTGTACATTCATACCGTGATCCGCCATGTTTTAAGGTTTTAACGCAGTACGCAGCTGACGCTGCAAAAATGGATTGTGGAAGATGTAGTCTTTCCAGAGTTGACCTGGAAAGACTACATCTCACACGCGCACACGCGCGCACACACACACACACACACACACACACACACACACAATTCATCCCACATAACATAATCTTATAATAATTAAAGAAATTAGAAAAAAAGGGGAAAGATCATCAGCTTCTTTAATTATTGTATTTGTTTCCCCTTATTCTAAATAGTAGATCATTTTCTGAAGACATGGTCCTGCTATTGTCACATATCCTTCACTTTTAGCCCTATATCTGTCAGTGCACCCTGGGTGGTTCCAACTTCCACCACCTTAGTGCTGTGAGTCAAGATCCAGAAAATATATTGTCTTTTTCCTTTTATGTGTTCCCAACACCACACTTTCCAAAACAGTTGTTCAATTATATGCAAAATATCTGACCGACAAAATATGTTGCCTGTGGTCGGAAATTATTCTCCTCACATTCCCTCCAGCAACTGTGATTCCTTGGATATAATGCAGAGCCGCTAGAGAGAACCTCAAGGTTCTTTCAGGAACAAGTTTGGAGTCATGTAATCTCATTTACTGCTGCTTTTAATGATCCTATGTATAAATGTACATATATTTGTTGTTGTTTTCTCCTTGCTCCTCCCTGAAAACTACTGACAATTTACAATTTAGGAATTTAGCAGACGCTCTTAATCCAGAGCGACTTACATTAAGCAAGAACAAAAAGCATGGGAATACATCACATAAAAGCATTTATCATGAAACATGCGTAAGCTAAGAAAGTAACAGTGGAATATCTATATAATGAAACTATACATACACTATACATATAAACTATACATATTTACTACTATGCTATACATATGTACTATGGCGTGCTATGACTATATACAATGCAATTATAGTGCTGTCTACATAACATGCTATAAGTCTGTGTCAAATGCTATCTAAGTCAACAGAAATGCTATCTAAGGGGGTAGGGTAAGTGCTATGGGCCATGATGGAGTCTGAAAAGGTGGGTTTTCAGGCTACGGCGGAAGATTGGGAGTGATGCTGCAGTTCTGACTGCAATGGGAAGTGCATTCCACAGTTTTGGAGCCAGAAGGGAGAAGAGTTTGGGACGTGTGGAGCGTTGTCCCGGCGTTTTTAGTGAGGGTACTTCCAGCTTCCCTGCGTTGGCTGATCTGAGTGCGTGGGAGGGTTTGATGCAACTTGCACAAAAAAAGGATTTCACCCACTTCCATTTAAACATGTGATGTGACAATAAAAGTGATATTGTACACGACAAAACAATATGATATTGTTTTGTCATGTTATAATCAGAATCACTTTTTGATTAAAAAATGCGGGTAGTGCTGTCACCGCACAGCTATATAGCTTAGAACGTCCCTGGTCCGATGCGAGTCTCCAGATTGACAGCCAACCCCTGTAGGCCCTCCATTGACTTCACTTCAACCATTGCCGGGGGAAGGTCTTGGCATTTGGGGCTATAGTGTTGTGTGTGTGGCAGACCTGTATCCCGAGAGAAGACAGACTATGCACCCACTGCACACTAAATGAAGTGGAAACCGAGCTACACTTCCTAACCATCTGTTCATTGTACCAAGACTTCAGAGACACATACTGTACTTCCCACAGATTACAACCACACACGGAGATTTTGAACATGACCAATGACAAAAAACTCCCATATCTGCTGGGCGAAGTACAACAATGTGCAAACACAGCAGCAATATTTGTGAGTTGCTGTGATAGGAGAAGGATATCAAATGGAACACAACCACCGTAAAGACTAATCATTGTGTATATTCCTGCACTATACCTGCATCGAGTGATCTTGGTACATAGAAGTTGATCTATTGAAGATTCTGACTTTTGATTGTATTGCTGTATTGTTGTATTGTTCTTTCTGCTTTGGCAATGTAAACGTATGTTTTCTCATGCCAATAAAGCCCTTTGAATTGAATTGAATTGTGTGGTCCTCAAAAGGACACTGCTACTCCCACTCCTAGGAGGCCCTTCTGTGTCGCTTCCCCTGGTCTGGTCATCTGGTCCCTGTTCAGTGTCGCAGGTCTATGTCACTGTCTCTCAAGAGAGTGGCAAGATGTTACAAGCCAGCTAGAGCAGATGGACATGCTGCCATGAGATACTTTCTCTTGAGGGTGTTCGGGATGAATGACTGGGTATATAACCACACAGTTGTGTCAAGAGGCGTCAAGAAAACACCCAGCCCAGGTGTCTCTTCCGGTGTTTAAAACAGCTGGTTGATTTTCACACTTGTGAGTGGCGTCATTCGTCAACTTGTAGTGTGGGCCAGTCTGTCTGGTGGTGATGATGACTGTGTGGGGTGATTATTTGAGCACCAGTCCACCTATATCTCTTGTATTGTATATCTTGACACTCAATAACACTGGTTTTACAAGTTAGAAACAAAATCATTTACATTTTTACTTTGTTCTAGAATCTAGAACAAAGTAAAAATGTTAATGATTTTGTTGACTGAAAAGAATACAAAACAAAACATGCTATTAATCTAGAATCTAGATTAATAGCATGTTTTGTTTTGTATTCTTTTCAGTTCACTACACCTCATGTGCAAGGTGAACTGACAATAAAATACTTTACCTAGAACTGGACCATGTTATAGGCCTACCATGCTAGACTTGCTAGTTAATTTGTTCTCAAAATGGTTCAATTTGGTATCCCGACACCCACACTCCACTCTGTATAAACCATCATGATTCTGAACAACACCTAGAATCCATCGCACACATAACAAATGGATGTAGTGTATACAAAAACTTGTATATTGCTCGCCACGACCGGATTGTTGACCTAGTGTCTGATGCAGTTCGAAAGTATGTGCCATCTAGTGCAGCAATGTTTAAACATTCAAGAGTGTTACCAGATTGGTTTAACTGTGCATGCGATGTCTTTGCCAACATCCAGAATACACCTGATGTTGTCTTTGTTGACACCAGTCACAAGGAGGTCCTGATTCTGGAGGTGGGCTGTGTCTTTGATTTGTACATGGACCAGGCATTCCAAGATAAATATTCTAAGTACCAACCATTACTTGGAAGTATAACAAACTTGGGGTATCGCTGTAGATTTGCCATACTGATATTCGGAAGCCTGGGCCATGTGCATACACTGACCATGAGTGGCCTAAGAATAGCTGGCATGACAAAAAGCAAAGCCAAACAACTTGCCAAATACTGTTCTGTTTCGGATGTTATAGGCAGTTTGTCTGTGTGGAGAAGGAGGTGCCATGTGTATTCTTAAGTGAACATGAACTGTCAACCCCGTTATATTTGTTTCCTTTACATTAATTGTAATTTGTGGATTCAAATAAAGAAATCGAAATGTGTGTGTGTGTGTGTGTGTGTGTGTGTGTGTGTGTGTGTGTGTGTGTGTGTGTGTGTGTGTGTGAGTGAGTGAGTACTTACACTAACAACAAACTTATTGTAACTTACTGGCTACTGCAAAGCACAGTGCCATTCCCTTTGCATTCTGTAGGATTGCCTTTTGTACACTAGGGGGCCCTGTTGTCATGAAATTGATGATTTAAGGCGTAAGCACTGCCATGTATCCTGCCTACATCTTTTTCTTACTCTTTGATGATCTGAGCATGTTGACAGATATTAATGACGAGTCTCAGCTAAACCCACAAGGAACTTCTTGGATTAACAGAAAGCTGAATCTCTTCTCACAAAAGTGCCAAAACCATTAAGATGCAAAAAACCTCATTATGAACGGGAATGAATATAGGCTAGAATAGATGGACTTGACATCCACAGCTATAGTTCCAGCCAAGGCAGGCTCAATGGAACAGAAATAGCAGCAGCCTTTGGAACAGTATAGCCTAATCAAAGCAGTAGCCTAATTACTAGGCCTACTCCTAATGAGGCTAAAGCTCATCATTATCGCAAATCACAACGATTGCAGGCTTAATATCCAAATGAAATTTGATGCTATATACAGCAAATCAGATGATATACAATATGCTCTCTTATTTTAGTCATAGGGCTAGTGAATGCCATGGTTCTCAAAGTGAGGTCCGGGACCCCGAAAGATCTTGAGGGGGTTCCTAACTAAATGGTCCCATATAAGGGTCTGTAGCTCAAACAGTGTAGTCTGAGTTAAACTTACACAGAGGATTTCACTATGGGGTCCCAGAGATAAGAGATGGTATTGGGGGTCCGTTAGCCCTGCTCCAGTGCTTACAGCGAGTCTCGCTGTAAGCACTGGAGCAGGGCTAGGGGGCTGTCAAACTGGGGGTCCTTGAATCATGTGGGATTGATTGATTGATTGATTGATAGTACAGGTAGCCTATACTGTCACAAGGGTTATACTATAAAAAGGATTAAACAACAAGCAACAACAACAGGGGTCTTGTTTGCATTGTGGTCCATACTGAATTCACAATACAATACAATGCAATACTGTACATATTGGTAGAATGCTCAGTATAGCGTCAACAGGACAATTTACAGAGAGAGGACAGTGTTGATTGATTTTTACTTTTAGTCATAGTCGTTTGGATAAAATGTAATTTTATTTCAGACTATTTTAGTCGTGAAATCATTTCTCATTTGCACATGTGTGGGAAGAACAGAGGTATAGCCGAAGCCTATACTCACACACAACTACTGTATAGGTGTGTATGCATGAGCACTCTTTGTACTTTAAGCCTATATTAAAAACATGCACGTGCTTTTCTTTTTATGTGGACCCCCAGGGATCCTCCAATAAACCTATAAAAAGGCACACGTGCTGCTGTGTGTGCTGTGTGTGTGTACGCTGCAGACGCGCCTGCAGTTGAGTCGCTTGGATGCCCTGGAATGCCCTTGATGTCTTCCTGATGATTCACCTGAATCATAACAGGCCAGTGGGGCGTGGGGCGCAGGAAAATGAGTTGATATTGCATCAGTTTAACCCCTTTAAACATATAGGCTATACATTGGCTATTTGAAAATAACAATGTTTTTTTTTTGTTTTGTTTTTTTTACAAATTTGAAATATTTTCCAAAAATATATATTTGAATATTTCTGTCACATTGCGATGCTTTGTGAGCTTGTAGATCTGCTATTTTCAAAACAATCTTGATATATATATATATATATTTAACAAATCACTGGCACAAAATATTTTCAGATTGGGGTCCACTCCCAAATAACAGTCTACATAGATCTATAGGCGTTAATTTGGGGGGGGACATCATCACACACTTAGACAGACATGACATCTGAGAACCACATAGCCTCGATCAGCAACCGTTTCTTCATGAATCAATCATTTTCGATTAAAGACAAAATAGGCAACCATCAATTAAAAATAAACACCATATATCCAATATTTACTCTTAAATATGCATGTTATATTATCATTCGAATCTATAGTGTTTTGCCTATTATAATGGAGAAGTGGACCCACCCACGCCATCCCACCAGTGGGCCCCGGACCACAGGTTGAGAACCACCACCCTTCATCCCAGAGAGGTGATGGTCCTCCCCCTCCTCTCTCTCTCTTCACTGTAAAAATAAAACGCACCCATTAAATTCAAGGGAAGAGTGGTTAGTAGTAAGTAGGCAGGCACTAGGCAGCGACTCAGCGACCGTCTCACTCACACACTCACACACACAGCAGCAACAGCAGCAGATGTCTGTGAACGTTCACGTTGGTGGAGGAGAGATCGCACACAGCAGCAGCCGCGCGGTGGATTATTAGCCTATCTATCTAATGAAGATACTCAGTCAATATCCAGCCTAAAGCCGTTCGTTGTATGAGGAAAAAGTAGATTCATCTTTTTCTTTCCCCCCACTGAATATTTCTCTCCCGTATCGATCGGAATTTAAACCGAGGAGGAGGACTTGGTCCTTTTTGTATTCCCAAAACGCGCACGGGAGTCGGGAGGTTTCCACGGAACCAACATCGTGGCGTCTCTCTCACAAACTGTGTCATGTTCGAGGGATAAAGCGGGCAGAATTGAATTCCTACTTTCACCCAAAGAGGTATGAGTTATCATCACACTACACCGCTGCAACTGTAATGCTATGTTAATACTGATAATGATATAGCCCTGCTACAGCCTGCCTATAATAGCTGCTGAAGCTGGGCTAATTTATTTCTGATCACGAATCGATGCTGGACCAGAGAGGAGGGGAGTGTTTAGTGTTAGAACATGATCAATAATAGCCTGGGTGTGTTTATGTATAAAACGAGCCTGGTGTATACTAGGCTACAGTATAGCCTATAACTTATTACTACCATAAACATTGATTAGATCAATTTAGACATAATTGGTGGGAAATGGCCATGGATGTCAGACTCAGACACACCTAATTGCGATGAATAGCATATATTATGACGGATATAGCCAGGCTCCCATGTAGTCCCACTTTATGTTCGTATTATAGCCTCCCACAGTCAACCAATGCCTGTGTGTTCTTTGTTTTTGATATATTAATGCAAGGGCAGACTCTCCGCCTTTGCTGCACTGTTTGTTTAGAGAGTGTGAATGTCTTGTGGGAGGTTGATGGCAGCACAGTTTAAATGGCCAGCAGCAGCAGCAGCTCGGGGCATCAGGTGTGCCCTCTCCAGTCAACTCACACCTCGCCGCTTGTCCGATGTGTCATTATTAATGCTCCTGATTTGATCAAGGCATTGCTCAGTCAGTGACATACTGGGCTTCGCCGGTTGTTAAAATGCAATTAAACTGAAAACTAAACAAGAGATGCTGGTGACAGCTGTTTTGAGACACAACGCGTGTATCATGTGGCAAACGAGAATGATTCATTCAATTTGGATACATACATACCGCCCCCCTTTCCCCCCCCAGACAAGGCAGATGGCAAATGAAAATGTACTGAAATGCATCCAGTCGAGGTGGTGCTTCACTCATGCACTCATCTCTGGTGCATGAAAAGCGCACACACACACACACACACACACACACACACACACACACACACACACACACACACACACACACACACACACACACACACACACACACACACACACACACACACACACACACACACACACACACACACACACACACACACACACACACACACACACACACACACACACACACACACACACACACACACACACACCACAGTGGGTCGTGACAAAGAAGGAGGAGGCAAGCAACCAACTGTCAAAATGTTTGATTTGAATGTTTCATTTATATGCAGATGTATAAGAGCTAGTATAGACTACTACTGTATTCATTGTTTTTGTTATTCTTCACACTGCTAGCAGATGTCTGGCAACTGGCAAATATTAAATTTGTTTTTGCTGCATTCATTCATGGTTATAATTGTTTTTTTGTTTTTTTTTAATTGATGATCGCATCATTCAGTAACAGTAGACCAGTGGTTCCACAACTTTTCCTCAAATTAAGTACGGTATTTCGCTGTGGACCCCCATTTGAAAATGGTTTGTGATGGTTTGGGGTGTCAAAAATCAAATCAGAAATCAAAAGAATCAAGTTGTGAGCTTGTAGATCCATATATGGTTCTGTATGGATTGACACCTTTTGCTCTTGGATTTTCTATCATGAGTGCATTGAGGATATCAAACGGGCAGATATTATTTATAAGCATACATAATGCATGTAATTATTAGCCTCGCAATATATATACATAATGCTCAATAGTGAAATCTGGAACCTGGCTTTTCAAGGTCAATTGTAACACTTTGTAGAGTTATGTTACGTCGTCGTATTAGTGTCTTGCGCGCGCGCACACGCGCACACACACACACACACACACACACACACACACACACACACACACACACACACACACACACACACACACACACACACACACACATCGTCTCACCGTGGCACGTTCGTTGTGAGCTTGTACTGTAGATCGGCTATTTTTTATCAATATTGAACCAATGAAAACAAGATTTGCTGACCTGACTTTTTTTTTTTTTGTAACATTTCCTGAAACCTTTTGGGAGATCCTACTGTATGATTGTCACTTGACAGTGACAATATCTTATTTACATAATAGAACATGTGAAACATGTACTGTTTACTAACTCGTTGTCCAGAGATACGAAGAATGCCATCATTTGAACCCCACCACCCATAGAAAAAGGTTTAGTTTGGGGCAAAAACAAGAGGGGGGGGGGGGGGGGCTAGTAGAGCCCTTTGGAATCCATGCAGTCAACTTTAAGCATCAAACTTAGACTTATCTCTCTAGTTACCTGCTATGCTAGTTACTTTGTAGCGGTGAATTCACTATCTACAATACACAGTAGTCTTTTACCAGCTGAGTCTGGTCAGGTTAGAGTGTCTGCCCTGGCCTGAGATCAGAGTTTGATTCCCCGGCCGGGTCAGGGTCATACACCAAAGACTGTGTGAATGAATGGGTCCCAGATCTCCCCATGCTTCCCTGCTTGGCACTCAGCATCAAGGGTTGGATTGGAGGGAAGTCCCTGCGACATACTGTACTATAGCGTCATGTCCAGGGGGTGTACTTGTACACGATGCCCAAGGGGTGTACTTTGTACTCTATGGCTCCGAGAGACATGGGCGCTTTCAAAGAAATTAGAGAAACGGCTGGATGGCACTTATACATGCATCAGTAGGCAGGAACTGGGGATGGCAATGAAGGACGGGAAGTCTGATTTCATTGTGAAATCTCTGATCTCGACCGGTGGTCGAAAAATTATGAAGTACACCCAGGGGGTGCACTTCTCTACATCATGTCCAGCGGGTGTACATCATGGCTGGGAGGAGGATGCACTTTATACATCAAGGCGCCTCACGCTACAGAAACAGGAGATAGGCTCCTGCCCTGTGGGCCACATGGCTCGGCAAAGGCTTACAACAGGACCATTTTTTACCCTGTTTGCTGAATAGCGTTCACGCCATTTATTCACTGACCAGAAGCAGGGGACCAAAACATTCCTCACCGGCCCTCAAAATGAATAACAGTGAAGGGATAACAAAAGCAGAGGCAATGGATTTACCCCCCCCCATCCCCCACAGCAAATCCAACCCTTCTAATCTATACACCACCAAGGTCTCACCCAGTGAATTCCAACCTCTCGTCATCCTCAAGGACTGGTGGTCCCTGCTTTGTTGAAGTGGACCACTCAGCACTTTAAAGGTTCTGTAGCCTACATGGAACTATTTTTTCATCATTCATCATTCATAATGCCGGCAGCAGCAGCACAAAAACATATAGTTTAGTATGAGGAGTCAAAGTTGAATGAAAGCGGTAGAAATGGGTCAACAATACAAATTACGCTATATGGATTCATTTATTTTTTATGTGTGGCCCCCAGTGTCCCCCACCAAATGACCGGAACTACTTAATAAACCTTTGCAACCACTATATTAATGGCAAGTATTTCCTACACCAAAAATCTGAACTAACCCTTTGAGAACAGTAGCATTACAAGACTATAGCACTCACACGCTGGTTGACACACCATGGTAAACGGCAACCTGTCTGCCCAAAGGCGCCCTGGAGAGCGGAAACAGGGGCGGCGTGGCAGAGGGGTCAAAGTCAATAATGTTTAACAGTACAGGATATTGACAGATATATCTCTGTTGACTGACTGGTGTTGACTGACCTCAGGGCACCATCTGAGTACCCTTCTGCATACATAACGTCCCAATGAGATTGACATGAAAAAAATATATTTGTTTAAACATAGTAAGTTGCACGTTCGGCTAATTAAAAACATTTTTTTTTTTCTCGTTTTCCACCATGTTGTGTCACTTTAGGATTTCAACATGTTCACCACCAGTTCAACACTCCTTTTTGAGTGGTGCAACCACTCCAAGGAACAACAATGTCCGTGTTCACCTATGTGTGTGCCTATGTATGTGTTGGTTCATGAGCACCAGTATGACTATGACTACCGTATCAGTAGGGGCGCTGTTGTGCCAGAAACAGAGAGAGATAGATAGTATTAGTGCTGCACTGTTGCCTGCTAATGAGAGAGAGAGAGAGAGAGAGAGAGAGAGAGGGGAGAGGAGGGGGACTGAACCACTCAGTTCACACAAACAAACTCCCAAATTGCAGATGCTGCAAATGAGTGGAATAAATGATTAAAGTGTAAATGAGTAACCCCTCTGCTCCTCCCCTGCGCTGAAGTCTGACCACTTGGTTAGAGCTGGAAACAGACTTTTCTGTGTATTCTGTTCTGCATAGTGCAGACTATAGTCACTACACTACTAGTATACAGTATATTGTAGGGTGTGCACCATCGTAAACAGCTGTTCATCATTGCTTTCTGCGACGTTATAATGATAAGAGACCTGATGACTGTAATAGTGTATATCTTCTCTTACTCTGTATCTGTACCTCTTAACTGATATGCTGCTCCTGCGGCCTGACTTTCCCCCCCGGGGGGTCACCGGAGGTCTATGTACTGTATGTGTCTTTCTAACTGTAATGCAAGTCCATTGAGCGGGTTCCCCCCAGTGGTTCAGTCAACAAGACATAATGTCAATATCTTCTACCGTTAACGTTTTGGGCGGGAACCCCTTTTGGTGTTTCGAGCATTATGTTATACTTTAGCTATTGAAAAATAGCAGATCGACAAGCTCGTAGAGCGGCACCGAGTACCGCGCTACGAGCTTGTGTAGGTCTGCCATTTTTTAAGAATCGTGAAAATGTGCATGGCCCAAATGTTTGAATATATTCCTTCAGAGCGAAGGTTTATAACTCAAATCTTTGCTTCTGGGGGTGGGGTCCCTGGAACAACATATTTTCAGATGGGGGGTCGGCGGCCAATTACATATATTTTTGGACATGAAAATGTTTGAGAACGAATGAAACGAATGAAAACCTGAGTATACTTTGATGACTGGGGTCGCCCAGGCATTCTCTATGCCTATGGTAACAGGAAGAGAAGGCGCCTCAATGTAAAATTGCTATTTTGTCCAAAACGTTAAAATAATAATCAAAATGGTATATGTAAAGTAAACGGGATTAGAACGTGATTGAACCAAATAACATTCGTCTAACGTTTCTACAATAGCTGCAAATTGCTTCAAAACCTGTATCCAATAATTTGGGGCATAAACAAGAAGCTCAAATCATGTATGCTTTAACATCACATTACCATTTTTCAAATAAATGTTAACATTTTGGACAAAAACAAAATAGCCAATTTGACATGCATGGAGCCCACTTAGCGCCCACTCGTCCTGTATTCCATCTGTATGCTGTCTAGGGCAGCCCTCCTCCCAAAATCTATTCTCTGAAAATAGCCGATCTACACTACATCTGGATCTGGCCTGTTCTGACATCACAAATATGCCCGGGCCCTGGACCTGATCACCCCTATATATCTCCATATATGCAGCTGGCCTGTTCAGTGACATCACATCACTTCATATTTGGGCATGCCTGACACAAAACTCCATATATAGGAATAAAGGGAGACGGATACAGAAACCTCCATATATGGGCATAAAAGGGACACAGACAGATGGGTGGAACGGGTACTCTGACGCGGGTACAACGGGTATAGTTGCAAATTCCAACATTACAGACTTGGTGCTCCACAGCCGGACAACGGGTCTAGTTGGCTGGGAAATGGATGCTCTTGGGATAGATAGTGTGGTTCTAAGCAAAGCCAGAAGTCATTATGAGATTGGGGAAGGAAGGCGTACTGGTTGGAGCAGTCGGTCTGCATACCACGCCGGCATCATGACTGTATAGTCTCTGGATCACTTGACTCCACTGGCATTCAGCCACGTCTGTGTCAACAACAGGTTGTTCAGTTAAAGAAATGAAATCACTGTGACAGTGTGAGCGGTGAGAGAGAGAGAGGAAAAAAAAGATTACAGTACATTAATCCGAGCATACTTGGCACAAAGGGTTACAGTAAAAAAAAAAGAAAAACTAATGATTAAGGATGTTAAAGATGCATGAGTGACCCCACGTTGTACACACACACACACACACACACACACACACACACACACACACACACACACACACACACACACACACACACACACACACACACCTCTATAAAAAGAAGTAGTGCATTCTGCGTCGCTTTGTGATTTTCCCACGAGAAAGGAGAGGATAGAGAGATAGAATGAGAACAAGGGCAAAGAGATAGAAAGCTACAGATAGCCACCTCAGTGGCCTTGTTGGTTAGAGTGTCCCAACCCTGAGATTAGGAGGTCGGCCTGGGTTCAATCCACCGGGCTGGGTCATACCAAAGACTTTAAGGTTTGGGTTGCATTTGGGGGTAAGTCCTTGTCATATTTCCAGGGGGTGTACTGTACTTGTGTGGTGACAATAGCATAGAGATAGATAGATATAGATCTGTTACTACTACTTTTGTATAATTCCTTATTAGACTGATATATACAGGGGGAAAACATGCTTTTTGATTAGGGTGGATGAATGTGACACGTGTGAGTCAGAATGGGAAGAGACATCTCCACTCAGAATGAGCATAGGAAGGAACCCTGACAATTTCTTGCATGTGCATAAATGTCTGCATACTAGTGTGTTCATGTTAGCGTGTGTGTGTGTGTGTGCGCACGTGTGCCTGCCTGTGCACGTGTGTGTAGGTGCGTGCATGTGCATGGTGTGTGCAAGTGAAAAGGACTTTGATATGTGAGTGTTTTCAGTCACTTTAGAGGCAGTCTTGGCATCTTTAGAGAAGAAGGAAGCATTAGTTCTCAGCGGGGTAGTGGAGCCGACGCGTACTAGCTGTATGTGTTACTGCCTATTCGTTTAATTCATCTTAACCCATTCTGACCTGAGATCAGATTCATACGAGGTTTCCGCCGGACACACACTGGTCTGATGAACCCATTCTGACCTGAGATCAGATTCTAAAAATGTCAGTCGTTCTTAGATTTTTCAAAAAATAGCAGACCTACAAGCTCGTATCGCGCCACTCGGTGGCGCGATATGAGCTTGTAGATCTGCTATTTTTAAATAGCTAAAGCATAACATGATGCTGACACCAAAATGGGTGCCCGGTCAGAATGGGTTAATACAGTCCATTCTATATATCGTTGCTGTCAGGAAGAAAAACCTATAATAACTCCACATTTCGTTTAATTCATCTTAATACAGTCGATGCTATAAATCGTTGCTGTCAGGAAGAAAAACCTATAATATCTCCACATTTTTCGTTGTAAATAAAATGCTGTACTGCTCCATCGCCATGCGAGGCGTTTTGAGCTTCGAGGTAGATTGAGGAAAAAAATCCAGTAGAAGTAAATAGCAGAGCAGATTCTGATATCTCCATAATATACATTCATGAAATGCACCACAAATGCTGCCCTAATTAAATAGGGTGATATAGAGAGACTTAACCCATTCTGGGCGGGAACCCCTTTGGTGTTTTAACTAAGCATTATGTTTTCAATTTAGCTATTGAAAAATAGCAAATCTACAAGCTCAGTAGGTCTGCTATTTTGAAAAATCTTAAAAATGCGT
The DNA here is from genome assembly GCF_964188405.1 of Protomyctophum parallelum. Classification (NCBI taxonomy): domain Eukaryota; kingdom Metazoa; phylum Chordata; class Actinopteri; order Myctophiformes; family Myctophidae; genus Protomyctophum; species Protomyctophum parallelum. The sequence goes on from NC_139713.1 coordinate 7,209,168, forward strand.
CATGAATCTTTGAATATATATTCTTTCAGAGCAAACGTTTTTCTTTATTTCAACATCAGGCCTAAGCTGTGAACAGAGAGAGAGAGAGAGGACAGACGGACAGAGAGAGACAGAGAGGGAGACAGAGAGAGAGAGACAGAGAGAGAGAGAGAGACAGACGGACAGAGAGAGAGACAGAGAGGGAGACAGACAGAGACAGAGAGAGAGACACTGTATAACATGTCTCCATGCAGACAGAACCCAGCGATTAAGTGCTTGACGCACACATCAGGTATCCTAGCAGAGAGCCCTGACAATTAATCTTCTTGACCTTCAACAGCTCCAAATGTTGGCTTGTTAGCTTTACGTTTAAGCTATCGATTCCTCAATGGCTCTCTGTGAGATTATTCCATTCTGACCGGGCACCCGTTTTGGTGTCGGCATCATGTTATGCTTTAGCTATTTAAAAATAGCAGATCTACAAGCTCATATCGCGCCACCGAGTGGCGCGATACGAGCTTGTAGGTCTGCTATTTTAGAAAAATCAAAAAAAACGACTGACATTTTTAGAATCTGATCTCAGGTCAGAATGGTTTCATCAGACCAGTGTGTGTCCAGCGGAAACCTCGTGTGAATCTGATCTCAGGTCAGAATGGGTTATAATAGCACCTTCTTCATTCAAAGGTTATAGGAGGAAGATCACAGAGGGAGGATCCAGACAGAAACCCCCCCCCCCCCCCCCCCCCAGCATCATATTCTGATCCGATCTAAACGCTCGCAACGCGTCACAAATGCGTCGTGTCGTGATATTGTAGCTCAGCTATTTTCAGCGAAGATGTGTAGTGTAGAGCAGTGGTTCCCAAACCTTTTCATCTCAAGGACCCCCAAATTGACACTAATTAGCCCACGCCGGACCACCCATTTGAAGAGACATACCAGGGACCCCCCCCCCCCCACACACACACATAAGAGAAGATTGTTTTACGGCTCTAGCAGTGATTCTCAACCCGTTAAATTTCAAGGACCCCCCAGTTTGACATGCATATTAGTCTACTACAGAGACCCCCGTTTAATGGCATTTCTATCTCTGGGACCCCCAATTTATATTGTACACAAATGGAACCAAATGGACCCGTTCGGGTCCATGTGGTTCCATTTGTACACTCTCAGAGTTAAAGACACATAAGGGGTCCATTTGGTTCCAACTATCATTTTAGCTGGGGACCCCCTGGGACTCTCTCAAGGACCCCACTTTGGGAACCACTGGAATAACTAGAATAGTCATTACAAAAATAACAGAAATGCATATTTTTCCCACGAATAGAAAATAATACTTTCACCTATATGATGGCATGCTCCTGAACAGGTCCGCCCAGGTTCATATAGTGATTAATGACTTAACTGACAACACTGAAGGAGTCGCATGTCACCGTGTCCTCTTATTGTGCTGTTCTGCATACCAAACAAGAACATTCATGGTATTTTCCCATCATTACTTGACTGTTGACAATGTGTTACTTATTGGTAATGCCATGACTCATCAGGGCTGTGAGTGTGTGTGTGTGTGTGTGTGTGTGTGTGTGTGTGTGTGTGTGTGTGTGTGCGTGTGTGTGTGTGTGTGTGACCCAAATCATGAGTTCATGACTATATTGTTCTCTTTTCTCGTAGGCTACCTGTTGTTTGGACTTGTTTAATAATGGAATCTCTATTATAGATGTCAATTAGCCTCTTTTGAAATTCAATTCATTGTGGTGGTGGTGGTGGTGGGTAGAATTACATATTGAAACCTATTCATCGATCGCATAAAGGAGTATTTCCAATCTCTGTGCTTTTGTGTGCGCCCAGACAGTTTTAGGTTGCTTGATTTAATATTTCATAGTAATCACTTAGTCACTTAGTCACCTGGCTTGACATCTGGTTAAGTCGTTTTTTGATTGATTTTTTGATTGATTTATTAACAGTTTGCGGAATTACAGTACATTTCAAGTACAATTCAATACAAAAAACTGTTAACAGTGAGTGGACGACACCATAAAGCATTACACTTGTTTACAATAGGGCCCACCATTTTCAATTCATCAAAACATTAAACGTGCGGTAGCCCCCTCACACCAAAAAATTTAAGGGACCTCATTCTAAAACCAGTTCTTCACCATGTTTTAGTGAGACGTTTTGGCAGGGACCTGATCTGGCAAGGAAAAAGGTTTTCGGGTAAATTAGGCTTATCTTGAACCGGACAAATTGGTTTTGTGGTTTGTCAGCAATATCAAGTGTGGAGAAACATAATACAGTACTTACTTACTGTGTTAGATTTCTCCACCTATGTATCGGCAACACGTAGATAAAATAGGTCAAATATACGTTTCTTGGAATTCCACCACATGTTAAATTATACTATGCACTAATACTTAATTAAAAGGTGCTGTAAGTGATATTGTTTGGTTAAATCAGCAGTATGATTTCTCTCTCTTGTTGACCTGAAATGGTATTTTCTGTTTACTAAAGAGCTGGAGGACAAACTGGTTGGAATAACGTGTTCCTTCCACGCGCTACGTCCAACCAGGGAAACTCCCCCCTGTCAGGTGTAAAGGAGCAACTTGGACACTCAGGCATGAAGGAAGCATGAGTTCAAGTCCGTTGCTCTCCCCATGTCCCCCATATATGGGGACTAGGTTGGCGGAGGGTGTGTAGAGCCCAGGATCACATTAGATAATTGACACAGGGGTGAAAAATGGGTTACAAAATCGTGGGATAAAAATCATTAAAAAATAAATAAATAAAAGAGCTGGAGAGACAGGGAGCCCTGTTGTTACGGTACAATATCACTACACCACCTTTATTAAGTCATCATTAGTACTTTTTAATACCCTGAAGGAGGCATTATTTGGTTGCTGAAATGTTGGTCTTAAAATGAAATAAAATGTTTAGCATCGTGACTACGAGCTGTGCGACCTCTCCTTCCTTTTTTCAAATCATTAGGACTAGTAAAATGACGAGTAGACAAAATATCCAACACTGTTGATTTAAATGATCCTGTTCAAACATTTTGACAGAAAAATGAAAACTTCTCAAGCTTTAAAGTGTTCAACTGTCAACACAACCATGCGTTATGATTTAAACATCTACATTTAACCTGTTTAGGACGGGAATGCCGCGATACGAGCTTGTAGATCTGCTATTCTTTTTAAAGTCGTGAAAATGTGTGCAATTTGAATATATATAGCAAAGGTTTTCAACAACGTTATTTTCAGACGGGGCGTCTGTGGCCAATTACATAAAAATATTGGGGCTCCCTGACATGAAAAACTTTGAGCTTCACTGACATAGAAACATAGGTAGACGAAAGGTATCTTTCTTCCAAGTTGTACTGCTTGTCAAAAGGTGTAAGTTGCAGACTTAAAAAGGAAAAAAAAGGGAATCCAAGGCACTCCGTCTTTGGTGAAAAATTAAATAGTTTATTGATGAGCAAGGCAAATAAATAACAGGACCTACGCCTTTCGACCAAAAGGTCTTCGTCAGGGTCTATCTACCATCTTGGCTAATAGAAACAGTTTCATCAGAAAACTGTCAGGATTTAGAAGACATTTTAGAATCAGGTCCTCTGGTCTAAACGGATAAAAGAAAAAAACACGTGTTTTAATCCTTGTCTTTCTCTCTCTCTCTTTCTTTTCTGTTTTGCAGGATTCAATGAAAATGTCCGTCTGCGTCCACGAGAACCGCAAGTCGCGCGGCGGCGCCACCAGCAGCAGCGGCGGCGGCTCCAACATGAACATCTACCTGTTCCACAAGTCGTCGTACGCCGACAGCGTGCTGTCGCACCTCAACGCGCTGCGGCAGCAGCGGCTGTTCACCGACGTGCTGCTGCACGCCGGCGCCCGCTCCTTCCCGTGCCACCGCGCCGTGCTGGCCGCCTGCAGCCGCTACTTCGAGGCCATGTTCAGCGGCGGGCTGCGCGAGAGCCAGGACAGCGAGGTGGACTTCCGCGACTCCATCCACCCGGAGGTAATTCATTAACCCGTCTTCTACATCCTGACGGTTTTCCATTCTGACCCGAGATCAGATTCTAAAAAAATGTCTTCTACGTCAGCCGCTCTTCGATTTATTCAAAAATAGCAGACCTACAAGCTCGTAGCGCGCCACTCGGTGGCGCGCTATGAGCTTGTAGGTCTGCTATTTTTCAATAGCTAAAGCACAACATAATGCTAACACCAAAAGGGGTTCCCGCCCCAAAATGGGTTAATGGCATTTCTATCTCTTGAGACCCCAATGTATATTGTAAAATCAAAGTTAATTTACCTCTCAGAGTGTACAGATGTATACATTTGTACATTCTCTGAATTACAGACCCATAAGGGTCCATTTGGTTCCTAATTATCATTTAGCCGGGGACCCCCTGGAACTCTCTCAAGGACCCCGCTTTGGGAACCACTGCTGTAAAGTGCCCATTACCCTAGGCGGGGTTTGGCGAAAAGGGCCTTTCTGTGTGGAGTTTGCATGTTCTCCCCGGGTCTCCTATAGGGTAGGTACCCTAAAAAAAAAACATGCAGTAATCCTGGTCTCTAAACTGCCTCCCCCTGGCCAGCCGGGGCGCCTGATGGAAGGGGGAAGGAACTGGTTGGAATAACGTGTTCCTTCCACGTGCTACATCCAACTGGGGAAACTCCCCCCCTGTCGTCTCGTATAGCAATTTCGGTCCAAAAGTAATCAAACCGCCCCGGCGATATTCACTCATATTTGATACAGTCTGTTGCTGGCAAAATCTTTATTCATTTGGCGGCGGTGTTTTTTCACCATCTGTTGAAGCCTCTCCATGTGTCAAACTGCCAGGCTCATTTGTTCTTTATTGGAACACAGTTCTCACACAATTCTCCATTTTTCCAACTTTTTTCTGGTTATTCTTTTTGTAAATGAATGAATGCTCTACTATAGTCTACTTCAAGAGTGTCGCACAAAAGTAGTGAAAATAGCCGATCTAGAGCAGCTATTTTCACCAGTTTAAATACATTTGTCCGCCGAGTGAGAACGACCGACGTGTGCCTCCACTGCCTCGTTCCACATAGTCATAGCTAGCGGCACGAAGGGCTGTCTATAAGTCTGTTTGGTTGTTCCCAGAGCCTTAGATATAGACAGAGTTACGCAAACTGCGTTCACTTCATGGGGCTTCAGTCCAATGGCGGCTCTCCTACATAGACTACGCATTGAGCGTGGGGACAACCAACTGGGCCAAGTCCTGGACCGGAAGTAGGACCCTCGTTGAAAACAATGTATTTCCAACTCCAGCTTGTCTCAGTTCAGGCTGCATGAACAGCGCTCGAGCGCTCGGTTTCTGCGTAACTATCGTAACTCTATTAGATGGCTCTGGTTGTTTCCCACCCCAGGTGTTGGAGCTGTCTCTATAAGTCCGTGTTGGTTGTTTCCCACCCCAGGTGTTGGAGCTGTCTCTATAAGTCTGTGTTGGTTGTTTCCCACCCCAGGTGTTGGAGCTGTCTCTATAAGTCCGTTTTGGTTGTTTCCCACCCCAGGTGTTGGAGCTGTCTCTATAAGTCCGTTTTGGTTGTTTCCCACCCCAGGTGTTGGAGCTGTCTCTATAAGTCCGTTTTGGTTGTTTCCCACCCCAGGTGTTGGAGCTGTCTCTATAAGTCCGTGTTGGTTGTTTCCCACCCCAGGTGTTGGAGCTGTCTCTATAAGTCCGTTTTGGTTGTTTCCCACCCCAGGTGTTGGAGCTGTCTCTATAAGTCCGTTTTGGTTGTTTCCCACCCCAGGTGTTGGAGCTGTCTCTATAAGTCCGTTTTGGTTGTTTCCCACCCCAGGTGTTGGAGCTGTCTCTATAAGTCCGTGTTGGTTGTTTCCCACCCAGGTGTTGGAGCTGTCTCTATAAGTCCGTTTTGGTTGTTTCCCACCCCAGGTGTTGGAGCTGTCTCTATAAGTCCGTGTTGGTTGTTTCCCACCCCAGGTGTTGGAGCTGTCTCTATAAGTCCGTGTTGGTTGTTTCCCACCCCAGGTGTTGGAGCTGTCTCTATAAGTCCGTTTTGGTTGTTTCCCACCCCAGGTGTTGGAGCTGTCTCTATAAGTCCGTGTTGGTTGTTTCCCACCCCAGGTGTTGGAGCTGTCTCTATAAGTCCGTGTTGGTTGTTTCCCACCCCAGGTGTTGGAGCTGTCTCTATAAGTCCGTGTTGGTTGTTTCCCACCCCAGGTGTTGGAGCTGTCTCTATAAGTCCGTTTTGGTTGTTTCCCACCCCAGGTGTTGGAGCTGTCTCTATAAGTCCGTTTTGGTTGTTTCCCACCCCAGGTGTTGGAGCTGTCTCTATAAGTCCGTTTTGGTTGTTTCCCACCCCAGGTGTTGGAGCTGTCTCTATAAGTCCGTTTTGGTTGTTTCCCACCCCAGGTGTTGGAGCTGTCTCTATAAGTCCGTTTTGGTTGTTCCCCACCCCAGGTGTTGGAGCTGTCTCTATAAGTCCGTGTTGGTTGTTTCCCACCCCAGGTGTTGGAGCTGCTGCTGGACTACGCCTACTCATCGCGCGTGGTCATCAACGAGGAGAACGCCGAGTCCCTGCTGGAGGCCGGCGACATGCTGGAGTTCCAGGACATCCGGGACGCGTGCGCCGAGTTCCTGGAGCGCAACCTGCACCCGTCCAACTGCCTGGGCATGCTGCTGCTCTCCGACGCCCACCAGTGCACCAAGCTGTCGGAGCTCTCGTGGGGCATGTGCCTGGGCAACTTCCCCGCCATCTGCAAGACGGAGGACTTCCTGCGGCTGCCGCGGGACATGGTGGTGCAGCTGCTGTCCCACGAGGAGCTGGAGACGGAGGACGAGAGGCTGGTGTACGAGGCGGCGCTGAGCTGGGTGAACTACGACCTGGAGGGGAGGCACGGCCACCTGTCGGAGCTGCTGCGCACGGTGCGGCTGGCCCTGCTGCCGGCCATCTTCCTGATGGAGAACGTGTCCACGGAGGAGCTGATCAACAGCCAGGCCAAGAGCAAGGAGCTGGTGGACGAGGCCATCCGCTGCAAGCTGAAGATCCTGCAGAACGACGGCGTGGTCAACAGCCCGTGCGCGCGGCCCCGCAAGACCAGCCACGCCCTGTTCCTGCTGGGCGGGTCGACCTTCATGTGCGACAAGCTGTACCTGGTGGACCAGAAGGCCAAGGAGATCATCCCCAAGGCGGACATCCCCAGCCCCAGGAAGGAGTTCAGCGCCTGCGCCATCGGCTGCAAGGTCTACATCACGGGCGGGCGGGGCTCGGAGAACGGCGTGTCCAAGGACGTGTGGGTGTACGACACGGTGCAGGAGGAGTGGTCCAAGGCGGCGCCCATGCTCATCGCCCGCTTCGGCCACGGCTCGGCCGAGCTGAAACACTGCCTCTACGTGGTGGGAGGTCACACCGCGGCCACCGGCTGCCTCCCGGCCTCTCCCTCGGTGTCTCTCAAACAGGTCAGTTGGTTTGGTGGACAAAGTACTCCCAACTTAACCCCAGTACTTGAGTCAAACGCATAGCCTGGTCAAATGTTACTCAAACTACAAGGGAAAGTTGATCTGTCAAATTTGTATATTTGAGTTTAAGCACTGGACTATTTGGTTTAAAAAAAAAAAGCTTGTAGATCTGCTAGTTTCACTATATTTGAAATAGGGCTGAAGAGGTTAATTCATAACATACTCGTTTTCCCTTGAAATGTACTGGAATCACAGGTACAATATTTGTCTTTGAAATGTAGAAGAGTGAAAGCCATTACGTATCCAGGAATACAAATTCAAGTAAAGTACAAATACTAAAGTACAAACGTTTAGTAGTAGTCAAGTAAATGTACTTTGTGTGACCCGCAGGTGGAGCAGTTTGACCCGGCGACCAACAAGTGGACCATGGTGGCCCCGCTGAGGGAGGGCGTGAGCAACGCGGCCGTGGTCAGCGTCAAGCTCAAGCTCTTCGCCTTCGGCGGCACCAGCGTCACGCACGACAAGCTGCCCAAGGTGCAGTGCTACGACCCGCAGGAGAACCGCTGGACCGTGCCCGCCTCCTGCCCGCAGCCCTGGCGCTACACGGCCGCCGCCGTCCTGGGCAACCAGATCTTCGTGATGGGCGGCGACACGGAGTTCTCGGCGTGCTCGGCGTACAAGTTCAGCGTCGACAGCTACCAGTGGACTAAGGTGGGCGACGTGACCGCCAAGCGCATGAGCTGCCAGGCGGTGGCGTCCGGCAACAAGCTGTACGTGGTGGGCGGATACTTCGGCACGCAGCGCTGCAAGACCCTGGACTGCTACGACCCCACGCTGGACGCCTGGAACAGCATCACGACCGTGCCCTACTCCCTCATCCCCACTGCCTTCGTCAGCACCTGGAAGCACCTCCCGTCCTGAGTCCCGTCCCCCCCTTCCCCCTCTCCCCTCTCTCTCTCTCTCGTCTTGACGTTCGTTCCCCCCTCCTCGTCCGACTCCTCTTCCAGGAGGTATGTATTAGCTTTGCTACACGGAAATGTCCTGAGTGTTGTTGAACGTGTGTTTGAACAGAAGAGAAAAGGTGGGGTTGGCGAAAGGGAATTTCTGTGTGGAGTTTGCATGTTCTCCCCGTGTCTCCTAGGGTAGGTACCCTCCCAAAAAAAAAAACATGCAGTCATTCTGGTCTCTAAACTACCTCCCCCTGGCCAGCCGGGGCGCCTGATGGGAGGGGAAAGGAACTGGTTGGAGTAACGTGTTCCTTCCACGTGCTATACGTCCAACCGGGGAAACTCCCCCTCCCTGTCAGGTGAAAAGAAGCGGCTTGGACTCCTCATGCATTGAAGGAAGCATGAGGTCAGTCCGTTGCTCTCCCCAGGTTGACAGAGGGAGTGTATAGAGCCCAGGATTACGTTAGATAATTGACACTGGGTGAAAAAAATGGGTTACAAAATCGTGGGATCAAACATTTAAGAAAAGAAAAAACATGCATGGTTTTAACTACATTCACATGATGGACTGCATGTGAATGTAGTTATTGTGCTTCAGTGAAAAGGGAGTAGTTCTTATAGGAGGACACGCATCACTATTCTGATGGATTTGGGCAGTAATGTCCGTCTGTCTGTCTTTCATGATGTTTTTTCCATGTTGTTAGACGCAATGTATTATGTGAACAAACTAGTATAATTGTATAATTATATATGCAACGCGTTTTGAGCTTTAGATCAGGCAATTTGTTCTATTTTGGAATTCGAATCCTTAAAAGGATTGCGGTTTCCACCCGAACAGCGACGACCTAATGTACCATGCTACAATAGCACAGCCATAATTCCTGTATCACCCCACATTCCCCGAAATCCCCCTCTATAAAGTATTCGCTGGAGGATTATATTTTATGTCTCACTGTCATAACAAGGATACTATTCTTCCTGTGGGACTCCTGTGAGGAGGGCAGGAGAACTGGGTGGTGAGGAGGAGGAGGAGGGGGGGATACATTATATAAGAAAAGATAAACCTCTCTTCTATAGTACCTCCATTTTATTGTTTAAGACTATGAATATGCAAAGAACGAACAAACGGAATTATACAGCATATGGCTCCATCAGAGTGTGTGTGTGTGTGTGTGTGTGTGTGTGTGTGTGTGTGTGTGTGTGTGTGTGTGTATATGTGATGGATAGGAGGTGAGGTATAGGGGGGGGTCATTGGAACACAAAGAGAGGTTAAATGTCTTACAGTATGTATGAAGTGTGGGGGGGGGGGGTAGTGAGGATAGAAGGACCTAGAATAGAATACTTGTATTGTTCCTGGTCGGGGGTGTCCATTAGACAAGCCCCATGCCTCATGCTGACTTCCAGCATGGTGGTAACAGCATATAAGGCTAATCCACTCTGTCATGTTGATGAGGTGCTGCCAGAGGGAGGTAGACTGACCCTTAGCCACTGCTGTCCTGGAGTGGTCACGGTGACTGACCATAAATAAAGACCCGTGCATTTAGAGGCAGATTCACACACCGCCGAGTCCTTTTGATTTAACCCATTCTGACCTGAGATCAGATTCATAACGAGGTTTCCACTGGACACACACACTGGTCTGATTAACCCATTCTGAAGCTGAGATCAGATTCTAAAAATGTCAGTCGTTTTTTCGATTTTTCAAAAATAGCAGACCTACAAGCTCGTAGCGCGCCACTCGGTGGCGCGCTATGAGCTTGTAGGTCTGCTATTTTTCAATAGCTAAAGCATAACATGATGCTAACAAAATGGCTGCCCGTTCAGAATGGGTTAAACCGTTCCCAAATACGATTGTGTGGTCCCCCCCCCCCCTCCCCTGCTGCATGGCCAATATTTACATTGGCCTCGATTCTCTCCCGCACCCGAGTACACTTCATTCAACTGTTTTCAATGCTTTCCCATTGCATTGATCCATATCCGAGTACACTTCATTCAACTGTATTCAATGCTTTCCCATTGCATTGATCCGTATCCGAGTACACTTCATTCAACTGTATTCAATGCTTTCCCATTGCATTGATCCGTATCCGAGTACACTTCATTCAACTGTGTTCAATGCTTTCCCATTGCATTGATCC